>NC_071618.1:26015212-26327212 GCF_014839835.1 Dryobates pubescens | reverse complement strand
AATAACCCCACATGTAAGGTATTTTGGAGGCCATGCCTCAGCATTAGCCCTTTGCAATAATTTCATTTTTATTTGGTAGAAAATATGAAAAGTATTTTTCTGAAAAGTTTCTTTTGATTAGATGCTTTTCAAATCACGTGTATTAATTGATATGCTTTTCCAAGGGTACCTGCCCTTCTCCGTGAATTAAACTAACCAGCTTTATGTAAAGATTTTTTTTTGGTGTCAGTATGTCCTAGAATTGTAGTTTTGTTGTCAGCTTCAGGCCTTTTCAACTGGCATTTATTAGTGACTGAGAGTGGGTGCAATTCCAGCTGGCTACTTTTCCACAAATCCTTCCAAAGCATTACTGCCCTTGTCAGAAGTGCATTAACACACTTCTTTTGATATGGCCTTTCATGGTATTTGCATAAACAGCAATTCTACTTGTATTTCAGCATAGTTCAAACACACTCCATATGTATTTATTTGCGTGACTTCTCAAAACCAAGTATTTGCTTTTTTTGGATCATACAACACACTAACCTGTAATAAACGATCTGTGGAATTTGTCCTCGTGTTTGGTTTGTGCCATTGCTGCTCAGACTACATGTACTGAAGGTAAATGTTACACCATCTGGACACTGAACTGTGGTCATTCCTCCATCTCCATTGGCAGTCCGGCTTCCATAATTCCTCAAGCGAACTGCGTATTTCACATTTTCCTTAAAAAAGAGAGTAAAAAATAGTACATAATATAAAACAAGTACATAAATTAGGCTTCAAGGTATTATGAACTCTTACTTGACATTAATACTGAAGTCTGAAAAGTCCTTTAAAGCACTCTATAAATGAATTAACTGAGAAGGATCCAGCATTTAACAGAAGTCAAAACTGTTCTGAATTCCCAAACTATGGACAATAACTTAAGTAAAATATTACTACAAATTACTAAGAGTGACCAGGTATCCAAGAAGGTTGAACATTCAAGAATACTCTGAAATGACTAAGCAATTACAATCCCTCTTAAGTCTATTACAACAATCAAGAGTTTTTCCTTCTGCTGCCAGAATTTGAACTTTTCAGTTACAGGATGGAACTACAACTCCATAAAGCAAACATGTCAACAACACGTAAATGCGTACGCCAAAAAAATCCAAACAATTTACATTCAACATTTTCATTTTTGCAACCTAAAAAAGTTATATGAAACCAACAGATGTGCACTTTTGCTTACCTTCAGTGGAACAACCTTGTCAATTCTGATTTCAGCTATGTCACTGGGAGAATCATCTGTGGTGTAAGTTCCTTTAACCAATTCTAAAGATGTCCATCTATGAGAATGAGTTGAATCTCCAGTATGATCACTCTGATTCAAATAAGCAAAGTCACTTTTAATACATTTATAATGTAAATGCTTGACACATTCACAGACCATGCATTACAAATAAATTCAAGATGAAAAACCTATTCAGAGTCAACAGTAAAGCCTTTCTGCTAAAAACAGAAATTACTCAGCAGAGAGGCTAATAATTTTCCATATCAACCTACACTTGCACTTTGGAAGATAGTCAAACCATTGGCTAAAGAGAACAGCTAGATGTGAAAAAAGAGAGATTTTTCTTCATTATAACACAGCACAGTTTTATGCTTCTTATAAGGGAGTACTTCAACAACATTCAACACATCTGCAGCTACAGCCTGACCATGCTGGCAGGTTACCCATTTCTTCCATTTTTGGTTTAAAATGTTTTAACTCAGTCTGCTTTATTTCACTATCGCCCTTACAGTTTGAAGAGAGAACTGGCACTAATTTACATTTAGGTCCTGGAAATGAAAAAGTCAACTATACTTCATTACAAATGATATTTGAAGCAACTTTTCAAGACTGCAACCAAGATTTGATCCTACTGGATATGGTATATAGTTTGAAATATCACAAAAATCACCACCATGAGCAAACCAGATAAACCCTACTAGTAGTGTAGTGCTTTACTGATAGCCCACACTATGAAAATATTACAATACTACTTTGTAAAACATTATTAAAAAAAGGAGGTCATTTTTGTTCAAGTTGCTTGCTCAAATGCAGTACTTACATCATCAACTAGTACTTCCAACTCATACTCATGAATTCCTCCTCCTCCATAAACAGAAAATCCTACTACAACGACACCAGGTTTGTCAACAGAGAAGCATATTGCATCAGGAGATCCATTCCCAGTATTCCAGCTTCTTCCCTGACTTGTTTTAGTGAATCGGTTTGGAGTAGATTTGACAGAATGGAGAGAGTTCAGCCCATCAACCTGTAGAAAATTAAATACAAGTACCAGAAAAAATTTAACTGTTCAAAGTCAGACAACTTCAAAAAAAGTGAAGGTAAGTGACTTAAATCACTGCATTTTCAACCAGGGAAATTTTAAAATATCAACTGGCAAAGCACAGAAGATGCCATTATTAGGCCTTCTATTCAATACAGACCAAAAAGAAAAAAAAAAAAAAAGAAATTAATAGTTAATTATTAATTAGGAATCCCAATTCCTCGGATTTCTCCCCTCCCAACTATATAAATATTATTTTCTACGATGAATATGTATGAAATATAGCTTAACTGCTTCATGAAAAGTTGGGTATTTCTGCCCCAGGAAAGGTAAAGATAGAGAGAGGACATACTATAATGTAATAGTAGAAACATCTTTAATCAAGATGTTATCAAAAGCTTGGTCCTATCTGTGAGAAAAGCCAGCTGACAGTACAGAGTGACATCCCTTTAACAAAATCATGGAAATTTCCATCATTTAATGACATCATAGTCTCATGAAATGGAACTTCTGTGTGATAATGAATCTCTGCATTTCAAGAAGGTGAACTCAGTACTATTCTCAATTTTGAACACAAAGCAAATAAACTGGAAAAAGTCTAATAATACAGCAAATACAATACTAATACAATATTGACTATATAAAGATATGTAAGGAGCATCTTGCACATAAAGGAGGAAAACAGTGCAGAAACAAAGCACAAACTAACCCATAATCAGAAGCTGACAAGCTTCAAACACCATGAGGCACTTGAGAGACCATGATACTCAGGTATGTGGCACTGCCTCCAGTAAGCAATGGGCAAATTATATTTTGAGAATATGTATGTGCAGAGACATGCATACAAAACCAGAAGCATTCAAATTGCTGTTTGGTAAACTTTGCAGTATTCTGAAACCATAATGAAGCAGTTAATTATCAATAGTAGTCCCCTGATATAGTGAATACACGCTTTTAAATCCATGTGAAATATCTAAAAGCTACCGAGAACTCAAGCACGTGTCAAAGACCTGCATACCTACACAGCCCGATTCCTACACATGAAAGATTCCCAGTAATGTTTTTTTTAGAAACTTTACCTCAGATCCTAATGCTGATGCTGTAAGCTCACTCACAATACTAGCAAGCAACCCACAGGTATTAGAAACCAGATGCGAAGAGAAGAGTTCATTTTCTCGTCTAAGGCTGTTCCGTACTGGTAAAACAACAATGACCAACATCTTCTCCAGCACCTCCCGAAAGCTCGTCAGCCCTGAAACATTTTCTTCACTCTGCATTATGAAGAGAAAAATGACAAGTGACACACTGATTTTCACATATTATAAGCATTATGTAATTGAAAAATCCATGGCTTCTTAGAAATAAGAAATGTCTCAAGGGTTAAAAACAAACAAACAAAACTCCAAAAACAAACAAAAAAAGGGAATTGAAATAATTCTCAAAGCTATTGCAGTATTCCTCTGTTGAATTACTGATGATATTATTAAATTCCCAGTGCAAGGTAGTACTGAGATATACAACATCTCCTGAGGAGGAGGAGGAGGAGGAGGAGGAGGAGGATGTATTTTCTTACAGTCCTCTGTGAGAGACTCAATCTTGTCTCTCTTGATGTGACTCAACAAAGATAAAATCACCTTTGCTGCTGGCCCAGACAATAGCTGATGTGTATTGGGCAGATGACACTGGAATGATTCTCTGGAAGGTGCACAGATAAAGATTGCTCCCCAGACTGCAGCTGCCCTGGAAATAGTAATGGGCCGAGGCCACTGCTATCGATATTCTTTGAACTATACATACCTAAAAACTGTATAAAAGACCTGAGCAACTACTGGCTCAGGAGACGGAAAACACAGAAGGAAAAGACCTGGACAATGCCGCTGAGAACACGACAGAAGGAGAAGACCGGGGCAATGCTGTACTGAAGACAAATGGAGAGAATACCAAGAGAGATAAAAATGTCAGAGACATCACCATGTAGCCTGGATGAAGCAGACCAAGAGGAACCCTCTCTCTGTGTCCTAAGTTCTGCCTGCTGCAACTCACAGAGCTGAAGAGGCTGCTCAGAGGACAGCACAGCCAACAAAGACGCCAAAGCTGCAGCACCCTTCCTTCACAGACCCAAACTGTCTTGGGGGTGAGGGGTGTGATAATATAATTCCTTTCCTCTTCTCTCCCCCTATTCTCCCTCTCACTCTCTGTTCTGTCTCCTTCTGATCCATCCACTTTATTTGTGTAATAAATATCCTCGCTGTTGATATTTTGGTCTCGTTTGTGCCTCTAATTTCATAACATGGGAATATTCAAAAGAACTGAGTCTCTTTATGTCTCTGGACCAAGACATCCTCACTGATGTTCTATCTGTAAGAATACATTAGAATGCAACAGATCAGTAGCTACCTATGATCACCGTCTAAAAGGGAAGTTAAAAGATTTTAGCTTTGATGTTAGCAAAAAGAATGTTCTATGCAAAAAGGTAAAATAAAATCAGTGGTGAGGTGATTATGGAAACAGTTATCTTCACTGAAAGAAGATTATGATACTAATCTAAGCTAAGACAGATGTCTTCTACCTAGCAGTGATATTACCTGCTTTTTGAAATAGTTACCATACTGAAACTAATTCCCTATGAAGAAAAACAAAATGGGCTCTACTTATGAAAAAAGAGAAGTTTGTCCTCACCATTTTGTCTATCAGAAAAGTAGTCAACAGAGAGAGAGAAACAATCTGGTTAAACAAATCTGCAGAGATGCCTGCATAGAACTTTGTCTTTAGCATAATAATAGACCACAGGAATATGTTCTGCAGCATAACTGAGCATTTTATGAACAGCAAGATTTGAAATTACCCGTTACTGAAGTCACATTGCTTAAAACTTTTGGAAGACTGAACAGTTATCCTTTATTTACTTTTAAGGCATCAGTCATAATTTTGTAAGATCTTACCACTCTTGTTTTCTAAATTGAAGAGCACTATTCAGAATTCCCATAATTCAGCCCAGAAGGCAAATTACATCCTGGGCTGCATCACAAGATGCATTGCCAGATGATCCAGAGAGGTGATTCTGCCACTTCACTCTGCTCTGTTGAGACCTCATCTAAGTATTGTGTACAGGTCTGGAGCCCTCAATATAAGAAGGACATGGACCTGATGGAGCAGGTCCAGAGTAAGGGGTAGGAGCACTTCTGCTATGAGGACAGGCTGAGGGAGCTGGAGTTCTTCAGCCTGGAGAAGAGGAGACTCCAGGGAGACCTAATAGCAGCCTTCCAGTACCTGAAGGGGGCCTACAAGAAGGATGGGGAGAGTCTGTAAGGTCCTGCAGTGACAGGACAAGGGGCAATGGCTTTCAGCTGGAGAAGAGCAAATTTAGATTGTATGTTAGGAACAAGCTCTTTACTATGATGGTAGTGGAACACTGGAACAGGTTGCCCAGGGAAGTGCTTGAGGCCCCTTCCCTGGAGATATTCAAAGTGAGGCTTGACAAGGCCCTGGGCAACCTCGTCTAGTTGGGGGTGTCCCTGCTGACTGCAGGGAGGTTGGACTAGATGACCTTTGGAGGTCCCTTCTGGCCCAGACCATTCTATGAACTTGGTAATATCATTCTTTAGTCCCGTATCATTGACTATTATCTTTACCCTTTTCATTCCCGTAAATCTGTTCTGCAATAATACAACTGCAAAAATACAACATTCAAGAACCCTTGATTAAGAAATTGTTTAATAACTTTTGATAGAGTGGGCTTCCCTTGTCTACCTGCTTGTTGACTCCTTTAAAAACTCCAGTTTAAGCCAAGACTTTTCTTATTACCAAAGCTGCATTGACCCTTCCACAAAACCCTGAATCTATCTACATACTCATTCTTATGATCACATGAAAAAGCTGGAAAACTGTTGCAGAAAACAAACTGTTGCAGAAAACACTATGCAACAGAAGACAACGGCAAACTATATTGCTGCCCACCTATATTCCAAAATAAAGGGCAATTTTTGCTCCTTGTCCAAACTAGAAATAATTTCAATATATGACAGAGAAAGATGAAAACTGGATAAAACACTAAGTTTCTGAAAAAAACATGCCTTTGAGAAAGGAAAGAGGCATTTTCAACCATATCCTTGTAAAGCTAAAACTTCAACTTACAAAACTGAAAAGCTGAACTGTGAGAGTTTTAGAATATATCCTAACCTGACTAAGTTTTTCCATGTGTGCAACCAAGAGAGGAAAGCGATGGGCCAGAGCAGAGTCATTCTCAGTGCTGACTTGTTTAACCATTGATCGCAGCAACGCCTCTCCATCATAAGCAATCGGAAAGATAGAGGTCAGCTTTACTGAAGTATGGCAGAGAGCAGACATAACGGCAGCAAGAAGTCGGCTGCTGGAGGTTTTGAAGTTTGCTTCCTGAATATCCTAAAAAAATACAAAAAGAAATTAATAGAATGGGATTGTTGCATTCGAAGTAAATGATGAAGCAGCTATTCTGGAAAAGAACCCTCAGGATTTCTGCTAGGTATAAGAATAACTTGGAGAAAGACTTTCATACACTGTTAGTTTTCTTGTGAATTTTACATTATGTTCTCTCATGAACTTCCATTTTTATGAGCTTTAAAACTGGAGTAATTAAAATTTGTTCACTGACATGTTTTAAAATAACAAATCCATTTAAAATGACTTTTGATATGGTACCCTTTGAAGACAAAGCACTTATGATAATGAAACAATTTAATTAGAATAATATATTAGAGAACTGCTTCTTCCTTGAATTTTTACATGCTAAATGAATTTTTCATGCAAAGAAACAGTTTACAGCTCAGTGCAATCAATATAAGCCATCAACTACGCTGTTTATTTGTGGGATGCTTCTCCACAAGAAGACACTTAGAAGAATATTGGCAGCTTCTCATGTACTTTGCTGGGTCAGAATACAGTTGAACAAGTAATGAGAAAGTACTTAAGTATTAGTGAGTAATAAGCAACATGCAGAAAGAGTAATCATATATAAGCTGTAGCCTCAATACTGAAAAAGCATGTGCTGAGTCATCAGCACCATAAATTTTCTTCACTCTCCAAGAAAGAATCGGACTGCTACAGGAAACAGAATTTCCAAGGCTCTTGTTGAATGTGGACACTTGAGTTAAAAAAAGCAACAAACCAAACAACAAATCCAAACAAACCAAGCCAAACCAAAATTATTAAAATAACCCAAGTTGCAAACCAGGATGAACACAAAAAAGTAATAAAGGTTGGAAAAAAGGATACAGCTTGGCTCCTCCTTGAGCGAAAGGGCAAGCTAAGTTGCAATATCTACTTGTTTCATTTCAATGTACCTGGTCCAAACAATTCAGCAAGTCACAAAGGCATGCCCACTGGAGAGACGGTGTTGGATAAAATGAATGAAAGCAAGCTGTGAATGTATTGTGGCATTCCTGAAGAACAGCTTCTAAAAGACTGAGAGGCTGACTGAGGTATCCTTGTGGATCATTATCCAGCTTGACCATGCAATGATCAACTCCTTCAGACAAAATCTTTCTCAGCAAGGTCCTAGTTTTTCCAATGCAATCTGCTAGTTTGCTGGTTTCTTCTACAACCGCCTTAGCTGTAGCTACAAGGTTACACAAAGAGGAGCATTAAATGTACAATAAATGAAATACCTTCATGTAAAAATGCACATTTCACATGCAAACAAAACAATTAGAATGTAGCAGCATTGATGAATTGATATTCACAGAACTGAAGGCTATCAAACTACATCAAAGAAATCTGAACATCAAAAACTTCCAGTTTTCCAGTCTTTCACAACACATGCTGCATTTTAATATGAGCATTGTTAAACTACAGGCATGAAGAAGAGATACTGCATTTCAAATTTAAATAGTGCTCACCACTAAAGCAGCTACTGTATACAGAAATAGAAAAAAAAAAAAAAAGATACATGTAGCCCAAAAGAACTGAACTCTCCAGTGGAACAAGAAAGTAACTCTAAGATACTGTCGTAGTTTGGGCTGGGTGCCCTCTGCTACAGAGGTGTTTCCTGTGTCCAGAAGTCCATCCCAGTGGGTGGAGGCAGGAAATTAGGTATTTCTACCATAATCCCTTGCACCACTATAAATTTTGCGGTGGGGTCTGGCACTTCCTCTTTCCTTCCCTCTCCGAGACTTGGTAACTGGGGGAGAGATCTCCCGGCCATGGGCCTGATTGGGCCCAAGGCCACTGGGGGATGGGCAGGCTCAGATCTGGCCAGCTGAGACCAGCCTAATAATAGGGAAGGGGAAGGAGGAGCCCTGGGGGTTTTGGATGCACCCTCAGGTGGGGTTTGGGGTCTTTCTGGGTTTATTTTGGTTTCTTTCTTGTCACTATGTTTCCTTTTGTGCACACTCACTGTTCTCTATTTAAACTCTCCACTATTTTTGCAATCAGTTTGTCTGAGTCGTTATTTCTGCGCGTGGAGGGGAGGGGGTTTGCCTCAACCCATTACAGATACACACAAGTTAGTGTAAACATAGTGCTAGATGTGCGGTTATGCAGATCATTGAAAATGTCCAATTGCTGACAGCAGGTCTCTTAATTGCTCCAATAAAACCATCTGTATAAGCAATTTCACTTTACAGCATATCCTACATGAAAAATTAGATCAAAAATTTAATATTCTATAGATTACTATTTGTTGATAAACATGAAACAAGTGAGCTAAGAGTAATACCTGATATTGGATATATTTCACAGGTGTACACTCTCAGCAGCCTCAGGCAGCAAGTGCCCACAAAACGCAACCTTTCTAAATCCAAAAGAGTAGCAGTGTATTGGAATCCCTTCAGCCCACGAAGCTCTTCAACTCCCAGCACCAGCGTTGTCCAGCTCCAGTGAAGAATGCTCAACAAAGACTCAAAACATTCCTGTTTCAGGGTATGAAGGATACAGAAGACAGATTTTATGTTAAAAACAAAGTGAACTTCCCGCATCAGTACAAGATGAAAAGCAAAGAGCATCTATATCCATGTTTACTGTGAAACCATATTTGTCTATACACATCTACCACACAACATACAAATCCTGTTTGCTCAAGAGAAAAAGAACACTGAGAATGTAGGGAACACTTCACTGTAATATCATGCTAAAAGCAGTTTATAAGTTGTAACATTTTGTGTGTGGAAGCCTCTCAGTTATTTAAGAACTAATAATTGTTTGAACTCACCTGCAAATTTTACTTGCTTCATCTGGATATGAATAGTGTAATACAGATTACATAGAATACATAGAATAAACCAGGTTGGAAGAGACCTGCAAGATCATCGCGTCCAACCCATCAACCAATCCAACACCACCCAAACAACTAACCCACAGCACCAAGCACCCCATCAAGTCCCCTCCTGAAAACCTCCAGTGATGGCGACTCCACCACCTCCCCAGGCAGCCCATTCCAATGGGCAATCACTCTTTCTGTATAGAACTTTTTCCTAACATCCAGCCTGAACCTCCCCTGTCGTAACAGTAATATCTTACCAGAACTGTCTTTGTTTTAAACTGCTCTGACCTGCAGAACTGTGGAAAGTGTATCATGTTTACAGTACTTGGAAATTCAACAGAAGTATGTGATAGTCCACAAGGAATTGGAGGATTTAAAAACATCTGTTCGTCCAAAAATTTGTTTCTATTCTTATTAAATGTGGTTGACAGTCCTATAAGGTTGCACCTCAGAAGACAAACTAGAAGTATCTGATATTGAATACCTTCAAGCTGCAACAATCAAGCTCACTGTTCATAGCTATAAAACACTAATGCTCCAGAAAGCCAACTCTTTTATCCTAATTCAGATCTATGGTGAGAGCAACATAATGAAGAGGGTGAACACAGTATGGGGTATTAAGAGTCATGGGTGTTCATAGCTTAAAGCAAATACTGTTCATCAAGCATACATTGAGTAGCTAATATAACAACGATATGATTACTAAAATTGCAAATGGTGTATATAGCAGATTTCTAGAAGACATCTGAAGAGAATACACAAGTAAGAGAAACCAAGCTGGTTAGGGAAATTGCACTGCAAGTGTCCTTATGGAGACAGCATCTCCAATATAAGTTGAGAATACTGACAGTACACTTAATGCAGAGTCCTGGTTAAACCAACACATGCAGTACAACATGTAAACCAGGGCGTAACTGAAAATGAAATAATCACTGCTCATAGCAGAAAAGGAAGAGAATAGAATAGAATAGAATAGAATTAACCAGGTTAGAAGAGACCTTCGAGATCATCGTGTCCAACCTATCATCTGACACCACCCAATCAACTAAACCATACAACCAAGCATCCTGTCAAGCCTCGCCCTGAACACCCCCAGCGTCGGCGACCCCACCACCTCCTCAGGCAGCCCATTCCAATGGGCAATCACTCTCTCTGTGTAAAACTTCCTCCTAACCTCCAGCCTAAACCTCCCCTGACGCAGCCTGAGACTGTGTCCTCTTGTTCTGGTACTGGTTGCCTGGGAGAAGAGACCAACCTCTGCCTGTCTACAACCCCCCTTCAGGTAGTTGTAGAGAGCAACTGCACTTAAAAAAACCCAACCCAAAACCAAAGACTGAACTGGCCTTATCCTATATGACACTACTGCATTTCAACTTCATTAAGTATTCCTCAAGATTTGATATAACTTCCTTCTTTGTGTGGAATGGCAGACTCTCTTCTATTAATTGTTACAATTCACTGTGCTTATTAATATTCCTTAACTCAAAGTTTAATTAAATGGTCTGTGACCCTCAATGTATACTGGAATGCATCTAAAAGGAAGATGAATTATCACTGGTGTCTGCTTAATGACAGTAATTTTGAAGCCATGAAAGAGCCCATATAGATTTCCCCTGAACTCTAAAAAGCCTGCTAATATTAATTTTTAGGCAGAGAGTAAAGCTTGTAAGTCAAATGCAAACAGTAAGTATGAACTCAACCCCACACTCCCCCTAGAACTCAGCACCTCAACGTTGTAAACAAATACATTTCTAGGCTCTTACCCTCAAGCCAATATCAAGCCTACCTAACCTCTGCTCGATGAAGGAGACCATTAAAAAGTACTAGTTATTTCCACATGTACTTTTCAGTTTCCTAAGTATTGAATGAACTTGGAGGAAACAAAAGATTCTTCATAATACTCACCACTGAGACAGTTCTGGCAAAAGATCTCTTTAGAATGTGCACAGGTTCACTGGTCTGCTGTTTTCCTTTGGATGCACTGCCATCACTTGTTGGCAGCCTGAAAGAACAATACAAGAACTGACTGGAAATCTGCATTGTTTCATTTTATTAATTTTTACTATTAGTGTTTTGCAAGTGAACTTTAAAATAATTATAAAAAGAAAGTTCCATTTCAGCATAACATCCTCAAGTTCCTAATCATTCTAGTCCAGTAGTCATACTCTGAATTCCCTTCCATTAGCAAGATTGTGACAACTGATAATAAAGTCAAGATTTAATTACATATGAAATTATTACATGTATTTACTGCATATCTTCAGATGACATTTTTAAAACTAGAAGTGTTATTTCTTAACATTAAACACTATGTAGAGATAAAAAAAATAGAAGCAGCGTCTATTACTGCAGCACCTTTCCTTTTGCGCCATTCATGGCTCTTCAGTGATACCCTTCCTACAGAGGCCACAGCACTTGTCAGTCTTTGGCTACGGCCATCTCTCCATAGAGATTATCCAAACCCAAATAGGCTGTGCCAGAACTTTATGTGCATCAGTCAAAATGAAACCTGACTCCGGAGACATGAGGGTCTATGGGCACAAATCTTACTGGCAGAAGTGAGCTGTTCTGTGAATGGAATATTTAGAAAGGACATAGTGCAAAAGGGCTGGTATGAAGAAATTCCAAGTTTCAGAACCAGTGTAGAGGCAGGGGAGAATATATATACAGATAAAAATATAAAAATTAGTGGTTTTCTCATAGATATGAGGAAACCTGAAAAATGCATTAGCAATACAATGAATGAGTTCTTGCTTTTTAAAAAGGTTACCTAACATTTTTCATGGGAATAATCAAATTACTGTAACTTGTAAAACAGAGTTTGTTGGGGTTTTGGTTTGGTGGGTTTGGGTTTCTTTTGTTTGGTTGTATTTGTTCTGGGGTTTTGTTTGTTTGGGCTTGTATTGGGGTGGTTTTCTTGGATGTTTCTGTCATCTTCTTTCTTTCTCTTCCCTCTTCTCCCCCCATTAAAATTATCTAATAGTACACCCCTCCTAAACTGAGGCCTACTAAAGCAAGTATTTTCCAACTAGCAAATTAAAATGTATGAAGCATGTTAGATGACATCATGAAGATTTCTAGAACTAAATGGAAGTTCCAAACATAATATATGACAAACAAGTGCAAGAAATATGGCAAAGTAGTAAGTGTTGGTATAGTGAATTTATTCCTTCTCAAAGAGACAAAGTTTTCCCTGTATTTTGCAGATACTGGATTCCCTAGCTAAATACAATCACATTTTCATAAAACATTCTTATGTGAACAGGGCTTCTGTTTAAGAAATACATCAATAAATTGTTCTAAATAGAGGTCAGAATATTACCTGTATAGTAACTGTGGGATCTGCCCTGCGTTAACATCCGTACCATTATTTGATTTCTTGGAACTTTTAAACTGAAATACAACACTGAAAAAGAAGCAATACAATTATTATTCAAGTAATATTAGGTCCTTTCTTCTGTATTAAAAAAAAAAATACAGAAAAAGCCATACCCATCATCTGTAGTAATGGAGGCCTGTCCATGTGATCCACAATCACTGCTAGGTCCTGACACTCTTGCCCAGGCTACATACCACCAGCCAGCTTGTAGGAGCACTGGTTCATCAAACATCATTGCATACTTCTCTCTGGGAGAAGTAAATTTTGAAAAAGGCATATGTGAATTAGTTTTCAGATCAACAAATTAAACTCTGCTTATAAAAGCAAATTGAAAATTAACAGAATTAAGTTATTAATCTCAAGTATCCACTTATGCTCAACACACAGTAATACTTAGTTGAAAAATATGGTACTAATTAAAATATAGTTTAGAAGAACCTAAAAATGCCTGTCTAGCTTGATCTTGATTTTGAAACAATCAGAGATCAAGTATCAACAGTAAAATGAGATTAAATTAACACACACAAACTAAATTATATTTAAAACATAGTACAGCAAGTAAAGGTTTAGAGTATTTATTATATTCTTTTAATTCAATTTTTAAAAAAGTTATCATAGAATAATAGAATCAACAAGGTTGGAAAAGACCTCAAAGATCATCAAGTCCAACCAATCTGTACATAAGGAGAGTTTATACATATATTCTTAGGAATGACATTAACATATAAGAAAACAACAGCACACACACTTGGAGTATTAATCCATAAGAATTAAACAAGGAAGATTTAGTCATGAACAATTTGAATGTTATTTCATAACAATGAATGAAAATGTAGACAAAATATAGCTAATTGCATCTATATGCACAAAAATCTTTAAAGCAGTAACTCTGTATTGTAATGAGCTGAAGTACAGTAACTGTTTTGGTTATAGTATCTTCATTTTGCAATAAGCTTAATGAGTAGTTTAATGCAAAATGCATTTCTGCTTGAAAGCATCTTCTTGACAGAAGTATTCAAAAGAGCTGCTACTGCAACATTATCTTGCCTTCTCATCACACAAGTATCAAATTTGCCTTTGATCTAACAAAACCAAACATGAGACGATTATTCCTTTTTAATTTAGTACCATAATGGCTTGGTGAGGTATTTGGTGTTTTAACTTAACCCAACACACTTTGAGTGCAAGTTTTACATCACTTGCAACAAATGCATAATGATGTAATAATCTCTGTTGATATTTAAAGTGTTTTTAAAATGTGTATGAAGAATGTTAAAGTAAAGATCAAGAAGTAGGTAAGGAAAACATCTTACCTAGCAGCACAATCATATGCTAAGACATCTGTTTCAGCAAGAAGGTCTCCATCAGTTTCATGGTCTCCCCCATCTGGGCCCAACTCAAACAACTGGTGGAGTAAATAAAAAGGTAAAAATACACCTTAGGTGTTAGAAACCTCATAATTGCACTTTTAAATGTCTGGCATTCTGGTGACTGTCTACTACTGTTCTTTCCCCTTCCCAAAAGTAATTGCTGATTACTGACAGGCAAATTCCCACACGGAAGCAAGGATTTTGCAGTACCAAAATAGCCACTGACACTCTCAAACCTATTCCCAGATAGATTAAGTAGAGAAAATCCCTAAATCACAGAATCACAGAATTCTGCAGGCAAGTCAAATGTAGAGCATCTGGAAAGGGAAAGATTGAAAGACACTCAACTTCAATGGAACAGGACAGCATGACTGTTTAGGAGAGCCAGTCAGCAGTGTCATAAACAGCTCTGGTGACCCAGGAAAAAAGATGATACCTTTCTCAAGTGAACTTGTGACAGTGAAGTCATTTCTGCCTTTTGGAGAGTTCAAAACAGGATCACAATATATGTCTGTAACTTCTCTTGCAAATAACTATTTAATATGCAGTTTAACTGTGGTATGACTGGAAAAGCTTATTTTGGGTACAAACTAATCCCAGGCAGGAGAAACAAGTCGAAAAGAATAATACTATAGAAGAGTTTTCATGGGATTACTGCCTTTAGTGTTTAAACATTAGTCACGCCTTTTTGTATGTTAAATTTCTTGGCTTTCCTTAATCATTTGCAATTCTTGGTCATTGTGCTAAACTGGAGTAAAGCACAACTACTTATTTTGGATCTGTTCTCTTATGCAAATGATTCCACTAAGCACATGCCATTCATTTTCCCAAAAGAAACCTCAATGCATATTTAGCTGAAAAAAGAAAAAGAAAATTCAATAAACCACTAAATGGCAAGTAATAACTGTAACTTATTCTGAATATATACATCTAATGTAAGTCTCAGATATTGGATATTTCTTTTACAGTGTCTTTTGGGAAGTTTCTGAAATCCTTATTAAATGCAGGAACAGAAGTCACTCATCAGAGACCAGAGCTCTGTTATACTGTCTGTTTATGTGAGGTTTTTTACCCAAAGTCAGGTTTGCTATGTAAATCAGCATGTTTATATTTTAAATTCAGCCCAAATTATCCTTGCATTCGGCACATAGTAGAGTTAAGTATGTCTGGTGCCATTCAACTCAGTGGAAGAGTCCCATTTGAGAAGTTATCCAGACAGAAATTTAATAATGAAGCGGTAGGGACAATGCTATGCAATGGTTCAATTGGTGCCAAAGAAATTCCAGCTATGAATAAACACTCTTTGAGCAGCAGCCCCTCATGTATCCTGACACAGTACCTGATTCTGACTTGAAGCCCAAAACATCAATTTTCAGCAAGGGGGCCTCTGAGCTTTGTAAAAGCAGTTGACAGAACTGTTTGACCCGCTAACATTATCTGCTCAAGACCCTCTAAGATGGCACTTAGTGAAGGTAAGAATGGGCCAATTCTTGACAATCAAGAACAATAGTTCTCAGACATCCACTTCTCCCACCTTACCTGCATGAAGCTCATTACTTTTCACTGCAAAGCTGCTCTCTAGTTCTATTACTGATACTTTTCATTAAATCACTCATTGATCAAGAAAATGAATTATGGCATTTCTAAAGTTCTGATTTTGGAACATATTATTGCTTAAAACAACCCCCCAAAACTTACCTTTATTTTTGCAGTGTATTCACCTCTACCTCCAAAAAGACCAAGACCTCCTAACAGAATATCTGTATCAGCACAGAAACGAATAGCTTCTACTGAGTGGGCTGAATAACCCCAGCCTCCTCCATGGCCTGAAGAAAACAACCCCAAACAAAAATACAGTTAATCTAGCTTAGTCTTTCATTCCACAAGCCTGATCAGATTGTGCTATAAAATTTTACTGTGTACATACTTTCAAATCTGTTGACAACACTGTAGTCTTCTTTAGAATAAACCTTCATTACTGCTTGAGTCTCCTCTTCGGTATTTGCTACACCCATTTTTAAGTCCTGCATAGCAGCCAAAGTATCAAGGCAACCTAGAAGAAAGCAAAACCTAAAAACTCAAAATTTCTTACTGTTGACTGTACTCAGTGAAATGCAATTGACTACTCCTGAAAAAGATGAAAGCAGCCTCACTGTTTTGTCCCTAAACCACAAATTGAGTTACTGAATATCATTATAGGTTTGATTAGGTCAGAGGTCATTGCTGTAGAATTTCAAGGTTTGCTACTGAAGAGGGACTTAATTTATTAATTTTCTCAAGTAACCAAGAAATGTGATTAATTCTACTTTGCAACTCTTCCAATGGCAAATAAGAGCTGGCAGCATCTTTTAATTTTTCCTTTTTACATTTCATGTATTGCCAAAAAAACCTGAAGTCTTAACAACTGAACTATGGGTAAATTTAAGAGCCTCCATATAAGGCATTTTGTTTCATATACATAGGTACCTAACATGCTTTACTCAGACACAAAACAGTACTGTTCAAGTTAAGAGTCATCACATCTTTAGCAGACAGTTCACAGGCCAAGGAACCGATCATTCATCACAAGCAAGCTAAAATAACTGCTGAAGTGGTGCTCCAATGCATTGAGTACTTTGCACATGGCCAGTTTATGAACACAGTGGGATTATTTTTTGGCTTTTCAGACTGTGAAAGGAAATCATATTACTCTTAGTGAACCATTATACAAAACTGCAAAGAGAAATTCTAGTTTTAGATATTGTGTTTACATTAAATAAAACTGTCATGGATTGAGTTGAATCTGCAGAGTTAACCCAGCACAAAACCAAGCTTAGTTAAGAGCACATTTCTTCTCCCCCCCCCTCCCCCCCCCTTTTGGAGACTCCAGGTTAATTTAGCAGTAGTGACTTTACTCTTCAGACTGTCCAAAATCTATCACCTAGAAATGTCTTGTAATTTATTATGCTGACTTGTAGTAGCAGGTTCCATCAGAACTCTAAAATTGTTTAGCATCATTAGGATGGCAGAAGATAACTATTTAGGTTAAAATTAATGCATGAGCCAGATCGTGTTAACAGCAATGGTGGAAGATTAGAAAGTAAAATTTTAACTCAAAAAAAGTCAGAACAGGTTAGACTACAATTCATTTATACATTAATGTTTCTTTAATTAATCTAAGCTTCTGACTCAACTACAAATGTATACCTAGAATGTGCAAAGCTGCATGAGATCTGGTGGTTAGAGCTTTGGAACCTGTTGGCAGAGCAAGTTCTGGACTCAAAATACTACACCGGGATTGCATGTCTGGAGCTGAGGGAAGTCTGGAATCGGCAACTACTGCATTGTAACTCCACAGCTCCCTAGCATTCTGTCGAAACCTAGAGCAAGACAAAAGAGTAAAAAAAACACCTTTCATCTACTAGAAGTTTACAAAGATCTAGCTGACAGTTAAATTTAATGTAATTAATATAAACTATAGATCTGCTAGTACAAGCTTAAAATTGGTTATCATTACACCAAATGAATACAGACTTTACTAGCTTAACACAGTAGCAAGTGAAAAGGTCCAAAAACATTCTTACTGCATTTCAAGTCAAACAGTCATACTACAGGTTTACAAGCATCAGAAAACATTAGACACTTGTATTAAAACAGTATAACCAATTAAGAAGCATGCAGTAACTAGCAAAGTGCTAGATATAATGGGAGATGTGCTCAAACATGAAAAAGATCCCAAGTGAAAGGAAAAGGGTTACTTGCCTGCAAATAAGCCTGAAAAATTCAACGTATTTTGTTTGGGCTTTTTAAAAATGGATAAAATCACCATTTTAATTATAAAAAGGTTATAAAAAGGAGCAGCATAAACAAGGGACTACAAAGACTTTCTATACTACAGATAACATGGAGAAGACCACCGTGAAAAAAGATTTTTTTGGTTATAATTATGTAAAAGGAAGAAACAGAAGACATATGCCTATGGGAGTGTTCTGAACAAACACAAAAGGAAATTTCAACTGGTACGCTGCTCTGAGACTCCAAATGGAGCTAACAATGAAGAAAGAAACTGTTTCGAAGACAAATATTCTAGGAGAACATATGTATTCAGAATTTCAACAATCTAACCGTATTACATAATCACAGAATGCACTGTTTTGGAAAGGATCTTTAATGGTCATCTAGTTCTGCCCCCCTGAAGTTAGCACAAATACCACATATGTGACTTGGAAATTTCTCAAGCTGAACTTCCATTTTAGTTTGCTACATCGAGTCGAGTGTCATCTTTCCTCCCCTGAAACACGACACTTTCCCATGTCCATTGATAACTGCATTTATCATGAACTGAGTCTTTCCATAAAGTGTTTAATCGTGCATATAATATCATGACTCTGAACATTCAGGGATGTGGGGTGCTACTCATCCTTACTTCAAATCTCAGCATAATTTAAGAATTGGCACCTAGCTAGTGAGATTCAAACAATCCTGTGGATGTATAATGTTGAACTACATGAATCATGGAATCATAGAAGGGTCTGGGTTGGAAGGGATCTCCAAAGGTCATCTAGTCTAACCCCTTCTGCAGTGAGCAGGGGCATCCTCAACTAGATCAGGTTTGGAAATCATCCCAAAAAACAGGCAGGGAGGGCAGGTAGCGGGGCAGGAAAGAAGATATGTAAGACTAAAAATTTGCTTTTATTTACTAGGGAACCAAGGAAATCTCTAGCCTCCAAAATATCTTTAAAAATATCTCTATGCGATAGCTTTAGTAGCTATAATCCACACTTGCCTCCAAATAACATCATAGACAGGATCCAGACACACACCAGAACCTTGAAGGTCTTCCTGCTCAGAATCATTGAATGTTTTGCAACTGCCATCTACTTTGTTTATCAGAAGACATTTAAAAGGAGGAGGTTCTGATATTGAAGCCGGTACCAAACCTAGATCAGAGAGCAAAAAGAGTAGAAAACCATGAAGATTCCATTCATTACACGGCATTTCTATGCATGAAGCAATAATTTAATAGGGAAGAACAGACATACTGCTTCAGAAAAAAAAAACCCACACCACCAAAAAATACCACAAATCACAGTGGAAAAATGTTAAGGAAAAAAGGGTTCAGACTTTCACATTCTTAATTAAAAAAATACTGAGTTCTAAAGAAGCTAGAAGCATCATGTGCAGTATAACTAGGAAATCAAAACATTCTAATTCTCTTCATTCGTATATTTTACATGTTTCTTCTCTACGGTTTGCATGACCAGAATTATTCCTTCTCCCATGCTTCTCTAACCACATAAAACATCACAGAAAAGTTCTTGCCTATTATATGCCTGCTTGCGAATATCTCTGATGTAGCCAGCACATGAGAATTAATGAGAGCTTCATCGATCCGGAGGAAAGTCTGGTCTCCACTTGCTCCAATCCACGTTGCTTTGCGTCCATACTTAGAGCCTATATTAGGCATAGGTGCTGGTTTTGCATTCCAGTAGGGCATATCTAGAATAGGTCTACCAAGCTGACCTTTCTACAGAGAGAATGAAAGAATTAGGGAGTAAATGGTAAGTCTCAAAAATCAATAAACTGCTTTGATAGTTTCAACATACAAAATTAGTAATCTGGAAGAGAATGTTTACCACAAAATTACCTAGAAAAAGCAGTGTCTACTCTAAGTGAAGTATGATGGATAAATCCTCCTTTCCCTCTTCAGGATCAAATATAAAAGCATTGTTTTCCTTTAATACTCAACTTACAAACAACTTCACTGATAAATGAGAGATTACTTGGGGTGGGTTGAAAATTCCCCCCAACATTAAATTGCTAGACCATCCCACTTGGAAGTGAATGAAGCCTTATTTACAAGCAAATCTACAATCTACAAGTAAATGCAATGAGTATGTACAAAATATATGGCATTTACAGTCTTTACAGGTATTTACAATTTATAAACAGCACATGAACCACCCTTGGGCAAAAACCAGGGGAGCTAATAGCTTCCCCTTCGCTGCTCCCCTCCTTACCTCCCTGGACACAAAGGGACAAGAGAAAAGAGCAGAGAGTTATTTTGTTAGGACACTAACAAATTAATTGTTAGGATACTAACTAATTAATGAGAAGGAAAAAAAAAAACCAGCCTCAAGAAATCTGCATTCAGACAGCCTAAAGTCCACTCAGTTCTGAACTCGCATAGAATGCACTGGGTTGGAAGTGACTTCCAATGGTCATCTAGTCCAAGCCCCTCTGCAGTTAGCAATAGCATCATCAACTAGGTCAGGCTGCCCCAGAGCCCTGTGAAGCCTCACCTTGAATATCTCCAGGGTTGGGGCCCCAACCACCTCCCTGGGCAACCTGTGCCAGTGTCTCACCACCCTCATGACTGTTCCTAACATCCAATCTAAATCCACTTTTCTCTGGTTTGAAGCCATTGCACCTCATCCTATCACTACAGGCCTTTTCAAACAGTCTCCTCCTTGTAGGCCACCTTCAAGTACTGGAAGGCCGCTATTAGGTCTGCCCAGAGCCGCCTCTTTTCCAGGCTGAACAACCTGAGCTCCCTCAGCTTGTTTTTGTAGCAGAGGTGCTACAACACATCTTTGTGTCAATCTTACAAAGCAATGATCTCTTAAAAGTACCCAGAAACTGATTATTACAAATAGCATGAAGTACCTAATAAAGCAGCACCTCTACATTAACATCCTGACCTGTACAGCAAGCATGTACAACAAATACCCTCTGTCCAGCATGCTCCCCATCTCTCTTTCTACATATGTATGTAAGTGAACATTGTTTCTTGAAAACGTCTTCACTTTCTTACTTCTGAGATGTTTTCACTTCATGAAACTGTCAACAAACTCTCCACACATTACATTATTAAAACCAGACACATAGACTACCTGCTCTATCCACTACATTTATGTTTTCTTTTTTCTTAAAGAGAAAAATCTCCGCCAACAGACTTTTTAAGTCCTATTTCTGTGAGTGAATTTGTTTTTTCAGGGACTAAAAGTTTTACTGCAAGTCAACAAAGCTTACAGTGTTATGTGTCCAAGTCACTTTTGACAGAACCATGGACACCAAAGCTTTTGCTTAAAAGTCTGAAAAACAAGGAAGTATTTCCTAACTGAAGAGCCATCTTGTGGAACACTTCATTTAAAACATTATTTTCAATTTCTGGAAGTTCAGTCTTCATCTCTTCTAAATTTTTAGTAAAAGGACACATTTGAAAAGATTCAATTTCTCTTCTGTTTGCCCTTGTCTTGTAAAAGCATACAATGCAGCTTTGCCCAAAAGGATGTTAATGGGACAGCATAAACAACAGATGACTTGAGAGATTTCAGTGAGGGGACTATTTGCACAAACAAGGAAACAAAAGGGCCTAAAGTCAGGATGAAAGGGAACTAGACAGTATTGAAGGGCTTATTCAGTGAATAGGAATGGATTCTGCATGAGCATAGGAGAATATACAACATGTGGGTATGAAAGAAGAATATCAGAGTTCTTCTGTGTTATAACAGTTTACAGGTTGGACTCGATGATCTTTGAGGTCTCTTCCAACCTTGGTGATACTATGATAACTAAGCAATAATTTCCCCTCAAGTGTAATTTCTGCAAGTCAGTGCCATTTCTATCAAAGCATATGGGACACTTTTCTAATGAACGCAGACACACAGAAAAAAGAATACGCAATAGATACTTATTTGCTGCCAAGTTTGCAACAACACGAGTTTGAGGTGCCCCGATGAAATAACTGTTTTAAATCATTACCTTCATAAAAATACAAACCCCAAGAATTTCTGGCATTATGCTTTTCTAGTCACAACATTAGAAAACACATTTTAAAACATAACAAAGACAAAAGACACGCTGAAGTCATGCCTAATTCTATAGGAAAAGGTATAAGCCATTTTGAAAGGTCTTTGAACAATACATTAGCTGCTAGCTTATTCCCATCAATAAATATTATTTTCTTACTGAGAAACTTCCAAATGTGAAGACCTGGCCATCCATTAAGAGAATAGCTGTATGGTTGCTCCCAGCAGTAACTTGTGTACTAGGACCTGGCAATGCTTGCACCAAAGTAGGACATCCCCTGTATCAAAATAAATTAATTTTGTGTCAATACATATTTATTTAACACACGCATTAGTCTCACAAGAACTTCAATCCTGTGTCACATACTCGGTATGTTCACATACCATATGGAATCAGAGCCAAGCATCACCATACATATTCAATTAAAAGAGGTCAAGTATTGAAGTTTATGCCCTCTTCTTAAAGAGAACCGGATCACGTATCCTCACTTGAGTTAAACTCAGAAATTAGAATAGAATAAAACCATATATTTCAATATATAATTGTAAGAGTCTATCAATATCACTGCAGTTATAAGTGTGTGTATACGTATTTCTATAAAATATTTTGTAACAAACCGTAGCAGTAAATAAAGTTCTGCTGTGAAGATGCTGGTTAAGAACTTACAAAAACTTGCTTGTATATTATAAAGAAATTAAAGCGTTATGCAGTTGGTACTCAGCCCTCTTGAGATCCCTGTCTAAGGGAATTACGAGACAAAGAGAAGGTCTACCCACCTTCATCAGCTTTCTAAAAAATTCTCTCCATTAAAAAAATTAAAGAGAAAACAAACATTTCAAAACATTTCCAGAAAGACTTGGAAAAGTATAATTCATATGCCTCCCAAATATGGACAGGTATAAGAAAATATATTTCCCATTCCAGTAAAAATGAAAGAAAAAAACCCAGCCAATAGGATGATCAAGAAGCAAAGACAAAAAATCTTGATAACTCAGAATAGAAATAAAAACACAAAAAGAAAGAGGTAAGAAATAGTAACAATTACATTTTTTATCTCAAAGTGAACAGGAGCCTACAAGAACGGTACCAGACTTTGAATCCCATAATGAACCTCTAGCTAGACCTCAAACTTCAAAAGTCGGAATGCAAAGAACAAGCTATTCCAAAACAACTCTATGCTTGGGAACTCTGATCCCAGAAAACATCAGCACTATTTAAACTTGCTTTTAAGCACACACTTTCAAAAGTAGGTTAATCTAAAATAAGAACAAATTATCTTACGCTGCAGGAAAAAAACCAAACAAACAACAAACCCAAAAAACAAACACCACCACAAAACAGAAGTGCCAGCCCATGGTTATCTGGTGATTGCTTAGCAGCTAATGTGAAAAAAGATGGGTCATCTGCACATTCTGATTTGGTTGAATAGCACGTAAAATAGAAGTCAGGAAAGTAGGAGGAAGGAGAAGCATTGTGCATTCAGTAGGTAAGGGGCAGATGGAAAGATGCAAATATACAGAAATGTGGAACAGAAGAACAGACTGAAAAGGAAGAGACATACAGAAAGAATTTATTTCTTTGTGGTGACTGTAGCTTCCAGTGAGTGTTACCAGCAGAGACTGGGAGAATAAAGGACAGCACAACTTCGGAAGAAGATGCACAACCTGACCTTCATAAATTTAGAATTGTGGGTCTATAGGCACATGGGTTGGACATCAGTAAGATTATACACAGCACAAAGTTTAGCAGGACCAAAACATTTGGCTGATTGACACCCGCCTAAACATGAGCCAGCAGTGTGCCCAGGTGGCCAAGAGGGCCAATGGCATCCTGGCCTGCATTAGGAATAGTGTGGCCAGCAGGAGCAGAGAGGTCATTGTGCCCCTGTACTCTGCATTACTTAGGCCACACCTCGAGTACTGTGTCCAGTTCTGGGCCCCTCAGTTTAGGAAGGACATTGAGACATTTGAAGGTGTCCAGAGAAGGGCAACAAGGCTGGTGAGAGGCCTTGAGCACAAGCCCTGTGAGGAGAGGCTGAAGGAGCTGGGATTGTTTAGCCTGGAGAAGGATCAGGGGTGACCTCATTGCCCTCTACAACTACTAGGTGTTTGTAGCCAGGAAGGGGTTGGTCTCTTCTCCCAGGCAACCAACACCAGAACAAGGGGACACAGTCTCAAGCTGCACCAGGGGAGGTTTAGACTCGAAGTGAGGAGAAAGTTCTTCACTGAGCGAGTCATTCGTTATTGGAATGGGCTGCCCAGGGAGGTGGTGGAGTCACTGTCCCTGGAGGTCTCCTTCAAGAGGAGATTGGACGTGGCACGTGGTGCCATGGTCTAGTCGTGAGGTCTGTCGAGACAGGTTGGACTTGATGATCCTTGGGGTCTCTTCCAACCTTAGTTATACTGTGATACTGTGATTTTAGAAAGAGAAGAAACATTACATCTGTCTCTCTTTACCTTTAAGGAAGCTCAAAAAGGCACTGAAGCAAAACCAAAAGCATTCCTGTTTAAGGGAAACATTTTAGTTTCTGGTCCTGTGCCACAAAATTTTGATAGCTGTAGACACAGAATTACCCACCCTATGCATGTAACAAAAAAGCCCAACCAACCATAAAACCTAAACCATAAGAAAGCAGTGCATAAATTACCATTTTCCTCTCTGTGATGCATAAATTCTAAGCTATTATCACCAAAACTCTTATTATCTTCCAATTTTGTCAATTCAAACTACCAATGTTATCTGAGTGCTGTGTAGGATGATATTCCATTGGCAGCAATAGAGTGAAATTGGACAAGCAACCAAGGTAGAGAGATATAATAAATAAAGAAACTATTGCAGAGGGTAATTAAGCTCATCCACCTTTTGAATGGCCAACTACAGTGTATCAACTAAAGAAAGAACAGAAAAAGGCTTAAGAGACAACTGCATCAAATTTTTTAAAAAATAGAATTACAGAAAAATATTTTTTACTCCATAGGAGGAGAAATTTGGAAACAAATACAGTAAACCAACCTGACTGATGTACATAGAATTTAAAACCTGTAATACTATGGAATATTATATCTATGACTCTGAAACCCAGTGTGGAAAAGCTCAGCATAGACACTTAAGACTCTGAGAGGCTCTTAAGATAAAGTTTTGGTAACCAGGGTTTAGACAACGAGGGTTGAACAGCAGAAAGCATGAAGCATTCTTTTGGGATTGAGTTGACAGACACATTGGTATAAAACTCCCAGATTCTTTGGCTTTTGAATATGAAATGGGTACTTCATGCAGGACAGCCACAGAAGACTGACCTCAACAATACAGAAAGTAACCTGCGAACCCCTGAGAAAATGTGATACTGGTGAATGAAAAGCAGCAGCTATGAATGCACCAGCTAACTCAGGATCCTGCATAAGGTCCAAATGCATTTTGGCTGTGCATGTTGAAACCCTTTTCTGAACGCAAGGGTAACCTTTTCTGGGATGAGATGTGGTCTTTGAAAACTCATCCAGCATGAACTATTCAAATAAACTGTTCAATTGTCCATGGTCCTTCTCCAGCTAACAGCTGGCTGTTGGGGTCCAGTAAAATGGCACTTGTGTCAGCTGATTGTGGTGCTGTAAATTCAGGTTCACCAAGAGCTGTTCCTGTGTGGTGGCGGAAAGGGAACCAGCAGTAACTTCTTTCAATTGCAGGCAGAGTTGGACAGTATGGAGTTAAAAAGAAATGGAGATTTTTGGATTTTAGAGGTAACTGGAAATTTGGTGGGGAAAAAAAAGTAAAAAGACCACCTGCACTCCACTGCTGAAGTAAAATCATCAGATAATCCATCTAGAAACACGGTCCTATTACAGATGATGGAACTTCCCCCCCTCCCTAAATGATATTAATAGGATATAGTCTCTACACTATATCTTCAAATAGAACAAAGCTGACAGTCCACAGGTCTGCTCAGTATTCTTCCAGGTTGTTGTTGAATCTTCACAAGCAGGACTGTCTTCCTTCAGTTGTTCCATTCTGGAGCTTGACTGCCAGATCATGTGCTTGCCAATGGAAGTCAACAATTTGCACAAGAAATGTAGGCAAATTTTGAACAGTAACAGAAAGATCCTGGAGTTCCAAGTCCCAGCTTATTGAGAGAAGCAGCAGCAATACAATAGGCCTTTGTTTACCTGAATACAAGACATGCTATTTTTCACCAAGACTATATACTACAAGGAATTTCCTGCTTCCACTGAGTTTCTATCCACCAGCATCTAATTTGAGAACAATACAGACTGACACATCCTTCATGTAGTGAATAGCTCATCAACATCTGCCACTGTGGATTTTAGAACAGAAAGCCTATGCAGACTAAATTAATAGCTCCAGCATCCCGAGATGCAGAACATGGCCTCCCAGTAACCTGCATTATAAATGGTCCACCTGTGAATGGGAAAAAAAGTAACCCCCACCTTGTGTACATTGCTTGTTCCACCAACACCATTTTAGTTCTATTAATGGTTTTTGGAGAATAACATTGTGTTCATCCACAGGTTTGTTTGTTTGTGTGCATAAAAGATGTTCTGAAGTCCTTTTAGGCCATGTAATATACCCTAATAGAGGAGTCCAGAATCCCCTTAAGATAAAGAGTGTAGGATTTGGAACAGTTAAGGATTTTCAAGACTTTAAACTACAGTCTAACTACTAAAGTTTTACACTGCAAGACAGAAGTCTCTGAAAGGATAAGCCAGTCGCTGCCCAGGAACATCCATCATTTCACCTGGCAATGAAGACGGTTCCCTCAGATGAAAACAGAAGCTGCTTGCATTTTCTGTGACAGTTTTTTCAGGGGTCCCCATATTTAGATACACTAGCTAGGCTGCCTAAATACTACTGGTAGTTTTCTCCCCTCTTCGTCTCTCCCTGAAACACAGTAGAATATTAGTTCCTGGATTCAGATGATGGTCTTCCTGAGGTCAATACAGGCAATGTGACACACTGCATGACTGACATACCACTGACCTGGCTGAAGCTGGCCATCTGAGCACCACTGCGTCCCAACTGAGGTGGAACTCTGCATAAGGATTCCCTTTCCTTCTCTGAATCCCTTACTGTGAGGACAGAGGAGAGATCTCTACTTAAAGCTGGAAAAAGAAGTACATCAATGAGGAAATTATCATTTGAATGATGGTGCTAAACAGTAATATAGTACTATAGCCAATTCTCATGCACAGGACATACTCCAAATTTCTTCAAGGCTTTTTTCAGACACTCTCTAGAGTCTGTTGTAGAATGACACAAAGGTCAGTGCCAAGTCGCTCGTACCTCCTCAGCTTCTAGGTCTGGCCAAGCACTACCCTTTGACATGGGATGTTTCTTGTTCTCTTTTAGGATCTTACTTCGAACTACATTTGGTCTCCATCCAGTTTGCATTTAAAGTAACAGATGTAGGGTTTACTGACTGAAATTCTAACAGATACAGCAGATAGCTCCAATGCCTTCAGAAAAGCCAAACGATTTCCTCAAAGTTGAAAACAGGAGACAGCAAGTTATCGGTATAAATGGCACTGCTATGTGTACCTCCTCAGTCTCTAAGACAGAAACTGGCCTTATTCTAGTGAAGCCTTGAATTGCCAGCTAAAGCAGCTGTAGCTTGGAACAAGCATCCAGGAATGAAAAGCAGAGCAGTAACCTGTGATATGGCTCTACCATAGACAGAAACACAGACTGCATTCAGTCCAGTGCAAACTGAGTAAGGGTAACAGCTTATAGTACCATTTGGCACAGCAGCCAATACAAAGCAATGTTTCCAGTAAGCTTGCTTACTTCCTTCCTTTCCTGTCCCTCTTTTATTTAATGAATCCAATGAAAGTTAAGATGATGAAGATTTCTTCAGAAACTTGACAAAAGAAATTATTTGGAAGTCTTCAAAGATTAGGAAGACAGATGTTCAGTACCTTTAATCTCACTGCTACAAAAGAAATGACAGAACTGAAGATGGGTCATGGACGCTCCACTCTGTATGCCTATTACATAGCACTCTCCAGGCATTACTGGACATACACAAAGCCTCAATGATTCCTTCGACTGAAATCCCATGTCTTATGTGTTGTATGTATGTGCCCAAAGCACAATGCTACTACATTTCCTTTTATGTCAGGATGCTGATTCTTCATTTTAGTGAGTAGGTGAGATATTGAGGGTGAGATAGAACTTCACACTATAACACCTGTATGTCTTATGTTCTCCTGTGTCAATGTAGAACAAACTCAAAGTTTAGAACTACTGAGCACACCTAAAGTAGATAAGCAGTGGTGGTTAGTCAAATAGCTCTCCACACTCTGTTAACTCCTCTATTTCCACTGGCCACAAAGAAAGCACACACCACTCATGTTGACATCCACAATGTGTGTCTATAAAACGCAGCTGAAACCCTAAGCTGAAGCTTAGTGACTTAATTTTGGAGATTAATAATAATTAAAAAAAAAAAATAAAAAAAATCAGACCTGAACGACTGTCAATGGCATAACAGAAACAGGTTAATCTAAATTTACAATATCACACTATTTTAATCATTGCATACCACATGTCTTTTAAAGAAATAAAATCTTAATGACATTTCAATGTCATATGTAGAGAGAATTCACAAGACAGAGGCATTTCAAACTCAGTTATCATAGCTATGGTAATAACTATACACAGAAACCTTCATATATTAAACAAATTACTTATACAGTACAACAGTATCCAGACCCAGGGTACTATGGGGAAAAAATGCAGAACAAGAGTTTATCAACTTTATTTGCACAATATTTGAGTTTTCACACGTGCTCAGCTACAAAGAAATACAAATTCAGTCACTTTTTTATAGCGGTACAGCACTACACAATTACATCCAACTCACCTGGAATTAACATCACCATGTCCAAGCTGACCATGCTGCCCATATCCAAACGTGTAAACATCACCATTTTCCATCAGAACCACTGAAAACCAAACAAAACTGAATCACGTTTTCCTGACATGTGCACATGTAAACACATACTGAGACATTAAGAGATCCACACCAGATTCCTCAGCCCTTCACAGCTAGCATCTCTATGCAGGGCTAGAGCTGCACCATGCAGAAGGTTTCAAATTACTCAGAAATTGCTTAAAAGCTCTTAAGTAACTCAATACATGATACTTAAAGTCCTTTTCACTGTTGAAGGATACTGTAGTAGGCTACAAAATGATCATGCAAGCCTTCTAACTTTTAACAATGATGTGTACATCCTTAGTGAAGTAGTAGTAATAGCAAAAATATTCATGGCAATATTAATATTAAAATAAAACTAACAACAACAGTAATCTCCAATACCATTAACATTGGTTTATCCGTTTTTACCTGAATGGTGGAATCCACAACTGACTTGCACAGCTCGCAGTTCACAGTCGAAGCGGACAGCCCCTGGTGGATAGGTTGTGATTTTGCTAGCATCCTTTTCACCCCTTTCTCCACTTCCATCTATAAAAAAAACTTGCAGTTATATCCCATCTCTTCTAAAAGACTTATATTCAGATGAAGAGAACACAAATACTAACTCCCCACCCCACCATTTGTAAGGTAGGAGAAAGAACTCACAGAATAGTAAGAGAGTACACTGATAATGTGGCATCAAAGTAGAGAGGTGAAAGATGACAGAAATTACTTCTAAACAGCCTACTACAAGGTTACATTCTGGAAAACATCGCATCCTCTACAGCAGAAACTTCCAAAGAGCAAGCAATAATGACCAGCAAAAGAGGAAATTCAAACAACTTCCGTTTTGCTTAATAACCACCACTTCCATTCTTTGACAAAATAACATTATGAAATAGCCAGAAAGCACTGAATAGCCATAGCCTGGTCTTTTTTTCCCCCATAATAACCACTTGTTAAGGATGTTACTTGACTGACCTGGCTATATATGAGGTTTTGTTTTTCATAAGTAACAATTGCTTATACAGCTCATACCTAACAACACCAGCATACTAATTATCAGCATGTTTCCTGGCTCTTTAATACGCATTTTTAGACATTATTTCTGTGATATCGTTTAGAAAGTGCATTGCTGGTTCCTAAAGACAAACTGCTTTGCATCTGAAGTGACAAGGGTATTATTTGTAAACTTCCTGAAAGCCACTATTCTCACTCCAAATATCAAAATATTTAATCATCTAACAATTACACTATAATCACACTATATTCAAAGGAAGGTAGTTTTCATAATATTAGCAGGAAAACAATGTGATAGAGAAACAGCCAGCCTGATCATCACCATTAAAACACCTATACCTGCACAGAAAGCAGGCAATGAAAGCTCTAAAAAGAGTGTATTTCCACAATGAAAAATTTCATATATGACTTCAGTCATACTGCCTCTAGAAATGAGAAAAAAAATACATGGAATGAAAAATAACTGCACAAAGGAGATTCCACATTCTTTCAGTGATAATTCTGTTAAATTACTGCTTTTTTTACAAAAGGTGATTCAGGGAACAAACTGCTGTTCAAAGCATTCAAAGTGGTCTTAATTTAAATGTAGATTTATAATTTCTATACATTCTCCTGAAAAATCATTAGTGAAGTCTGAACTGCGGCTTCCCTATCCACTGTGCAGCATATCACTTAAAGATTTACAAATCACATGAAGTACAATTCTACTTTTATACACATTGTTCAAGCTTTCTTTTCTTTTCATTGCACAGAAACAGATGACACAACAGAGTCATTTCAGCACTCTTATTACAAAACAGTTCTAAAAAATGTCTTACTGTTCTGGAAATAAAGCTCTGTTCCAGTGATGATTGAGTGCAGAAATTATACAAATCTCCATAGAATTACACTTGCACTACATGCTGGATGTGTGTGAAATGGAGATATAGCCAAGGAATTACCTGGCTCTGAAAAGTGCCATGGGATTTCATCTTACTTTTTTCCCAGCAGTGTCAGTTGTGTACTACCAGACAAGAAACAAATCTTGCAATTCCTTCCCTTAAAAATAAACTAATTTCCTAGATACAAGTTCTGAAGAGTTGCCATTTTCAAATTCCACACCCAAACTCTGAAAGTTTTTACAAATACGGGAATAGAAGCAGAGTTAAGAAGTATGGATAACAGTTGCTTAAGTGTGAAATTTGCAAACTGGAACTCCTCTCAGCCTTCTTGGTGTGGTTAGTAACTGCCTTACGAGTTTTGAACCAGTTGGATCTTCAGTACTTGATAAGCACTCTAAAATAACGTGTGGCAAGTACAACCCCCTTGCAACTAAACCCAGAAAGATTCAGTTAGACTGTTTAGGAGGAAAAAAACACACCCTAAAATATACAAAACTCTCTTCACTTTCCTTACAAAATTAACTCTTGGAGGCAATTTTTTCCTCTGTAAAACACACTTCTTGACTGATATTCCTACCCCTGCCCCCCAAAAAAAAGAAAAAGCTGTCTTCCAGGAAAAAACGCAACAATGAGTGTAGTCAAAACTAACAGACATGAATATAAATCAAGTGTGCTTGACTGAGAGTGTGAATTTGAATTTGTAGGTAGTTTCTGTGGCTCAGATAGCTTGCCAAATAGAAAAGTATGTTCTGGAGGAGTACAGCCTCTTTCCAACAGATGACAGAAACCAGGAAAGCCACTTTTAATGTTGTCCTCTTGAATTAGGTATTCAGCTTTATTTCACAAGTGGACAAGAAGTTGTCAATTTGTGAGTTACCTTGTCCTACACAAATACCAAAGGGACCTTACAAAATGACAACAATAATCTTTCAAATTAATTAACAAGTGTCATTTCTGGAGTGAGTAATTTTAAGTGGTGGGTTTTTGAGAGACAAAGCAGCAGCCACAATTTCTGAACCCTAGAGAATCAGTAAAACCTTGTGTCAATGCTGTACTTTGTCTACCTATTCAATAAGGAGAATTTCTTCATCAGTTTCTTCTTCCTCTGGTACTACTTTCTTTATGATTTGCAACAGTTCACAGGTGTAAGTCTCCGCTTGCAGTATATGACATGAAAAGTTACTCCTAAACTCTTCAAAAGCCTGGCCAACTTCATCTAATGAAATTTAACACTCCAAAATGAGTTACTGAATGATAAGGAATAGAGAAGCTGGTAGGAAAGACAAGGTAGTCTGAATAAAGAGACAGAACTCCTAACACCAAAACAGGTATGTTACAAAGAAAGTCAACCTTATCATTAAGAAGTGTTATTAACAAATTATTTGTGGCCACAATAACACATGACAACAGGTGATGACTGTAGGCAGGTGAGGTTTGACACACACTCGCAGGCCTCAGGTCTCAGATTGCAAGCAAGTCCCTCTCTAAAATGTCTCCTCATTGATAAGGGTGTGTAAAAACCTAGTAAATAAAAAAACAACCTAGTAAATAAAAACTGTCTCTGAAAAGTTTTTGGTGTAACTTTTATCCTCTTGTTCAAAAGATTTTTTTCATTGCCACTGATCGCAAAGACAGGAAAAAAGGTGGAATTTGCTTGATCCAAAGAGCTCACTTGGTTTTGATTGCTGCTCAGTTAATTTTTCAGTTGGAGACAATTCTTCATACTTCCAATTATAAGTTTTACACAGATCCCCGCTGATGAAGTCTTCAGGCACAGGAGACAGACTGGGAACTAACTGCTTCATTAAAGAAATGAGGATGAAGCACAAGTTCATTTTCCTTCTCAGTGTCAAAGCACTCCACAAATACCAAGAAGGTGGTACATAATCCTTTCTACCCATATAGATGTACATCAGAAGGATCATGATTATACTTAATGTACATTTTTTGGTAATAACAAGGATCTTGATACGCAGATGCTATAAATGTGCAGTGCATGGATGACAATGGCAAGCAATAGGTATTTTCTTGAAGCTGAAGGACTTTTCAAGTGGGAAATTAATCAGAAATTCATAAGTGAAAACCACATAGATTTGATAATACATATAAGTAGATATGAAATATACTCTTAAAATTATGTCATCTCTCTCAGTCCTGAAGAAGTTGTTCACACTCAAATTTAAATAATTACCAAGAGATGCTCTGCAGCTGCAAATAGAGAAGCAGAAAGAGGTAAGATCAAGTTTAGTAGTGACCTTATCACTACTACCATTCAAAATAAATTTTCCTTGCCCAAAGATCTTGAAGGTCTGGCTGGTGTGAGTTACTAGATTACTTCAGCAGAAACAGCTGAAGTAAGAATGCTGGCTTGGAAAACATCACATTCAAAAGTAAAATTAAAGAACATGCCGATTTCTAATGTTGGCGTCCTCTCACTGAGGTCACTATCCCTGTCTTGTATTGTTTGCTTATTGCTTTTACATTCTACATAGAGTAAAAGAGGCACACCTTTTAAGATGAGGTATGCCCCCTCACTGGAAGTGTTCAAGGCCAGGCTACATGCAGCTTTCAGCAACTTGATCTAGCTGAAGGTACCTCTGTCCATAGCAGAGGGGTTGGAATGAGATGATCTCTAAGGTCCCTTCCAAACTACCCTGATTTTACTCTTCTTTCATTATTCCTGCCTTCCCCATTACTTTGAAAGCAATCCACTTCATTAGTTTTCCCTTTTCTTTTGTAGCTCTTCCAGAAGTTAAGGTATGTTTCTAGTGGAATTTATGGTTGTTGTTTAAGAAGCAATCTTTGGAGGCAAAGAAGGTTCTCAAAATGTAATTGTAAAGATGTTAAAGAATCTTCCTTTTCTGTTTAGATTGAGATACAATGAACTAAAAGCAACCGAACATTTCTTTGCATATAGCCTTCCTCCAGGAAAAATGTGTTCTGTTCTACAATGTGTATCTCAAAATCTTTCAACACAGTACAGACCTTTGTCTTTACAACTCGAACAAGCAATGTAAACCTCAAACTGACACTAGCAAATACAGCTTTTGTGAGGAGATACTTGAGCTGGAGTTCTGAATACTAACATATGTCAAAAAAAGTAGAGATGTGGGCAGTGTAAGTATACTCTTATGTACTTGCCTATAAGGTCAAGCAGTACAACTGTCAGTAGTATTCCAGCTCCAAATACTTCAAACTGTCATAAAATAATTGAAGAGAAGGCAAATACCACCCCTGAGTTCTGTTAATTCAACTGAAATGCCACTGTAACAATTCTTCCCATATTTAGCTACTTTTTAGAAAATAGATGAGGTGGTCTCAGCCCTCACCACTTTGGGAGCTGTAATCCACATTCTACATATTTATCCTTTATATATACTACATATGTACAGACATCTATATTCAGACACATACAAATTCTGATCAGATTTGATACAGGTCAACTTTAATAAATTCAGTTGGACTTCTAAATAATATATTACTTTCTAGTAAGTAGCAATTTTTATCTCAACAAATTATACATTAAGAATTGGTTTTCCAAATATGCAAAAGGAGGCTTAACTCAAGACTATTACAGGATAAAACCTGTAATTTGACTCGTATTCTCCCCAAAGAAAAAAAAATGTGTTGTTAATACTATTTAAAAGATGTAATTTTTTAAAAAGGCTTGTTAAAAGATAATGGAGCTACAAAAAATTGCAACAAATCTGGATTTGATATGCTAAGGCAATCACAGCAGATATACCAACACAAACAATCGGTGCAAACACAATGCAGCAGATTGAGTTACAGGAAGGTGCTAAGTTGCCTATGGTGAAATGAAAGAATTTTAGGAACAACACAGCATCAGAAATGGGAAAAGACACAAAGACAATGTATATGTCACACCAAAGGGGAAAAAAAAAGAAAGAAAACAAAAAATTATGCAAGTTAACAATAATAAAAAAGGTCAACATTCAAATGCGCTTTCTTTCTCCTCAGGTAAAGTGATGCTAACAAGAAGAAAGGCAGAACCCATTTTGTGCAGTTCTTTGAAAGGACAGATTGAGTGCACAGAAGAAGTAACCAGGAGGATGGGCTTATTTCCACCTTAGCCAATAAGGAAGACTAAATACCTTTGTGCTTGTCCCGTTTATGCTTTAGCTGTGCTGGATGGGGTCTGATTCTGGCTAGAGCCTGTTCTCGATGGTTCATAAAAATAGGACCAGGAAATACAAGGGGGCCTGAGGAGAAACATTTGGCACATGCATAGGAAAGCTCACAAAACGGAAACAGTGTGTTAAACAAAATGTAAATTAAAAGCAATGAAAAAAAAAAAGTAATACTCTTAATTTCCCTAAATTCAAGAAGTCCTAAATAGAAGAAAGTTGTCCTTTTTTGGTAGTAAGGCCAAAGTATTTTGCATTAAACCTCTAAATACACCACAGCAACAGTTTTTGCTGAATCTCTAAGTATGCAACTGTACTCTAAGCAATGGAAATATAACAGAATTACACTCTCACACTGGAGTTTGACAGCAAATATCATTACTGTCTTTAATAGTTAAACAGATTTATTAGCATGCCATACATCTTACAATATTAAATTCAAAATACCAATTTGGAACATCAATGTCAATGCTAAATAAAAAAACACACAACTGTTCAAAATTACCATATTTAAAATGTGGAATTACAGCTCAAAGAAAATAGCTACTCAAAAATACCTGTTCCTTGAAAATTATTCAAAATGTATGGTTTTTTTCTGATCTACTACTAATCTGTAATTTCTCATCTACGCAAAGGTCTGCAAGAGAAGATTTGTATCTAAGAGAACACTGATGTATTTAAAATTTTATCCAGACTACTTTTTCTTTTTAAAATCTACACCAAGCAGTGCTGTATTAAGTTTAATTCAGGCTCATTATAAGCAGATCATGGAACAATTTCCTCCTCAAATCAGTATTTTCCCTCTATTTTAACAGTTAAGCATGCCACTTCTTCCAGAAACCTCACATTCAATGGAACTCATGAGTCAGGAGAAGCTAATTCTGCCAAATATCATTCTTGCCATTCCACATGTTCCCAGACCCAGTCCACATAGGTGGGGGGTAAATATCAACACAAACAAAAACCACCCAAAATACCCAGTCCCAGGCTTTGTATCATGTTATGAATATGTAGCTTATGCGAAACTTAGAAAACAAGTATTCCTCCTCCTTCAAAATCACTGATACTCTATTTCCATAGCTAAAATATATTAAAGAATCCATGTATGCCAACATTTCATAAATGCCCATTGTCTCATATTTCCGGCTGACAACTTTGGTCTGTCTGTTTCTTCACTATAAAAAGGACTTTAAATGTAAGTTAGCTTTAGAAACTTCAGAGGAAGAAACTTGTCTTTAGAAAACAAAAATTTTAAAATGTTAAAAAAAAACCAACTAAGTCTTCTGCCACCTTACCCCAGCTTTGAGATTCATACACATTAACTAATATAATGACTTAATACACCATTAATCATGCGTGTTTCAACATACAGCATAGATTTGGGGTTATTTCTACTGTATTTATTTGGACTCTATCCCATAATAGGATCCATTGTTAATTAACAACCCCTTCTAATGCTTAAGAACCATCATTTGCTTTTCTCTACCTTTATTTGTCAGATTCATCCTTTAAATGCCTTGCTATTGCTCCCACTTTTTACATTCTTCTCTCAGAGCTTCCATTTAATAGATATATTTCTGGAAAGAATTATTTTGTCAGGCTACTCTCTGCATTTAGTACCCTACTTACCAGAATTTAGAACTACACAAGTCCCCTATCCATGGTGGTGAGGTTGGAGCAGATGATCTCCAAGGTTCCTTCCAATCTAAGCCATTCTATGAAAAAAAATTATCCCACACTTTCCTTCTTTTCAAGCTGGAGATGAGATACTGAGGACTATTACTGAGGCAGACCAGGAAAATACAAGAAAAGGGAGAGACTTACGAGACGCAGATTATGAAACTTTATAATGTCTGAAGACAAAAGATACAGCAGAAAGCTGGATGAAGTGCAGAATATACAGAGGGGAGGGAAGGTGATAACTTGCTTACTGAGAAGTTCTTAATGAGATGAGAAGTCCAAGAAATAGAGAAGGAATAGGATAGTATGACAGAAGTGAAATTCAGATTAGAAATGTTGCAAAATGAGATGCAAGAATACAAACTGCAGCATGAAGTGTGTGGACCTCAGACATTTGCAGGTAATCAAAAAGAAGTGATCTCTACATAACTTCAGGAATTAATTCTGAAGCAAATGTTTGCATAATAAGCAGACAAGGAACAAGACACAGCCCTCAAGGCAGCCTTTGGCATTTTAGTGCCAAGAGCCAAGACAGCAAAAAAAAAAAACAAAGAGAATTTTAGGAGGGCAGAAGGAAGTTTTTATTCACCCTAATGTACTTCACTTCATAGAATCAGAGAATTGCTAGGGTTGGAAGGGACTCCAAGGATCATTCAGTTCCAAACCCCCTGCCATAGGCAGGGACCCCTCATACTAGATCAGGTTGCTCATAGCCCCATCCAGCAAGGCCCCATCACTGGAGGTTTTTAAGGCCAGGAGATTTTTGGGAAAGAGAATGTTTTAAGAAGCATAGAACGCCCTCAGGTCCACCATGGTGAAAGTACACATCCCTCTTTCAGGGTTGTTGAAACTCTTTTCTGTTGACACTTAACTGTGCAAATCAGATGTGAAAGAAAAACTATTACAGCTTTTTATAGGGGAAAGCGATGCAGGCTAGTCAATACAAGGACACATGACAATTTGAGGGTGATAAGGAATGAAACTAAGACATATGATAACCTTGACAATTTCTCCCTTCCAAATACTTGACTGTGTGTGTACTGTTAACCAAATGTGAAAGATGTATTACTGCATATAAACACAATGTATATGGAAACAGTAAATATAAACCAGAACTATTCTCACTGAGTCTATTACAAATCTATGTTCTAAAACTAACAGAAATATAAATTATTTCTACTATGAAAATCAGCTTTAACAATAACCACCTTTTTCAGACAGTAATCACAAACTCAAGTAAAATAATTTAAAGAACCATATGTGCTCACCAGTATAGATAGAAACCTACAAGCTTTCTCTTGGAAAGCATTTTTAAGCAGAAAGTCATGCATGGATTTGCTATTTTTTTCAAGAAGAAAGAGAGGGCTTTGGTTGATTTTCATTTGTTTGAAGTACTTTGAACTAAATATAATATCTGGGGCCTGAAAGCAAAAAAATAAATATTTAACTTAAACTATGAAAAGAAGTTGCACTAATATTTAATGAAAAATACTGTATCACAACAGATAGTTCAGCAATGAACAGAGAATAGTGTTACTGACAATTACAAGCTCATAGTGGCTTGGGCAATGATACTCAGCCTTCCACAGTAGAACTAATTACTGAATTAACTGAATCAGCTACACTTTAGAAATATCAAAAATTATCCAAATATAGGCAGCCGCAGATAATATAGTCTCAAAACACCTCCTACTACTCCCACTAACCCTTAAACTGTGATGAATGGAACTGGCTATTTCTCAAACAGTTATACATGAGACTAAAATATTTAGCATTGATTTTGGGCTCTCTTAACTGCTCTTGTCAGAGCCATTAAGCTGGCAGAAAGAAGCAACTGAGTGAACTAGTTGTACCCCTGCCACAAAAAAACAGCAACACTGGCCACATAAACACAATGCATGTAATTTTGGCTGAAAAAAGCAAAGTAGTATAAACAATATTAAGAAACTTTTAAGTATCATAGTATCAGTCAGGGTTGGAAGGGACCACAAGGATCATCTAGTTCCAACCCCCCTGCCATGGGCAGGGACACCCCACACTAGATCAGGCTGGCCAGAGCCTCATCCAGCCTGGTCTTAAACACCTCCAGGAACGGCACCCCAACCACCTCCCTGGACAACTCATTCCAGGGCTTCACCACTCTCATGGTGAAGAACTTCCTCCTCACATCCAGCCTGAATAAAGTTTAAATAATAGATTTATTATGCCAAATTGAAATACATTTTTCCACTGTTGATTTTAAGGATCTAATTTATCACTAAACCAAAATGTCTTTCCTGAGTTAAGCCACGCAACTAACTAATCTGAAACATGAAAACAGCGTATATACAGCTACTCATCGCTGACGTTGCATTAACGTAGCTATCGTAGGTATTAATGACTTCTTCCCACAATGTTGAAATTCCTACTTTGTATTTGCAGAAAAATGCATACTCATCTTATTTCATAAAAGAAACCACAACTTATACTCATGAAGGAGTTAAATGGTTGTCGTACCTGTCGATACAACCATTACTTTCTCCCTTAACTCAAGTGGATCGCTGGAATATATTTCTAAAATAGAGGTCCCTGTAACAGGACTAAATTTTGAGCTTTGATAAAGAAGCACAAACAACTACAACACTTTAAAACCTGTAGTATGCAAACCAGTATTCTTTCAGGCCTTGCGCTGGAACTGTAACTCCCATTTCAACATTCAGTAGGCAAATGAGAGATTTTCTTCGATCTTTTGTTTTGTTTGTTTGCTTGCTTTAGGAATGAAATATTCCTGTATTTACTAAAAAGGCTTTCACATTCCACTTGTTTATAAAATGTCCAAGATATCCTGAACACATTTGTTTTTAAAAACATCAACAATTGTAACTGAAGAGTGATTGGAAACCTTCACTGTTGGATCCTGTTCTTTACTACCAAAACCTACACATGTTGTTACTCCTTGATCCTGTATAAAAGAACATGTTAGCATACTATGATCTAGAAATCATAATCCTGACAAATAAAACACTGCACCTGAAGGAAAGATCCTAACAGAACTAATCTGGCCTTTATCTGGCTAAGCAGCATTTTCAGAGAGGAAAAAGGTTAAAACCTTTCTTTGGATCCATTAATAGTTATTTCAGCAGCAAGGATTCGGTTCAGTTATGTATGCACAAATATGAGAACTTTCTGGAATAACTAAGCAGCCTGCCTATTCTAACATTAGCCTAACATTTTATTTTTTTTTTTTCAGTTTCCAAAACCTGAAAATCCATTTAAATGCTCTTGGTCTCTTTCACGAAAATATGGGTATTGTAAAAGTTTGAGAACGGTGCTATGATTCTTGCCAGCTCACAGAGAAAGGCAGTGTTTGGATGGAGAGACAACAGAACTCCAACTTTTTCATCTGACTGTAATCAAGACTGATTTTCAAATCAAATTTTCATACCAAACACAGATCTTCAAGTATTGTTCTCTTTTATCATGTAAGTTGCTCTGAACTGAAATGGGAGACTTATTTTTAACCCTTCCAGCTAGACATATCCACTACCTCCAGCAGCACGTAAGTATGGAATATAAATGTTCTCTTGACAGAGAATATAATATGGACGTGTGCAACAAAGCTGGACAGCAGTAACTGAAATGTTTCTCTGCTGCTCTTTGCCAGCAAAACATAATGAAGCTCAAACATGCCCTAGACCAAGGAAGAAACAGAAGGTTTCCCCGCTCCAAATCACATCTAAAATTAACCACAAAGATTCAAGTCAAAATAAATATTATGTCCTTTCCATATGCACAGGAAACTATAATGTTTCTCTTCCCTGTATTTGTGATAAGACCAGTCATTTCTTACATGCAAGTGAAATAAAGCCACAGTTTTTCCCCTACAAGGTTTACTGGCATGGAATCCAGGAACTAAGTTTTATAACTATGCACCTTTTGTATTCGAGTAAAAGCCAGTATGTAATTCCTGTAAGGAGAATCAAAATGGGTTTTATTGACACAGAAGGAACTTGTAAGATCATAACACTCCAAGGAAGTTGTTCATCTTCTCAACACACAATCTTACCAGCCTCATTATCATGCTTCACTAAAATATTACCGACTGTATCAGTCTAAATGTCCCTAACCACCAGATCATGGCACTGAGGTATCTTAAAGCAAGTACAGTGCTGAAAATCTGTTACAGTACATATTGTTTGTGGAGAAACTGACAGCAATTCCACAGTACAAAATATACAAGGCAAGAACATTTTGAAGCGATGTAATGTTTTAAATTTAGTCAGTGTCCATTTTGTCATGCTTTTCCAATGTAAGAGAGTTGATTTTATATAACAAGAATTCCCACTTATTATTACACAATAGAAATTCTTCATCATCATGATGCTAACTAGCACTAGACAGGCCTGCAGTCATTTCAACTCTTCATATAAAGGCAACTCTTAATATGAAAAATCGTTTTTCCAAAACTATTATTCTACTAGAAAATAGCAAAAAATGAAAGACTACTATGTGAAAGTAGTATAAAGTACTACTCTTCACCATTAAAATTCTGACTCTTATGAGTAAGCTTTGTTAAACACAGATTTTTCCTGAAATTCCAAAAGCATGGTAAGTAACATAAGACATTCAGGTTCTGATTTTTGTTTGGTTAACATGTTGGGCTCACTGGAGCAAACCCATTCTATTGTCTTCGAAAACTGAGTAATAACTTTGCTTAAACTACTCAAGGCTCTCATCAAAAGTCACGTACCTCTTCCTTCTTCCAACCTATGTCTCCTATTTACACGTTGCCGCTTTTCTTCTTGCCGCAGCTGAAGGTGTTCTTCAATATTAACCCCAGGAACAGGGACAGCTACATAGAGTAAGAAAGTAAAATATACAAAATTATTACAATGGCAATAAACCCTAGAAGTAAATGAACACTGAAGCTTAGTTACTATCTGCTCTAACACAGTATTTAGAACTTAAGAAATGAGTTGAGTAAATTTGGAGAGAAATTTTAAATCTCATCTCTGAATTTCTTGGGTTTAATCACTGTCACAATTTCAACATCATTGAATAGTATTTAGTACTTAGCTTCTACGATGTATATTTAGTTATCTGCTCTCGTAGTCATCTCAATTTTTCAAAAAAAAGTTTCAGCAAAAATTACTGTTAAAATAAGCATAAAAATTGCTTATATTTTAAAAACATTAAATTAGGTTAAGATATTCATCCAGATTAAAATTTTAGATTAACATTATTAGATACATTAAAAACAGTTTAAGATTGCCTTACCTCTGTGTGCTCTGTGCTTACTAAGACATATGCAATTACTTTAATGCATGTGTCTATATGTAAACCTGACTTTCTTTTTTAAGCAGGTAATATAACAGGAATTTGAAACAAATTGCTACACACTTTTTTGATCAGAAAACATGGCATGCACAAACACAATAAAAAAAGAGACTATAAGCATGAACTTTTTCCAATTTCTTTTTTTTTTTGAGCAAACTCCACCTGGAAGCATTCTCAGTTTGCTCCAAACTAATGCGTCAATGGTCCCCCTTCAAACTAGCATCAAGAACTGTTTTCGATCCTGATAGCAGAGGAGTTAGCACAAAAACGTACTCCTCCTTGGTCATGCATGAGAAGAGACCTATGAAGCAGAGCTGCAACTGTCACAATCATTGTCAATATAAACCCCACTTCTGTGATACCCAAGGAAATTATACCAAGAAATACCTGCATGGAAGCATCAGGACTCCATAAGTGAAGATAATGGAGACTGTTAGTGCAAACTTCTCACAAGAACCAGATCTAGTCTCCATTTAACTTTTGCTTCATAAAAAAAACCCAAGCCACTCAAAGTATAACAGAATTGTCTATTTTTACTATTCCTTGTCCCCCCAAGATAAATTGCAGAAATATATAAATATTTTAAGTCATGCACCTGGTTATTTCATGGTTGCTTCCTGCACTAGATACTATATCCATACAGCTATGCTTTATGTAATCAAAGTATAAAAAACATTAAGGAAGAAAACATCTGATCTCCAAAAACCTGTAACTGCTGATTGCAAATAGAAAGAACACAGTATTATAAATACTGTGATAACAGATCGTACAAGGCAAGATCCCAATTTGTGTTTTCAGTAATCATAATAGTTGGTATTCCCGCCCCCCGCCCCCGGTAGATATTTTTCAGGGGGGGTGGGAGGTTAGGTGAGGTGGTATGGGAAGTGCTCTGCATATTTTAAAAAAGTGATTTCCATGTTCTTGGAAGTTATGAAGAAACAATATTCCCCAGTCTTCATGTGACTATAAAAAACCAACAAGTACAGCTTTGCAGCATCATCGTTAGTATTATAACAGCACAAGTCAAAACGGCACACACATCTACAGTAAGGGCGAGTTTAAAATATTTCACTTACCACAGTGATCCCAATTTGCAAAATCACCAATAAAGAAATCTGTCTGATGAGCAACATTTTATCCATCTAAACTGTATCATACTAAAACTAACTCATGTGTCTAGAAGTTCAGTAATTTGATTGGAACAAACTGCGTTAAGATACAAAGTTTTATCGTACAGAAGAATAAAAATACTACCTGAAAGACTAATTGAAAAGAACCTATTTCTAATCTAACCTGTTACTTCAATTCCTGTTTCCCAAGCCAGTAGTGTGACTGAGGTTTTTTTAAAGAATGTAAACAGATGTACTGAGGAAAAAGTGCAGTAAGAAAGAAAATAAAAAGCCATCTTACTAATTTTGTGTCACTTACCTAGCAAGAGATCTAAAGGTATCATCTCTTTTACAGCATCAAGAATTCCTCTTTGCCTTGCTTCCTGGCCATCCAGTTCTCTAGCACACGCCTTGCAGCAGCCACATACAGCACAGCCCGACTCACCTGAGCCACAGCCACAGATTCTGCAGCAAACAGAGTTGCTTTATCACTATCTTTTATTTTCATGCATTACTGATGCCTTGGTTATTAAAACACACATTATTAGTTTGTTCCATCTGCGGACATGTATTTTTCCTGAGATAAACAGAAAAGCGTAACTAATTTAAATCCCAGCTGCTGTTGTGTTGTGCCAGGGAGCATAAAACCAGCATACAGATTTGAACTGATTTTTCAGCAGGAATTTTTCCTTATTAAATTAAATATACATCATATGAAAATATGAATAAGGAAATAAAGCACATGCAATGCTGGAGAAATAGTAATGGTAATATGTAAAGCAGTGGCACTTCAATGCAGTTCAGCACTGAAGTAAAAGACAAAAACAAGTGGAACATCAAGGTAAGAAAAACAGAAAATATTTGACCCAAAAAAATCATACACCCCAAAGCCAGCAGCAGTTAAGAGGCAGATTAGTGTTCATATTCAACAGCTTCTAGTAAAAACTATACACTAGAGAAATATACAAAAATTCATTTAGAACTAAATCATCTCCTACCAATGCATGCTAGTTCCAAAAATGATGACCTCCTCGTGACTTTTGAAGGACAGACTCCTTTTAAATATGCTATCTTAGATTTAAATTTCAGAATACATCAACTGAGTTTACAATCAACAAGTGCTTTAGCCACTGAACACACCATAGCAGGCATATTTCCATACATTTGCTTACCCTCCAGGTACTCTGTCAGGACGCCCACTACTAACACAGCTAGCTCCATACCCTGTGCAATCTCCACATACAGTGCACACCATACACTGCTCCAGCTTCCATTTATGCATGCCCGGAGGACACATCATGGACTTCTCATCTTTTTCATCCAGTTCCTCTTCTAGGTCTTCATCCATAGCTGTTGCCATATTTTCAACTCCAAAACCTGATTGAGACATTGAAACAAGAAATAGCTGTTTTTCTGGGGCCAACAGTAGCTCTTGAGGAAGCCCTGAAGAACACTCACAGATCAGATTTTAAGAGCAATAATTAGGCATGCCTCACCTGCCTGCTCAGCCAGCACATACACTTTTGAAAGCTGAGCATGGGCTGGAGTATATAGCTAGGTTTCACAACTCAAAGAGAACTGAAACATTTCTCTTTGGTAATAGATCATTTACTTGTCATGTATGAAATATTCCAATTTGGCAAAGGTGAACAGATATGATTTTTCATACCTGTATTTAGGAGTAATAGAAATAAACAGGGGTATGGAGAATGATTTAGACTTGTACTCATGTCCTCTTTAGGCACACAAGAGCCTTGAGACTGAACACAAACAAGAAAAGGTAGAAGATTGTCTTACTAGGACAATAGCACATAGTAAGACAAAGTTTAAACTTATTCCTTCATCTAAAGAAAACGTTTTTCAATGACAGAAGAAAAGTAATTGAGATTTTTAACATTAATAAATTTATTAGCATGTTCAGAACACCAAATACCTGACAGCTGAAGCTGAAAGCATCTGTACCTGAGGTTTTTTTTAAGCACACTGCATGTACTTCAGGTTTAGTATTAGAATTACATTTTACAACAAAATGCTTAGCTATGTTTTCCTTTGTGATATTAAATCTAGGTCCCTCACCTTTTCCTCCCTGGCTCATTGAGCCTGTGTCTCGTCCACACTGTCCTTTATTATTTACACCAAATGTCCAAACTTCTCCATTCTTCATTAACACACAGGTGTGAGCTTTTCCCATAGCTACTTGTGTCACAAAATGGCCTTTCAAATCTGTTACCAAACCTGCAAGACATAAAACAGTTGAGTGGAAGGAATCTAGCGATATAACATAATTGCTAGCAGATACTAACAATTTTTAAATTGATGGCAAGGGAGAAAACCAGCAGATATAAAACCCCAAGCTCTAGAATAAGAAGTGAAGAGAGGATTAGGGCTAGGCCATTCATCCTGCAAAGAAAAGAATGCCAAAACCAAACAAAACCCTGCTGCAAATCACTTCTGAAAAAAGTTCCAAAGGAGTTGTAACACCATAGGAGTTTCTTTAACACTTTGTTTAAATTGAGATGGTACTGGACCACCTGCAAATTTGAAGTAGGCTTCAGAGCACAGAAATACATAAGGCCTGGTTTCCTGCAGCTTTTGCTCATAACAAAACTCATCTCGTTTCTGTGACTTATCCCTGTGTGGCTTCCAGTGCCAGATTAATACAATTAATTGTCTTTATTTTTCTTCTCCTTAGAGGAAGCACTGATTTGAGTACTTGTCACCAGGGCTGCTATGCTGGTTTTTTTTTTTTGTTTTGTTTTGTTTTGTTTTTTTTTACAGAACTTAAGGTCTTTTCTTTTTGTCCTTTTGCCATATTTGACTGAATCAGCAGAAATTCAGGGATCACACAAAATCATCTCCACAGGCTAAAAACTTCCAGACTAAATAAATCCAATTACTCTAGTTGAGAAATCACTGAAAAGACAAATATTAACTTACTTGTACTATCAGAGTAAATGGCATCTTTTCCAAACATGTAGAGTTCTCCATCTTTTGAAATTACAGAACTGCTTCCATTATTGCATGCTGTTGATATGACAATCTTTCCTTCCATTTTAATGATTTTTTTAGGTTTATATGGTTTTGACTGGCGTCGGCTTTTAGCTTTAAAAAAACCAAACATTGCAAATCATTCTACCAAAAAAACCCAACAAACACTTCAAAAGCAGAATATAACTTCTTTTATAATTAGGGGTTTATTAAGATTGAACTAGTTTCTCTCCAAAATTTCATTAGCAAAGTCATGACAAGATATATACATCAGGAATGATTCTTTGATTTTTTTCTTTATATAAAGACTGAACTATGAACTTTATGAAACAGCAGGGAGTAAAAAACATCCTCCTTGCCATCTAAGAAGATTGTGCATGAAAATATATGCACAATAATTTCACAGAAAAAAATGTTACACACAAGTTCATTATTTTTTAAACAAAAAGCCATGTTTAGAAAACTTTCCAGTCACAACAGACTCCCATTTATAGGAAAAACAGAAGTATTAACATCTTTATGTGGAATGGGTGCCAGGACCTGTGGCTGGAATAAAATTCTTACTCCATGGCATGCTACATGTTCTTGGAAAATATTAAAACTCTGTTTTCAATTTGAAAGGCAGTGAATAGACTTTTATCACCCACTGGTAAAGGAAGCATAATACATACTTGATTCACCATCCTCTCCTTTACTAGCAGAGCCTGTGAAGAATATGCTTCCATCCTCAGCAACAAGTAAGGCATGTGAGCCATCATGTCCAACAGAGAACTGAATTATCTTTGGGGATTTTGTGATTGGTAGTTCGACCCATTTTCCTGCTGAAGGGCCACCTTGTTTGATTCCAAGGCTTTGATATTTACCAGTATAATAAATCTAGGAGAAAACAGAATCATTTTCAGTTATGTCACAACACTTAAAACTTGGATAATTGAAAAAGTTGCATTGCTTTTAAATCCTGTAGTTTCAAGCTATACAGAACTTTTCCTGACATTGTTTACACCACTTAAGTATCTCTATCCTACATTCATTAATTGTGACTTAAGAGGAAAACTAGTCTGATTAGATGCTCCTTATATTGAATTGTGCTTCCTACTGCACCACAGGGTTTTCATACAGAATTGTTTGGCTAGATGAGTTGAACACACAAGAACAAACTGTTCAGAAGAAACTATTCAGAGAAAACAAAGTGCTTAAAACACTTAAGGGAACCGTCTGGTCTGTGCAAAACCAAGATGGTGTTATAACAACTTAAAATACCAATTTACTACTGAATTTAATATGCAGCAATAATTTTTAAAACTTATGTAAATGCATAGTGGCCACTGAGTACCTGAACTTTCACACAAAATCAACTATTTCACATGAATAAATATAAAACTACTGACATGAGCTGAAAAGTTTCCTCCAGAGCCATACTACTCAACAGTACTATAAAATGGGTATGGTCACATATGTGGACACCTAAATCCCGCTTCCATTGTCTTTTAAAGTGTATTTCATGCCTAAAAACACAGCTGATATTGAAGAGGCAGTTAAGTCTGAAAACCAAATTAATGTGCTTCCACTAATGTTTGAAGAGTTTTGCTTGATCAAATTCTGTTTCACACTGTTAGGGAAAAAAAAACAGTGACATGTTTATAAGTGTTTTTACCAAACTCAGTTTGGATAGCACTAAAGGAAAACCTCCACTCCAATAAAACAACACAACTCTGAACACAGGAAAACAAAAGAACTATGCCTATATGAGTAAAATAACATTTGTTTCCTAAACCAAAATAGAAACAAGGTAAAGAATGTAAAAAGTCATAGTGACAGCCAAATTATTTCAAAGTTTCCACAAATTCGCAAATCTCTGAATAACAGCCTCCACTAAGCAGAACATATCAAATCATTAAGAACAGGTTTAAAGAAATCAAATAAACTTTACCTAAGGGGAAGTCAATAATTCTCTGAGGATGGGATTTGAATAAATTACTATATATAGTCACGCTCTGTGGAAACTTATAAGGGGGAAAAATTTGCAAATGTGCTAGTATGCTATTTGTAGACAAAAGGTATTTTTGTTCCCCAAATCTAAAATGAAGCCCCACACTGTCTCTAAGCAAGACTGACTACAGAAACTGCAGTAAATTCAAGTTCCGGATTTCTCAGTGGGTTCAATGGCATTTGTTTGTTTTCAAATAACCATTTGCCTTCTTTCCTTTAAAGCAAGCTGTTAAAGTGTACTTAAATACAGTTACATCAATTCATTCTAACATACTAAGAAAGGAAACAGATACCTGGTGAAAAAATAAAATTGAAAAAAAAGGTAGAAATATATTTATGTAATTGGTTATTTGCTACAGAGCACTTTCAGTACCTTTCCATTAGCGGTCTTCATCAGTGCAAACTCTCTTCCAGCACCAAGGACAGCTGACTCCTCATCAAACCCTGTACCTGTGTGTACAAGATATGTTAACTGGACAGGGTAACCAGGCAGTTTCACAGACCATTTTATAGACCTAACTCCACCTAACTCTGTTAGAGAGCCATAACAAAGGTTCCAAGAAAGTTAGAAGTGAAACAAAATTTTACTGCCACAAAAAGGTTTACTGGGCTAGACCTGGCAGAGTTGTTCAAAGAGAAAAAAGCACTAGGGTAATAGCAACTGCATTTGGTTAGGCAGAAGGTCCACGCAGTCAAACATGCATTTACTCTGATAGTGCAAAAAGCAGACACCAGAGCAAAAAACCCCAAAGAAAAGGCCAAGTGAACTTTCCCCCAAGTAGCAATAATTTTGCATCTCGAATCCTAAGGACAAGATGGCTTCCACATGTTTCTTATCTTTAAACATATTTCTATTCCATTAATCCATCCAGCAGTCTTTTTAACTTTTGTTAACTTTGACCCAGAGAAAGGACTTAATCTATAGATTGTTTGTGTTACACAAGCACTATTATTAAGTCCAAGCTTCAAACAATTAGGTATTTATTACACAGAACACTGGAAAACTATATATATATTGCTATAGACAGAAAAGGTGGTTCACAATGAGTACATGAATGCATAAAGCATAAGCAGTTTCTAACCCATTATACTTCACCACATATTATAATAGAGCTTTATCTTGCTGGACATAATAAAGGCAAACAAAGAGAAATGCAGTGGTTTGGTTTTGTTATTCGAATTACTAGGCTTGTTATTAACCTCCAAAGCAAAGGACTTACTGATAATGTGCAAGTCTTTCTCCAGATCAAACAATGAAATGCCACAGGCATGTAAGCACTTTCTTGCAAGCTTAAGCTGCAGCTCTTGTTGCAGCACTGGCTCAGTACTTGTTGCAAATATTCGCACTACAAAACCATCCTGCAAATAAATAAATAATCTACTTTATACTGTATTATAAATGCATTATTTCAGTTCTGAGTAATAACATTTCAGAGTAAATTATCAGAGGATACATTGATAAAGTAGCATATCTATTAGAAAAGAAGTGCCAAGTAGGACGAGCTTCAGATCAACCTTAAACATGTATTACCTTCCACGAAAATGTGAACGCAATGACAATAGTGAACTGCTAGAGAAATAATTAACTGAAACTCACAGAAATCTTGCTTTGATAACTACTTACAAGCCCCTCAAAAACTTCTCATTAGGAACCCACAATTCTGCATAAATTAAGAGTTTAAGAGTTACTACTTTAATAAATAGCTAAAACAAATTTCTGATTACAAGTGCTGATGAAGTATCTTCATTGGGCCATGTTAAATACAACAGTTGCTCCATTCACAGGACTTTCTTACAGTGGCATGTCTGGCATCTCTTGCCAACCCCGCCCAATCTCTCTACTACAGCTTTTTCACTATCAAAATGCTATGACCAGTCCAGAACTAAGACTGTAATAACAGAATAGCTAGAACTGCTTTGCCCCTAGTAGAAGCACTACTTCGGGTTTCCATAGCTTTAGCCCAATAGGCACTTTTCATATAAAATCTCTTGGAACGTATTATCTTTCATGCCCCTTCCATTAAGTTTGGCTGAAATTCCCCAACAAGCACCAAAGCACTTGCAGGAAAATAAATTAGAAAAAAATAAAATTAAGATTAATCTTTAAGAAGCTTATCCCACAGAGACCCTGCAGTATAATGTATTAGAAAGTCATTATCCCATGTCTAAGATTTTTTTTCTCTCAAACAGCAACAAAATTTTAAGGAAAACATATCTTAAAAAAAACAGAAAAACTGAAAAATACATTACAAATCAAAATTGTGGGGATAAATACCAAAATGCTGCTCCTTTATGCATAAAAGTGGCTGTTTCTCATTATCTCATGGATTTAGGAAGGGCAGGTCCTGCCTGACCAACCTGATCTCCTTCTATGGTGATGTGGGGCAGGCTGTGGATGTAGTCTACCTGGACCTCAGCAAGGCCTTTGACACTGTCCCCCACAGCAAACTCCTGGCCAAGCTGTCAGCCCATCACTTGGACAGGAGCACTCTGCGCTGGGTTAGGAACTGGCTGGAGGGCCGAGCCCAGAGAGTGGTGGTGAATGGTGCCACATCCAGCTGGTGGCCAGTCAGTAGGGGTGTGCCCCAGGGATCAGTGCTGGGCCCCATGCTCTTTAACATCTTTATTGATGATCTGGATGAGGGCATTGAGTCCATCATCAGTAAATTTGCAGACACCAAGCTGGGGGCAGGAGTTGATCTGCTGGAGGGTAGAGAGGCTCTGCAGAGGGACCTTGACAGGCTGGACAGATGGGCAGAGTCCAACGGCATGAGATTTAACACATCCAAGTGCCGGGTTCTGCACATCGGCCACAACGACCCCATGCAGTGCTACAGGCTGGGGTCGGAGTGGCTGGAGAGTGGCCAGGCAGAGCGGGACTTTGGAGAACTGGTTGACAGCAGGCTGAACATGAGCCTGCAGTGTGCCCAGGCAGCCAAGAGGGCCAATGGCATCCTGGCCTGCATCAGGAACAGTGTGGCCAGCAGGAGCAGGGACGTCATTCTGCCCCTGTACACTGCACTGGTTAGGCCACACCTTGAGTCTTGTGTCCAGTTCTGTGCCACTCACTTTAGGAAAGATGTTAACTTGCTGGAAGGTGTCCAGAGAACGGCAAGAAAGCTACGGAGGATTTTGGAGCACAGCCCTATGAAGAGAGGCTGAGGGAGCTGGGGTTGATTAGCCTGGAGAAGAGAAGGCTAAGGGGCGACCTTATTGCTGTCTACAACTACTTGAAGGGAGGTTGTAGACAGGTGGGGGCTGGTCTCTTTTCCCAGGCAACCCACACCAGAACAAGAGGACACAGTCTCAAGCTGCACCACGGGAGGTTCAGACTGGATGTTAGGAAGGAATTCTACACAGAGAGACTGATTTCCCATTGGAATGTGCTGGCTGGGGAGGTGGTGGAGTCACCATCATTGGAGGTGTTTAGGAGACTTGATAGGGTGCTTGGTTTAGTTGATTAGGTGGTGCTGGATGATGGGTTGGACACGATGATCTTGAAGGTCTCTTCCAACCTCGTTTATTCTATTCTATCTCGAGTTACAGGAATTTCTTCTTTAGTTTTAATAGAGAAGAAAAAGCCATACATTAAGCAAAAAGGAAGTTATAAATATTGTAAAATAGAACAATTCAGTTGTGAGAAAAATACGTTTCCTATCATATGTAATACTTACATCTCTAGATGCTGCTATTTGATTAATATATTCTCCATCAGTGAAAAGGATGTTCTGCCCTTCAGTATGACAATCTGTGAGAGAAAGATGAAGCACACAGTTTATATTATCATACACACACAATCAGTTCTCTGCTTCTAATGCATTGGTCAGAATTATTTGTGACTTCTCATTTGTCTAAAGAGATGTATTGGGTTGGACAGGTCTGGAGTCAATTCACCTCACAGCATCTTTCTAGTGCTGTGTTTTTGCAGCAGTACTTGATAACATAGCAGCGTTTTGGCTACTGTTGAATAAATATCCAGGCTGTGTCCTTTCAACGTTTCCCTGCCCCAAGAGTACATTGAGGAGGTGGGCAAAATCCTGGGAGGGGCTGAGCCAGCTGATTCAGACTGGCCAAAGAGGTATTCCATACCATATGGCATCAGCTCAGGTACAAGAATGAAGTGAAAGAGGAAGTGTGGGGATTCGTCCATGGCATCTATCCTCCCAAGTAACCACCAAGCTTAGAGAGCCCTGCTCGCCGAGACCGACCGTCGTCCTGCTGATGGGAAGTAGAGACTGACATCTCTCTCTCTCTGCGTTCTGCTTCCATGCGGTCTGTTGCTATTTGCTTATTAGTGTTATTAAAATTGCTCCTGTCCTACTACTGGCTTCTGTTATATTTTTTTTTTCCTCCTCTCTCCCCCTGTCCGCTTAAGAGAGGGAGTGATAGAGTGGCTTTGGTGGGCATCTGGCCTCCAGGCCAGGGCCAAAGTACCACAAGAGATCACACTGTTTTCCTAATACCTTGTTATGTGCCAGGATCTCCTCTCAAACACATACAATACTCTTCTCTCTAACAGTTAAAGCATGTATCAAATCCAAGTGGTCAGCCCAATATTTAACTGTAAAAGCTTTTAGTATGCACCTGTGACGTGTATTCTAAGCAATTGTACTACATCAAAACTCTAATTTTCTGCAAGTGTTACGTCCTTCTCCTTGCTCAAAGGTTTTTTCCTAAATAAGGCCATTATCAAATCCACTGAAAACTTATAAAGCATATACTTGAATGCATTACATGTTTATTGAAAACAGGTTAGCTATTTTGAAGAAAAAACAATAAAGAAGTCCACCCATATTAGAGAGGAAAAAAATAAAACCCAAAAACCCAAACCAACAACCCACCCACACAAACAAAAAGACTGTCTCCACAAGATGAAAAGTGGATTCCTGCACTACTTCTTCCCTCCTTACTTCACTGATGGAGCTACTAAGAGAGAGATTGATATACAGCTTGTTTCATTGATTGCACAAAGGAAAGTGACCTCTTCAAAAAATACTGAAGGACATGTACTTGACAGCATCTGCTTCATAACCTGAAGAAAAGACTGTGGACTGAGATATCCAAGGTTTCTGCCTGGAGATGACTATAACAGAAAGAGCTTTTATTTTACTTAAAAGGACATATCTACAGACACCTGTTAATTATAGCCTGCTTAGCACCTTCAAGAATCACTTTCAAGCATTACCTTCCATATTTATATGGTGCATACTGTGCTTGCTAGGAAGTACTTGAGCTCATGTAGGCTACCCTCAGCAATACTTTTCAGACTAAGTGAATAGCCCTGAGCTCCAATAGTGGCTCATGAGCTACTTAAAAAAACAATGAAAGCATATATGATGTAACTTTGACTTCTTCAGCTGAACACAGCAGCTTTTCTTTAAAATACATAGTAAGCATCACTGTTAAAAGAAATGTTCAAGATTAAAACCTCCTCTACATATCTGGGTCCAGTCACCTAGAAATTCTCATAGAACTCAGGGATTCTTTTTATGATATTTGGTCCAGGAATACAGATGCACTGCTCCAGGACAGCATATGAAACTTAGCACAGGCATCAGATACAAGAATGCTGATCGAGGCTGGTAGTTCCAGACGCATGTTCAGATTTGTTAGCTAATGTATCAGAGCAGAAAGACTGTCCTTTGGAAAAAAGTTTATGGTTTCAAGAAGCTGGTGGATCCTACTGTCTAAGAAAGGAAAAGATAATGTTCTATAGTTCACTGAGCTTCCTAAGGTCACAAGACTTGTAGCTAGGATCAACTCCTAATCACATCTCCTAATGAACTTCTAATCTCCTAAGCATCCCTGTATGAATAAATATGAATACCTCATTTAAATATATTATCACCAACCCAGGCATTTGAAGAGATTAACCCCGGATAGGATCATGTCCACATACCATAATAAAAACACAAAGGGGGTAGGAGTTATGAAGAACACCTAGTGTCCACTTGGACACCATCAGAAAACATAAAATGCAACTATGTGAAACATCTTAAAGGACTTCTGAATGGGTACTTCCAGATGCTTTGACACTACAAGATTGATACATTCTTGTTTAGAAACCACACTTGTTTAATCTGCCCTTCTTTATAGTAGAAACGTGGATGTCTTGCAGAATGGCATTTGTCACTGAGATTTGCAGAAGAAAAACTAACAGTTCAGAGGTGTAGCCTTTAAATGTGCTCAAGCCCCTCTCAGATGCTTTGACACTACAAGATTGATACATTCTTGTTTAGAAACCACACTTGTTTAATCTGCCCTTCTTTATAGTAGAAACGTGGATGTCTTGCAGAATGGCATTTGTCACTGAGATTTGCAGAAGAAAAACTAACAGTTCAGAGGTGTAGCCTTTAAATGTGCTCAAGCCCCTCTCAAGATCTGCATGAAAAGCATTGATTTGTTTGATAACATAATTAAGGACTTCAAAGGATCCTACTGGTTGAAGAAGCTGCCTTAAGGTGAAGAAAATGGAAAAACAATCCTACAAGGCAATTTGCCAGGTCCTTGAATGTGCTCTCACTCAAATGTCTCATACAGTCCGACAAAGACCAAGTGGCTTAAACAGAAATCCACATTTTAAGAAGCTGCAGAAAGCTGCATTGACAAGATTCTACAGTCACAATTTGTTCCAAAAAACTACTGTTTGTGTTCAAAATACAAAAAGCCTAGAGATTTTTTTTCTGACTGATTTCAGTCAGTGCCTTCTATTATTTATGTTAGGATGCAAACCAGAATCTTTCTTCTGATCACTGTTTCATTGGAAAACATTCTTGTGCCCTTCTATTTGAGTGGGTAATAATACCGAATGGTATCGGTCATAGCTTGTAACTACCTAACACATAAGAGGTGTGGAAAATAAAGTCAACTCTGAGCCAAACACTCAAAGTTTAAGTACGGAAAACAAAAATTGGTATCTCAATATGAACTCTCAAAGTCTTCAAATTTTGATGACCACACCTTCTAAGATACTGCAATATTCTTCCAGTAGTTGAGAGTAAGATGCAAAAAAACTCTCAACAAAATATTGCAGATAGTCTAAAACAGCACACGGAAAACAAAGAAGCAGGTCAACCCATGATCTGAGAATCTGTTGCCATGTCTCTTCCACTAAGCTGAAAATACAGTGGGTGAAACAGTCAACTGCAACCATGCCTTCAAATATCTAAATGTTCTTACCTGGCAAAGTAACTGTACCGTCTTGCTCCAAAGTTTCAGGGTTTATTCTTATGGCTGTCATACTGTGACTATTCGCTTCTCTATATAATAAATAACCCTGTGAAGGGTAAGAATACACAGAGGTATGAAAATATTGTTAACTACATCGAGATATTATGAAAAGTGAAAAACAAAACGCAATAATAATTTTAAGTATTGTGCAAAATTTTGGAAAATTACTTTTAAGACCAAATTTGCTTCATTTTGATAATCTACTTTTCCCTACCAAATTCTGCAACAAGCCCCAGAAATTTTGCCTCCTTCCTCTACACTTTTTACACACTGTCAGTCAGTGTGCTAAACCTCATACATAGCTTCTAAAGCAACAAATAGCAATTCTGTCCACACAATTATGGTTAAAAGCTACAAACGCAGTAAAAACCAGCGTTCTCGTTCCCACTTTCCACTCACCTAGTAACAGGAAAATGCAACCACTACCTTTCTTTCCATCTAAACTACTTGTGTTTTTCCTAGATAAATCAGTCTCTGTGAAATGAGAAAAAACAAACCCACAGAAAGAAAAACTAAGCACAGTTAAACATGTGTGTATATATATAAAAAACACATGCATGTATATATACACACACGAGAACTAAAAATAGAATATATATTTGTCATGAACAATTTCACTTCAAAGGTGCCATACCTCAAGCACTGTGTCCAGTTCTGGGCCCCTCAGTTTAAGAAGGACATTGAGACACTTGAACGTGTCCAGAGAAGGGCAACAAGGCTGGGGAGAGGCCTTGAGCACAAGCCCTATGAGGAGAGGCTGAGGGAGCTGGGATTGTTTAGCCTGGAGAAGAGGAGGCTCAGGGGAGACCTTATTGCTCTCTACAACTACCTGAAAGGTGGTTGTAGCCAGGAGGGGGTTGGTCTCTTCTCCCAGGCAACCAGCACCAGAACAAGGGGACACTGTCTCAAGCTGCACCAGGGGAAGTTTAGGCTCGAGGTGAGGAGAAAGTTCTTCACTGAGAGAGTCGTTCGCCATTGGAATGTGCTGCCCAGGGAGGTGGTGGAGTCACCGTCCCTGGAGGTGTTCAAGAGGGGATTGGACGTGGCACTTGGTGCCATGGTCTAGTCATGAGGTCTGTGGTGACAGATTGGACTTGATAATCTTTGAGGTCTCTTCCAACATTGGTGATACTGTGATACTGTGACATTAGGACAATGAGATCACCCAGTTGAAAGTAAATATACAGTAAAAGCTGCTCAGCAGTTAAAAAATGAAGTAACTTTTTGATGAAATACAATTTCTCATTTGTTGAGGAGGTTTCTTGTTTGGCTTTGCTTGAAGAAGTTGAGACAAAGAGTGCACAGACATAATAGCAGGATTTAAAAAAATACCAAACCACTATTTCTATAATGAATAGCAAAGGTATAAGAAAATGTCAAGATTCCCCAAACTGACTAACTCTAAAAAAAAATAATAAAAAAAATCAGAAATCCTAGTACAGTTAACTGCAGTGATAGCATCAACAGTTATCTTTACTTATTATTTAGACACCTTCAGCTCTCCCCCAACCAAATCACCACATGCATATTTTAGTGCAAATGCTTTAAAATGTGTTTTCACATAGATCTTCCAAGGACTTTTACTCTATTTTGTGGCAACAGCACATTTATAAATCCACAGGCTTCTTTACAAAGGATATCGATTGAGTGCACAAATCACAGATTTACACCTCAAATCATCAAATTCAGAGAAAGTCTTTCCAGTGGCAGCACACATCAGTAACACTTTTCATTACTCCTTTCTATATGCCAATACCATCAGATGTTTCTCATCTCCCACAGTTTAAAAGTCAGTACCAATAAAAAAGATTTTCTGTAACTAAAGCCAAAGGACAATAAAGTATGCCCTTTCACTTAATCAAAGCAAGGTCTACTTAAATTACTCATGAGGGTTGAGAGGTGGGATGCGTGTTTTAAGTATCCACTTACCTGAGCATAGCCTAACCAAGACTTTTTTTCCTTTCTATTTTTGATGCGAGATGTAGAATTGTATATGTGGCCCTGAAAAGCAAAGAAGTCCAGTTATTTGACAAATACCAGAGCGGCAATTTCACACAATCTAAGCAATGTCTTCAACCATAGTGAGAAAATTTTAAGAAAATGGTATACAGTTCTCAGAGAAATAACCAGAAGGCTTTAAACAAATCGTGCAAGAACTGATAATTAGTAAGCAAAAGATTCTGAGCTGAAGCAGCCAACCTCATAAGGTTCCACAAGACCAAGTGCAGGGTCCTGCATCTGGTTCGAGGCAATCCCAGGCACAAATACAGGCTGGGCAGTGACTGGCTGGAAAGCAGCCCTGAGGAGAGAGACTTGGGGGTGCTGGTGGATGAGAAGCTCAACATGAGCTCTCAACGTGCACTTGCAGCCCAGAAAGCCAATCAGATCCTGGGCTGCATCAAGAGAAGTGTGGCCAGCAGGTCAAGGGAGGTGATTCTCCCCCTCTACTCAGCTCTGGTTGGACCCCACCTGGAGTACTGCATCCAGTTCTGGAGCCCCTGTTACAAGAGGGATATGGACGTGCTGGAACGTGTCCAGAGAAGGGCCATGAGGATGATTAGAGGGCTGGAGCACCTCTCCTATGAGGACAGACTGAAAGAGTTGGGGCTGTTTGGTCTGGAGAAGAGAAGGCTCTGAAGTGACCTTATTGTGGCCTTCCAGTATCTGAAGGGGGCCTACAAGAAGGCTGGGGAGGGACTTCTCAGGATATCAGGGAGTGAGAGGACTAGGTGGAATGGAATGAAGCTGGAGGTGGGGAGATTCAGGCTGGGCATGAGGAGGAAGTTGTTCACCCTGAGAGTGGTGAAGCCCTGGAATGGGTTGTCCAGGGAGGTGGTTGGGGCCCCGTCCCTGGAGGTGTTTAAGAGCAGGATGGATGAGGCTCTGGCCAGCCTGATCTAGTGTGGGGTGTCCCTGCCCATGGGAGGGGGGTTGGAACTAGATGATCCTTGTGGTCTCTTCCAACCCTGACTGATACAAGTTAAAATATTAACTATCATTCCTCACACAAGGAGAAAAGAGACAGAAGAGCAAAGAAAAAAATTTTCACCTTACCCTCACTGTCCCACTATATCCAGAGCCTATTTTGTAAAGTCCATCTTTACATAAGAGATAGAGGAAAAAACCATCACTCTGAAGTAGGCACTGATCATCTTCATCTACAGATATTTCTTTCAGTGGCCATTTGTGCATCAAGGCTGCCTTTTTTATTCCATTACTGAACCAGTCCTGGATTTGGATTTTGCCCACCAAAACTGCCTGTACACTCCGCTGAAGAGAGTTTAAAATGGTTGGCACCTACATAGTAAAAGAAATTGTGAGGGAGTGAAAAAACATTGTATTTTCTGTTCTACATCCAGCTAAAGACAAAGAAATACCTCCTCTTATCTCCAAAACAGCAAGGGACAAAGTTGACTGAATTTACACAATAGATCTTCTCAGAACTCATGCACATATAATTTACATAAATTCCCAGATACAGAGAAGTTTAAGTACAAGACCTGAATAGTTTGACAAGCATGGCTGCCATTATTGGTGAGGATAGCAGAGATTGCTTGCAATGTTCTTCCTGTCTCTCCCCATGCAGCTACCAAACTGAAGAGGCAAGCACAGGACAGAGCTGTCAAGGACTGTCCTGTACTGTCATTCATGCCTGTGCTTCGGACAGTGATTTCCAGAAGAAGCTGGAACAGGGATTCTGCAGATAAAACACAATAATTACACAGACAAGTCACAAATCATACCAAGTAAGTTTAATTCACCATTGAATGACAAAATGTATGATTCATCTTTTCTCAGTAATAAAGTTTAGAAAGAAAGCATCTTATTTAAGAGATCTCAAACATTCTTAACTTTTCCTTCTTTTTCAGCTAGGAAAAAACCCAATCTTGATAACCATAATGGTCAGAGAACAAGAAAAACAAAGTCCTTCTGTTAAGAGTGGAACACATTAATAAGAAACGGCCCAGAGCGACTTATTTCACCTGCTTATTAGTCTACCTCATCACCAAGATGTGTAGGTCTTGTTTCATTTTTAAGACCATTACCCATGATGACACACATCTCCTTTCTCAGAAACAAGAATTTCAAATCAAAGCTTGCAAATAATTTTGATCACAGTAGCTCTTCTCAAGCACTGTTTAGCAGTAAACATCTGTAACAATCCAGGTCTGAACAGAAATCCAGCTCAATTTTTTTGATAGTATATATAATTTCTAAGGCAGCAATCAAGACAGAAGCCATCTTTGCAGCTTTTTAATACTCTGGACATAAACATAAAGTAAAAACTTATGTAACAAATTACTATCATCTTTGAAAATGGAATAGTGTTGAGTCAAAGCATAGGAAAACATACATAGAAAGTCTCAATGCATTTTATTTTTCTTACTCTTAAACAACATATGCTACAGCCTAGCCCTCCTTGCAGTTCTATAAGCCAGTAAAGCTGTGAATTAACCAAAGATAATTAGATTTTAACTTAAATATATAATCAATCACAGACTCAAAGCCATCAGGGGTTTAACATTCACTTTAAATATCATTAAAAGAAAAACTGATCTTCAGGGAAGCTTTTGGATGGCTAGATGAAATAAAAGCAAGAACACTATTTTATATATAGCTTTATATAAATTACAACATTAAATAGCTAAGCTACAGATTACAACAGCAGATCAGAAGAGAATTTAACTATAGAACTATCTTCTTTCCATTAAGACCAAGTATTTTATAGCTTCAGTAAGACAAATCACAATTTGTATGCATTTTAAGGTTAGCTACCATGTTTCAGTGAAACTCCCCATCACACAGGAAAAATACATGAGTTTTTATCAATATATACCCTTATGTGCCAACACTCCTGTTCTACAAATGATTAATGCTGAAGAAGTGCAGGTTACATACACCACAGAGCATTCACACTACAGAATCAAGTTACTCAGTTAAGAACAAACATGTAACTATCTCTTAAGTATTTGCTAGGAACCATTTCCTTCTGTCAGTACAGATGCATGTTAATACAAAGACAGTAACAGATGAGGTGTTACCTAGGACTTCAGGAGGCTCTGACTGCAGGCCTTCTGGTTGCTGGCCCTGGAGTACATTAAGTAGGGCTTGCAGACTCCTGAGACACAAGGATGGATGAGAAAATCTTGTCTCCTTTATCAGTTCAAAGACTTCACATAATCCAACTTCAATGATCTAAAGAAGTACAGATTTTACATCACTAGAGGTATATGCCAATGTTTACAGAACAAGAGAGCTATTTGGATAACAAAAATGTAATACACAATACAATGGTAATTAAAAATAAAGAACCCACCTATGCAACTGTACTAGCAAATATCACAACAGAAGTAGTGTCATCCTATGGAAGAGCATATCTAAAACAAACAGTTCCCTGGAAAAATAAGGAAACTTAAATTTTTGGACAAGGTAAGACAAACTGTCTCTGAGTGCTTCTAATTTCTATCAAGTTCACCTTTGACAGACCTCTTTCCTTGCTCATTAATGTGAGCCAGTAAAGCCAGAATTGGCTCGCAATTTGACTTTCCAACTTGAGTAATGACATATTTGACAGCTGATGCTAGTAACAGGAGTACTTTCCCCTTCAAAGTCTCTGGATTTATTTTTGAGGATACAAAAAATAAGAGTTGCTTGCCACTACAACTCATACTGCATTGTACCAATCAGTACAACATCTGTAAGAGCACTGTTTGAGCCACTCCTTACTTTCCCTGTTAGAATTCCTGAATATTCTGAGATTTCAGTTATGCCTCCCTCCACAGACTGCTCATTCTCAACTTCCTTCTCAAACCCAATATGGAATAATGATGACAATACAAGAAAAATAAGCAGTTAACTCATTTAAAATAAGAGACTGTATCTTTAGACCTTCACTATGTGTTTGGAGTCTTCAAACTGCACTGAAAGACAGAGTAAGCATCTCTTTCTAAGACATTTTAATCTTGGTTTCAGTGCCTTCTGAAAAGTCTCTGCAGCAAAACAAGCACTGCTGCAGCCTTGGTCTGTGACACAACCTGCCATTTTCCATGCAGTCACCCTCCTGCTCCCTTTGCACCACCTTTGACGCTTCAGATTGAAAAAAGTGTAAATCTACCTTATGAAAGGTACATAATATTCTAGCCTGGACACAGCCATTATAACCCACAATTAATTCCCAAAAAACCCCACCTATTTTCTTCAAGAAGTCTTATCTAGACTATTGTTTTATTTTCTTGGTCTTTCCTCTCCTAACTGCCCAATACTCATGCTTCTACGTTCATTTAAGAATACATAATACTCTGCATTAATTTCCACTATACAAATACTTGACATGGGTTATACATTCTCTTAATTTTAATACTTAAAGTCAGTTTGTCAGGAGAGTAATTACTGTTCTTTTATTTTTTTGATACAGGTTGAAAATATTTATCTTTGCTTAAGCTTATTAGCTAAGCAACAAAATGTATGCCACTGCAGAAATATCTAAGACAGTTAATTCCACCTTAATCGTCTTAAACCAGCATTTGCTCTTTCAGTACAGGGCTTTTATGGATCACCCATAACCCAGTTTTAAGTTTAATATTGGTGGAAGCAAACCCCTTTTTTAACAATTACTTATCAAATCAATAAAACTACTCTGAGGAAAAAAAAAATCCCCCATTAGCTATGGTTAGCAAAGCAAGTTTAAAAAAATACTTTAGAAATCAGTAACTCATATCTATATTTATGACTTTCCACCATTAATCCTTCTATAAGCATAGAAGACTTAAATAGTACAAACCTCACCCTGTTGAGCTATAATGGCTAAAATGTGCATTATTAACTGTCCATAGTTAGCAGTGCCAAAAGGTACCAAAACCAAAAAATAAAAGTGAACATCAGAAAACTGTGGCAGTAAGAATAACTGATAGTTGCTGCCATTAAATGTATTCTTGGTAAATAGTCTTAGAAAACATTCCAACAACTGAATTCCAAAAGCAGAAATAATTATACTTTGAGTGGTAGAACAAGAGAAAGTACCCTTTATCACTACCAGCTAGTAGCTTCTGACAGGTGTGAGAGCTGCTGCATTGGCATTGCCTGTGGACTTTTGAGGTTCTAGGTTATTGTCAAGTACTAATACTAATAAAGAAGTGCAAGTCAAATTTTTACCTAACATCAAGTTGACTTTAACATTTATTATTTGTCAGAACGTGGATCTTCTGAACTGATCAAATTAGATGACTCTGGACTGGATGGACTACAAAGAAAACTGTAGGTGTTTTCCAAGCAGCTTAACTTGTATTGCTGTTCTCTACTCCCCATAAAGAACATAGCAAGCTTAGATCACATACATGGTAGACTTTTAAAAGTATCCAGTCACTTACCTTTGGAAGTTTAATAGGTGGCTCTTTGGATTCCTCCTCTTCATCACTGTCTGAATCCCCACTCTGTACACTGTTCTTTGAAGCCAAAGATACAGATGCTTCCTTTTTTTGCCACTCCAACACACAATGGCGGACATTGCAGTAAACATTAAAAGCTGAAGGGTTGCTGTGCAATCTGATATCTGGTATGGTTACTGTACTCTCTAGGTTTTCAGTCTGAAAAAACAAGATTAGTTTTAAGTTTAGCATGAAGTTTCAAGCTTTGCTAAATACAGGCAATCTCAAGAGTTTCAATAATTTTGGCTGACCAAATGATTCTCAAAATGGAGACTAAACTTTCCTGTTGAAGTATCAATTGTATCTCAAATGGGAAAGAAGGAAAGAAGACATTTCAGTGTATTCCAACTGCCTTTATTCTCACCTCACATAACTTGATGAAGACTCTGGGAAGGAAAACAAAAGCAGCTCAGACTACAGAATGGTCCAAATCTGTTCCACAGCCAGAAGAACAGAATTCAGGATTTGTGTGCTGGTTTTGAGGAGTTTTTAAAATTATTCTTAACCAATTTTAAAATGCACTATTTGTTACTCCAGCTGTTAATTTTAATCTATTGGTGAATAACAAAATTTTAAGCTATTTTCTAAATGTGTATTAGAAAATAAAAATACCAGTAGTTGTTTTGTCATTAAGTGAAAACAGGTAGCAAGTTCAAAAATTCTCCTGGTAGGATGCTGTAGACAGTAATATTGTAGATAATGAAAACCTATTGGACAAACTACTGATTACAAAGAAAAGAAGAACAGTCTATCCAGACCTATGAAGTAATGGGACACCATCCTGTTTTCAGAAGCCCTGAGCCAAAAAGGTAAGAATAGGAATAGACCAGGTTGGAAGAGACCTTCAAGATCATCACATCCAACCTATCATCCAACACCACCTAATCAACTAAACCATGGCACCAAGCACCCTATCAAGTCTCCTCCTAAACATCTCCAATGATGGGAGAAGAGACCAACTCCAACCTGCCTACAACCTCCCTTCAGGTAGCTGTAGAGAGCAAGAAGGTCTCCTCCGAGCCTCCTCTTCTCCAGGCTAAGCAACCCCAGCTCCCTCAGCCTCTCCTCATAGGGTTTGTGCTCCAAACCCCTCCCCAGCTTTGTTGCCCTTCTGTGGAAATGTTCAAGTGTCATTTGGTTGGCTTTCTTCTTTGTCTTTAGATTTTTTTGTTGTTGTTGCTTTTGTGGTGCCAACAAACAAACAACTCCCACAAAAAACAAACCAAACCCCCACCAAAAAACAACACCACACACCCAAACACAAAAAAAACCCACAACAAAACAAAGCCCACAACCAACAGTAGCAAAAATCTGCAGGCAGGGTTGTATCTTCTGTTCAGTTGTGTACCACTAAAGACTAAGGTGGTTTAAGCATAGGCTACAAAAAAATGGACTTCTGGCATATGAGAGGAAGACATTCCACAAAATACCTAACTGTAGACAGAGGGCGCAGAGACTACGTAAAGTGAGAAGGCCTAGGTTAAGAATGCAGGACAAATTTCCTTGAACATACAAGGCAAAATCTGGGGGAGTATTAGACCTTGTCTCAGTCTAACATTACTTGAGTTGTTTTCATTTGTCTCGTGTTCATGAGGGGCAGTAGGAGTGGAGGCCTTTTGTCTTTCTCTTTCTATCTAAGGGAGATAGATACTGTGAGTGACCATGTTCATTTGGCAGGAGGGTACACAGTGAATTATTAGAGTGATTTGAAACAGCCCAGAGTAGAAATACTCATACATCTGTGAGAGCAGTGATGGGAAACAGGACTTCATTATAGAAAAGGGGAAAACAAGGGAACCAGTGAACTGGATAATGTTTTAATGGGATGGTTTATTTTTCTGTTATATGATAGCCACAACTTTGTACATCGAAACACAGCAATGGTTCACAACATGTTTTAATATGTACTTTTTATTATTACCAGAAATAAAATGGCCTTCTAAATTAGGTAGTTTCACAACACATTACAAAACTGAATTAAAAAAAATTCAAAATAAAACTTTAAAGTATTTTATAGCTTACATATTTCCTTTTATTGTTGACTACAGTATTACTCTAACTCTACTGATATGTATTTGCATCTCTTCCATTATTACTATGAAATTATTGCAAGCTAAAACCTTAAGAAGCAGTGTTTTACTTTGGAGCCTGTTTTATTCAATACAGTATGTTGTTTTCTCTTACCAATGTCAGTGTTAGCAATAAACTTAAGGAGGTAATTTAATAAACAAAAAAACACCCCAACCAAACACCAAAACACAAAAACCCCAACCACAAAACCAGAAAAAAATTATCCATACATACATACTGAAAGTCTGGTTTGTTTTCCCACCAACTCCTCTTTGTTTTGTTTAGTACAATAGAACTTCTGCCATTAGGAAGTGAAGGACAATATAAGTTTAGTCCCTGTTCAATGTGAACATCTCTGATATAACACAGCTGGTGTTAAAAACACACAGTATCAGTCAGGGCAAAAACTCTAGATACAACTTTGCACATTATTCCAGTATCAAATTGCATCAAAATAGATTTGGACTAGTACTGATGATAATAAGCTATTACATACTTGAAAATGCATTTGGCAACAGAAACTAAACAGTTATAACATATGACTACTCTTCTGTATGTCAAACATCCATACACATACCCCAAGAGTTTTTGCAGCTGCTGTTAAGGCAAACACAATATCAGCTTTCAATTTTCAAGTTAACTCAGTTGAACTGTGTAGGTTAGAATAATTATTTAGCAAGTTCACTATGCATTTCCTAATTTACTGACAGATACAGGAAAAGAATATCTGGATCCTATGAAATATCTATCTGAAGTTCATTAACTATAGTTATAGTTAAGTTATTTAACTATTATCATGTATTGTAATTATAACCTCTGTGAAGAGTTTCCATTACAGTTCTTTCTTATCATAAGTTATAAGTCTTTGTTCCAGAACAGATTGAAGTCTGTAGTTCACGTAGCCTCTTTTGAAATACATTGGCCAAATTGTTTAAGCAGCAGAGATAATTTTAGACATTACAGTGCTAGATAAAACATCCATGTATGTTTTCTGGACTATTAATAATAAGCTGACTAATTTTCAGAAATGAACTCCTTCCTTACTCTCAATACTTTACACCTATTAAAAGGTCCCTTACCTAATGCTTTAGCTTTTAAAAAGCAAGTGTGAAACATTCTGTCTTTAGTGTCTTACTCTATGACAGTGCAAAAACTGTGGTTATGCATCTCCTACCCAAACTTCAGTGCAGTGCCACATTTTCCAGAAAAACCTGCTCATTCTGAACAGTCTCAGCCTCTCAGAAGATACATCTCAGAACCAGAGTTTAATTCCTAGAGGTGATATTAACCCACTGTTGAAATATCTTAGTTCATACTTCCACTTAACTTTAACAATACCTTATTTCTGAGAACTGTAAATTCTTTTAAATTAAGAGAACTATCTTGTACTCAATTTTATTTTTTTTTTTACACACTTGACAAATACAGTATCAAGGGCAACAAAGTTGGTGAGGGGTTTGGAACACAAGCCCTATGAGGAGTGACTGAGGAAGCTGGGGTTGCTTAGCCTGGAGAAGAAGAGGCTCCGGGGAGACCTTCTTGCTCTTTACAACTACCTGAAGGGAGGTTGTAGCCAGGAGGAGACTGGTCTCTTCTCCCAGCCAACCAGCACCAGAACAAGAGGACACAGTCTCAAGCTGCGCCAGAGGAGGTTTAGGCTGGCTATTAGGAAGAAATTCTTCATAGAGAGAGCGATTGCCCATTGGAATGGGCTGCCCAGTGAGGTGGTGGAGGAGGAGACTTGATAGGGTGCTTGGTGCCATGGTTTAGTTGATTAGGTGGTGTTGGATGATAGGTTGGACGCGATGATCTCGAAGGTCTCTTCCAACCTGGTTTATTCTATTCTATGTCCCTTAATAATTTTGAAATTTACTACCTAGTTTTGTCAATTTAAAAACACTAACTGTACTAGATAAATCTCTTTATGAACAGTAAGTTGTTGGGTTGTAAAAATAGGTTAACACTTAAGGATAATTATGACTCTCACTGTTTATCATCTTTTGAGGGAGGAAAAACGCTCATTTGACCTAGCATTAAATGTATAAGCATACAAATGCTTCACATGTTTCAAGGCAGAAGTGCTGAATTACAAGAAACATGATTTCTGGAGAGTAGGAAAGGAACTTTCAATCACATTGCTCTCTCTCTCTCCCCCTCCACCCTGCACCTCCCCAGACTTCATTATAGTGTAAAAACCATTGAATTTATTCATGATCGGTTTGCTCAAGCCTCTGAGAAGCTTTAACTATAGTGTTTCGTTTCACAGTTTTCAAAACAAACATCTGTTCAAAAGCGGAGGTATATGAGCAGGTTGTATACACATCACTTTCTTATACAAAAGAGATATCAGGCTAATAAAAAAAAGGAACAAGAAAACTTTTTGCCTCTCTAATTCAAATGCACATTCAGAGAGCAGCTTCCCATCCTCTCTTCCCTTCATTTCTCTTCCTCAGCAGTGGTAGTAGAAAATATTCAAAGCAGACATCAGAGGTTTTCCCATATGAAGTTACAGTTTTTCCTTTCCCAATTACAACACATTCTTGTCTTCACTAACATCAGACACTGATCGAGTTAGGAAACTGGGACTTAAGCTCTTTCTGTCATCACCTCGAAGTTTCTTTTGCTGTAGCTAACAAGAGCTATGGCATTGGCTCAGTCTTCTACATGGTCACATAAGCTTTTCCTCATACTATGAGTCTTGCTATGCATAGACTGAAGTAGAACAGATTGCTGTGAAAATCTAACCACTGTGTCTTAGAGAACCCTATTGAGTAATTCTTATATCAAACTAATAACATCTGTTTTAAGTCACAACAATTCCCTCCATGCTACTGCATTTCATATTGACACAAAATACTTCCACCTTGACAAAAAAAACAGTGGAACATTAAGCCAAAATGTTAATTGATTCCAAAGAACTCAGGGATGCAATTTATTAATTTTGTGCAGATTATTATTAATACAATTAGATTTTTTCTTTACCTATGAGATTCATTATTCCAAGAAAACAAACAACCCCCCCACAAAAACAAATAGAAAACCCCTACACTGATTACCCTAACAGCTTGGTTTCTTGTAAAGTGTATTGAGATCCACAGCATTATGAACCATCACTTTATGACACTGTGGATAAGGTGAAGACCAACAATCTCTTTTTTTTTTACCATTTCTTAAAGGCTACTGGAATATTGTCATCCAAATCACTCACTAAGAATGACTAGAAGCCCAGCTTCTAGGATATGTGAGTAGAAGACAATATGACAGGTTCTCATTTTTTCCTCACAAAGGATTTCTCATTATATGCAATTGCTGCAGCGTTCAAAAAGAAGAGAGCTTCAAGACTGGAAAACAGAATTATGTGCTTCTTTTGATTTAGCAGTTCTCATATGAACTATAAGAAAGAAAGAAAGGCATTCTGAAATCTTTATGCTGTTTCACATGGAACCATCATAAATCGAAATTGCACCTTTTTAACATACAAATACCCAGTATCTGTCACATCTTTTGTCTGGAGTGATAAAAAATTTTATTTGTGCTAGACAGAATATCTGAAACAAAATACTGATGAAAAGGAAGAACAATTTTTGGTTGATAGGGATATCAAATTTCAAAAAGTAGATTCTCAACTAAAACTATACAAAGCAAGGTAACAGGAATGAAAACTCAAAGATCCCTTTTTTCTGAGGGACAGAATATCTATAAAGGCAATAAACCTAATTAAAAAAACCTCACAAATGTTTTCTGTATTTTAGGTAGGCAGAACAGAAGCAGATGACGTTCTCCAAGCATTTAAGATAAAATTGGGAAAGTCTTCTGAAGATTTAAAAGAAACTGAAGAATAAACAATTCAGTGCAGATCTACTGAATAATGAAATCTAAAAGCAAGCATAAAGAATCATGAACATAGTCTCCTTTAGAAAAAGTAATATGCAATAAGTGAAATTTTGCTTTCAGATACTAGAATTTTCTCATGAGAGAAACAATGAAGTGCAGATGCCCTTGCTCTGATGGGTGACTTGTCCTTGTAAACATAATCCCTGCTAAATGGAAGAACGCGTTATGTAAGAGAGGTTAAACTGCACAGGTTTGCTTTGTAATACAGAGCAACCAGTCACAGGCGCTCACAGTCAAGGAAGGAAGTGGGAAACCCAAATTCCTCTGGTCTCCTTTACACCTCTCTCACACCTTACCAGTTTTCCCAAAGGATTAAATGCATAGCTTATTTCCTGATCAATTTATTTCCTCCTCCTTGAACAAGATGAGTGCAATAATGGTTTGCTCTCAGATGTGATAGAAATAACTATAATCTAGGCAAGTAAAGTTAATCTGTCAGAGAAGACACATAAGGTTATAACCACCATCTGATCACATAGCATAGAATCTTACCAAATTCTTCTTTGAAGAGCTCAAGCATCTCTTAGAAAGGGATGCCCTCTTGAAACTGAAACACTAAAACACTAAAACTAAACAAAATCCATTGAAAACTGCCAAATAACGAGAAGCTACGTGTGGTTTTAGTATGACCAATATCCCAGTTGATCCACTTTATACATCTATTCAGTATCTTACAATACAAGCCATAATTAAAACTTCTGCCTAAACTAAACAAGTGGCTACCAATTATGGGAAGTACATTCTCTGTCTCTGGCAGATTCTGGTTTTTCAGTATTCTTCAAATAGTGTTATGAGAAGACAGTGAATTCTGGCTTTCCATTCAGCCTCTCAGCTATGCATCCCAAGTAGTGCTTTTACTTTTACACCCTAACAGTCAAGTGAGAAAATTCCAGGGGGTGAAAAGGAAGATGCAGAGGAATCAACAGTATTTGTAGGGTTGTGATAAATAACAGAGCATACAATGTTCTAGTGATAATTGTTGCCTCCCTCCCACCAAGGAGGGGATAGGAATCTAGGGTGCCACACCTATGTCCAATAATCACGTTTGATCTTTATGCAAGTCACTGCATTCAGCACTGAATTTATAAAGCATGTGACTGCATGGAAAACCTCAATATCTACATATATATTTAAGAAAATAGATATACATATTAAACCACAAAACCAAAAATTCATGGTAGATAAAATACAATTGAACACAATATGACCCCAGCTCAGAAACAGAATAAGGCTCAAATTAATGGGCTGCATTAAACACCAATTAATATTACACATTTAAAATGTTAGAACATTTAATGCTTAAATGGTGGAAATAAATTTTTTCCAGTTGCTCAAACATCACTTTTCCTTTTAACATCCTCTTCAATTACTCCATTACAATTTTAAGTAAGTGCAGGATATAATTAAATTTTTTTAGCTCCTTTATCTCATTCTTAATTTAAGACCCTACTTGCCTCTACTAAGCATCTCTGTTCAGCTTTACAGACCCTGGTTCTTAAAAAATAAACTGATGCACTCAAGTTCTCTTGCTCAGAATGTCCAGTACTGATGAGCTATTCAGACTGCCCTAACACAAGGCCTCAAATGAAAATTCACTTTTTTCCTGACTACACATCTGTTTTCAGACATTCCAGTGCAAAAATAATCATTGTGCTTATCCTGCACTGGTAAGTATCAGGATGCATTGAGAACAATACGATGAAAAAATACACAAAACCCCCCAAAACTAAACAGCAAAAAGCAAAGAACAACCACAACCAAAAAACCAAACCCATCTAGTTTTTCAGGAAGCAAAATCTGAAAAACTGAAATATGAAGGTGATCCTATCTCCCCCTTTTCTGCTGCATTTTTCAGGGAGTACTACTATCATCTAGGAACAAGCTAGAGCATTGTTCCATACCTCAGTGAATCAGCACAAACACCAGTACTCTGCTGGACAACCCTCACCTGCTTCAAGGATTGTCTAGAATGACAGCATCTATAAAAGACATGCAAAACCCTATTATGCCTTTCAAATGCAGATAAATCTCAAGTAGAGGTGAAGAGTTACCTTGTTTTTAAAAGCATAAGTTCTTGTCACCAGACAGAACACATACAGACTAGTGACATTCTAAAAAACTTCTTCAAATGCTTATCTCTGCTTTCTATGTTGACAGTGGGTCTGATAAAACCACAACAGGAACAGGGCTAAAACTTCTAATATCATAGCAACTGAAGAAAGGAATGAAAAACTTAGTTTGGACCAGAAACATTTTTCTGTACAGTACTGAGAACCGACATAAAGATAAGCCCCTTCTATACTATAGTGTGGAGCTGCACTACTGGAGATAAGCAGAACAATCTGGTAAGTATCCAAAAAGGCAATACCAAATGACAAGATAGAGGGCTTGCTTCACCCTCCCAAAGTCATCTGTCTTTAGATAGAGTGACTACATGGGCTTTGGCAAATAAGGATAAGATGGTCAATTTGAACTACAGTGTGTAAGCATTCTAAGAGCGCTCAACTGACTAGAAAGTGCTTTTGATGGATATTTCAGCAGTTCTGTCCTTCAGAACCATTCCAGAAATGCTATCTTTAACAACTACAATCAGAATACAGGAAGAAGCACCCATGCCTGCAATGAACCTTCACAAAAATCCCTCCAGAACTCTAACTTAAATGGAGAAATAATATCTGTGTAATAGAGAGAATGCAGCAAAGCAGCATTTTAAAATCATCTTGTTTCTTGCTAGATTTCTTCTCTGCAATAAGTATATAAACATTTTTATGACGTTCACGGTGCTGCTTGCATGCATTTAAAGAGGTGGGGGTAGAGGTTACACAAAGACAATATTAATAGGAATAGGTAAATATCATCTATTCCACTATGGAGGAATTTTCAGAGGTAACTTTGGAGTTAGACATTGAACGCTGCCTTTCTCTTCCAGCTGACATGGTCAGAACTCTGCAGCAGCAGCAGCCGCCTCTAACTCTTTGGCTAGACATGCAGCTCTTAAATTTTAACTGCGAGAACAACCACTTTGGCTATATTTACCATTTAGGAACTGGAGAACTAAAAATGCTGTTCATATTTCACACTGACCATCAGTCAAAAACAGTTGAATAGGATTAATATAGGTATCATAATCATGTAGAGTACAGTAAAACAAACAATAGTGGCTTATGTTTTCTGAACATGTAAACTGTTAATTACACTTTTTTCTTGCACTTATCAATTGAAAACACTTTCATTTTTCATTCAGAATTTTGTCAAGTTTAGTTACAGACTCACCTTGTTGCGTGTTTTTACTTTCAATTTTGTCTTCTGTTTCCTTTTCAATTTTTTCTTGCTAAACAGTTTCTTATTTCTGAAAAAAAAAAAAAAAGGCAGAAAAGACCTAAGAACAAAGAATTAATTTTTTCTCTACCCTATCACAAGCAGCACCAGCAGGAGAAACAGAGGAAGTCAGAAATACTCTAAATTTTTTTCTACTGAACAAAAAGAATCAACATGGGCAGAATTTCAGAGCATTAAACAAAATATAAAGCACTTAGAAGGATGCTTTCCTGATGCTCCATAGAATTAAAGGTGTTTACTCCCATGAATTTAAGCAGAATATATAGTACATCAGGCAAAAAATAATCTGTGTTTTTAAACTGGTTTACAGTACTGTTTCTATTACAAGCACATTAATGCCACACCAATGCTAGAAGCAAGAATTATTGACATTTCTCAGTAATAAACCTTGTTAGTACAGAATATCTATGTTTGGTGATGTCTTTATCTGGTAAAGATTTGAGCCTGCCAAGACAAGAAGGAAGCTTTGGAAATGCATCATTTCACAGAAACTTTAGTTGGAAGAAATTGCAACTTCTGAACACAGAGTTTTTAATTTTGTCTGGAATTTTCCCACCCTTGGCTTACAGACTTCTCATTTACATCCTTTTACATTACTGCTCTAGCTAACACATGCTCCTCTAATCCTATTCTGTCCACACCTTATTCCTATCGCATTGTTTTTCTCTTCTACTTCACTACCCAGTTAAAAAAAAAGACACCAAAAAACTCCCAACACCACAAAGCAAAAAAACCCAAACAACAAAAGTCAATAAAACCCACAAAACACCAAGGAAAAAAGACATCATACACACATATACAATTGTTTTGTCAACACCACTGGGACTACTGTTTGAAATGCATGCTTTTATATACCTACTATACATTTCTCCAGTCTGCTCAGATCACAAGCTGGATGCTACCTGTTCAGCAAACAGCTCATCTTACATAGGACTTCAACAAACAGCTGCTATCACTCCTCTGAGGCATTTAAACATTAAGTACTACACAGTTCAGATTAGCTGGAAAAAGAAAACTATGGATGCTGAAAATTACAAATAGTAAGACATTTCACTTTTAGGTAACAAAATGGGAAGAGCCTAAGAATCAGGAAAATCTTAGTACTTTATTCAAACACCTTTGTTCTACATAAAAATTTTGAGAGGTTAAAACTGTATTGCTTTACTACCCTTTCCTGTACAGCATTGAGACTACAAGACCATAAAAGCCTCAAGGTCCAACAATGAAAAACTAGAAACTGAAGTCTGACCAACAGCCATCAGTCAAAAAACAAGCTCAAAGAACCTCTGCAGGGTATCTCAAGAAAGCTACCTGCAAGAAATTCTATCACCTTCACCATCCTCATTGATTAACAAAGAGGGAGGTATACTTTCCATAGAAGCAAATCAGCCCCCTACTTTTCTTACAAGGAACCTTCACCATTATCCTTGAGTTCAGAGAAGTGATTCAGTGAGGAGGAACTCCCCACCCTCTCTAGTAAATGAAAATGTGAACCTAGATGACCACCCTCCTAAGGTTCCTTCATCAGCAGTTTCAATATATTAACAGTATACAACCTACTTAAGAAATGAGGGGAAGAAACTTCATGTAACTTTTGATTATAGCCCTTTGGACATAAAATTAAGTGAGAAAAAATGCCATTTAAAGTGTTAAAGTTCTGATTCATTTTAGACTACTTCTGGGCTGTCTTATTCCATACCACAAGTAAACTACAATGGCCAAAGTACTTGTCCTGCCTGCCAAAATCCTTACAATCACTCTTAATCTTTTACAGTCTGTAAAGATTATAAGCACTTTTTCGCTTTGTAAATGCTTCAGAGGACCAGCTCCTGTATTTTTAATGTACTTCTCTATGTACATATATATACCCAGAAAAAAACTCAAAATTAAATCTTCCTCTCTCCCCGACTTCCTCCTCCCTCACCCCCCCAAGATCTGTCTCCAATGTGACAAACCTCCTATCATTTCACAAAATAACTTCCTTTGTCAATGATACCTAGACAACTTTTTCTCCAATTAGCAAGATCATCAATGGGCTTACTTCCTCTTTCAGATTCCAAGTGGTGGTGGTGTGACCTCTCTCATTCATGTATCAGTCATTAAAGTGTTTTTGTTGGGAAGTATGCTTTCCATGTGTGCAGAAATTCCAGAACTAGTAGGCAATTTAAATAAAGTTAAAACCCTCATTTGCACTAGTTTTCTGACAGTTGTGAGCAAACTATCATTAGTGTGCATGATACTGGTATGCTTATAATCTATCTCCATTTAGCATATAACAATACATATGATTACCCACAGTTCTCCTGTTACAGACATTATTCCAAAAAGTGTTAATATTCAGATAGCATAAAATATGGGCAAGTATATTCATGACAGTCAACATTAAACACGTTAAGAGTAATTTCCTGTTGGAAATCATGTGTTAATTACAAGCCTGACTCTTCTACTGCCTGAAGATACAAGACCTGATATGGCTTGGTTGTTTGGGGCTTTTTTTAAAGCTAAATTATTAATTATGGTTTAGGTTAATAATTGTAAACTGCTGTAAGCTTGTGATGGGTTACACCCATCCTGAAAGCAGAGAGGGAGGGCTTGTGAGAACCTTGCTCTACCCTGGAGGGGGTTTTCATCCTGAGAAACTGAGTTAGTCTGGTCCACTCCCCCACCCTGTCCAACATGCCTATAAAAAGGAAGACACTGCAGCCATGTGCTCTCTTTTACTTCTGCCTCATGGGGACAAAAGGACTAAGAGAGCTGCTGCTGGTTTCCTGCTTCTCTGCCACATGGTCAGGCCTGGTCTTATCTCCCTGCTGCATCTTCAAAGGACTGTTGGGTTTTTATTTTTATATATATATTCCCCCTATCTATCCTTGTTCCTCACCCTTGTGAACCCTTCCTGTTATTGTTTTTTATATATAGTTTAAAGAAAAATTTTACCTCTCTACTTCCAAGCTGACTCCAAATTATTTCTCAGTAGATTTACCTCCTCCTTTTTTATCTTATCCCCCTTTCTTCCCCCCCCCCTTTTTTTTTTTTTTATTTTTTAAAGGAGGAGGAAGAGGGGGAACCAGGGGAAGGGTCTCTTCTCCCAGACAACCAGTACCAGAACAAGAGGACACAGTCTCAAGCTGCACCAGGGGAGGTTTAAGCTGGGTGTTAGGAAGAGGTTCTACACAGAGAGTGTGATTGCCCATTGGAATGGGCTGCCCAGGGAGGTGGTGGAGTCACCATCACTGGAGGTGTTCAGGAGGAGACTTGATGGGGTGCTTGGTTGCATCGTTTAGTTGGTTGGGTGGTGTTGGATGATAGGTTGGACACTGTGATCTTGAAGGTCTCTTCCAACCTGGTTTATTCTATTCTATTTTCAGTCTTGCCCCCCCATCTGAGCTCTTAAATCCCAGTTAAGGCTCAAACCATCACAAAGCCGTAATCCATAAAGGTCCCGAAACTGTGCTGACAGATTGCTTCCAGAGGCAGAAGGCCTTTAACTTTTTAATCAAGTCTCCTCCTGAACACCTCTAATGATGGTGACTCCACCACCTACATGGGCAGCACATTCCAATGGGCAATCACTCTTTCTTTGAAGAACTTCTTCCTAACATCCAGCCTAAACCTCCCCTGGCACAGCCTGAGACTGTGTCCTCTTGTTCTGGTACTGGCTGCCTGGGAGAAGAGACCAACATCTGCCTGTCCACAACCTCCCTTCAGGTAGTTGTAGACAGCAATAAGGTCACCCCCGAGTCTCCTCCAGGCTAAGCAACCCCAGCTCCCTCAGTCTCTCTTCATAAGGCTTGTGCCCCAAACCCCTCGCCAACTTCATTGCCCTTCTCTGGACTCATTCCAGCAAGTCAACATCCTTCCTGAACTGAGGGGCCCAGAACTGGACACAGGACTCGAGGTGCGGCCTAACCAGTGCAGCGTACAGGGGCAGAATGACCTCCCTGCTCCTGCTGGCCACACTGTTCTTGATACAGGCCAGGATGCCATTGGCCCTCTTGGCTGCCTGGGCACACTGCAGGCTCATGTTCAGCCTACTATCAACCACTATCCCCAGGTCCCTCTCTACCTGGCCACTCTCCAGCCACTCTGATCCCAGCCTGTAGCATTGCATGGGGTTGTGGCGGCCAATGTGCAGAACCCGGCACTTGGATGTGTTAAATCTCATGCCATTGGACTCTGCCCATCTGTCCATCCTGTCAAGGTCCCTCTGCAGAGCCTCTCTACCCTCCAGCAGATCAACTCCTGCCCCCAGCTTGGTGTCGTCTGCAAATTTACTGATGATGGACTCAATGCCCTCATCCAGATCATCAATAAAGATGTTCAAGAGCACAGGGCCCAGCATTGATCCTTGGGGCACACCCCTACTGACTGGCCACCAGCTGGATGTGGCACCATTCACTACCACTCTCTAGGCTTGGTCCTCCAGACAGTTCCTAACCCAATGCAGAGTGCTCCTGTCCAAGCCATGGGCTGACAGCTTGGCCAGGAGTTTGCTGTGGGGAACGGTGTCAAAGGCCTTGCTGAACTCCCGGTAGACCTAGACATCAGCTATTGATACAATTTAGTTCACACAAACCAAATAATGATTATCAGCAAATTTTAGGCAGGGTTTCTGCAAACTGCTTCAAGAGACTTAGCAGTTTTGAATTAGACCACAAAGGAAGTGCTGAACATGAGGATACCTTGACAAGAATATGTTTGTGGCAAGGTGGGCTGAAAGAAAGAGTGAATGCTGCTATTAACAAAAAAACCCCAAAAATCTGTCGAGAATGAAAGCCAAGCTACAACACTCAACCTGGAGTATGAACAATTATCTCAGACCAAAGCAGAAAATAATGGGAATGTGAGCAGCAACTGATTGCTGGACAACTTAAAATAGGTAAAATAGCTGTTTAATGATATTATTACAACTTCAGTCAGCTTTGTGGTAGAAAGAAGTAAAAGCATGCTTGCTTTATTTGTTTTCAAACCAGAAGTACCCTTAGCTATTACATTCAACATTTGTTGATTAGGAGGTGTCTCTACACCACTGCTCTTACTGTGTTCAAAAGAGCTGAGAATGCACACAGAGTATTTTCCCTCTAAGTCACAATGGTCCTGAATTGCAATTCTCAAGCTTAAATTTTACAAGGAAGTTTTACGTGTTGACTGCCTCCCCCACTCAATGTTTTTACTGAATTAATATGGGTTAATATTAGATTAACCTTATGTTAATAGTGTCACACTTACATACGATCTTCTAGGCCATATGTTACACTCAAGGTGTCACTGATGAGTCAAAAATATAATTCTGTCTCTGCTGTTGAGGCAGAATAGGAGCAAGGAAAGCGTTACTCAACTGCTGTCTGACTTAAATCCTTTGCTTCTCTGTGAAATATATTACTAAAGGTCACAGTACTAATCTGTTACTGAAGGTCACAGTAGCTAGTGCAGCATTAGACCAAGTCAATCTACTATTAAGCCTTTCAGCATGCTTTTGAAAAAAATGAATGAATTTAGTAAGACACACACTATGTTATAAATTTTTAAAACTCCCAACTGACCTTGATTCATGTATTTATCTAAACTTGTTTGCTCTGGTTTGATAGCTAAGCATCTTCAAGAGGATGTATACTGTTGACAAAATCATGTTGTATCCAGACAAATGACAAATATATGTTACTGTTTCCATAGGTGCTTACTCCGCAGTTGTAACTTAAGCATTCAAGAGCTACTCAGAATCTTCTGTAAGAGGCAGCAACTACTCGGTAACACTAAAATGAAACAGTATCAAGACTGGTAACATCAAATAACTCCTTCCTTCACTTGATGTATTATTGTATTATTGTTGCTGGTCAATTTGGTTGGACAAGCAGCAGGCCAACATTTGCAAGAGAAGCATGGCCAGGAGGTCAAGGGAGGTGATTCTCCCCCTCTACTCAACTCTGGTGAGACCCCACCTGGAGTACTGCATCCAGTTCTGGAGCCCCTATTAAAGGCGGGATATGGATGTGCTGGAACGTGTCCAGAGAAGGGCCACAAGGATGATCAGAGGGCTGGAGCACTTCTCCTATGAGGACAGACTGAAGGAGTTGGGGCTGTTCAGTCTGGAGAAGAGAAGGCTCTGAAGTGACCTTATTGTGGCCTTCCAGTATCTGAAGGGGGCCTACAAGAAGGCTGGGGAGGGACTTCTCAGGATATCAGGGAGTGAGAGGACTAGGGGGAATGGAATGAAGCTGGAGGTGGGGAGATTCAGGCTGGGCATGAGGAGGAAGTTGTTCACCCTGAGAGTGGTGAAGCCCTGGAATGGGTTGTCCAGGGAGGTGGTTGGGGCCCCGTCCCTGGAGGTGTTTAAGAGCAGGCTGGATGAGGCTCTGGCCAGCCTGATCTAGTGTGGGGTGTCCCTGCCCATGGGAGGGGGGTTGGAACTAGATGATCCTTGTGGTCTCATCCAACCCTGATTGATATTATGATAACATTATGATGCTTCTGAACAGCCCAAAATGAAAGCCCATGATGGAATTAAGTAGCCTGTAACTGCAAGTTATTATCACTCATACAGTCACTATCATATCTCAGGGTCTTTCATCACATCACTGAGCTCTTTAAAATGCTCTAAATCTACTAACAGTTTATTCAAAAGCAGTGAAATTCAAGTACTGACATGTGGACATTGGTTCGCAAGTAGTGAAATGATGTTTCCTCCACTGTTTCCCTCAGCTGCCCCAGGCTGTGCCAAGACCAGCAATAACCATTTTTACACACAGAAATCACAAAGAATGTCATTTGGCAGCTTTGCACAGGTACATTATTGTCATAAAGGATACACAAGTTACAGAACATGTTATCCAGAGGTTGGCACTACGTGATGGACTACCACACTTGCCATAAAGGCAATAGGACTACAGGAAGACTAATTAACCCAAAGCAGTTACCAGCCACAGCGTCCCATCTTATCTACCTTAGGTTCTACTCAACTGTCAGAGGAGTACCTGACTCGCAAAAGACTACATGCCTCTGTGGTTTTCAATTAAGCAATATTCAATTGTCACAATTTGATCAAGTTTCCTGTTTGCCATCACTCCAGTAACACACAGAAGCACCACTACTCGTAAGTCACCACTGGAGAACGGAAGTACTACAGACTTGTTTAGAAAAGTCAGATGGGGAATCTGAGCAAACAAAGCTACATCAACATAGAATGATTGCCCAGAAAATGTGATGACTTCATTACTCTCTTCTTTTAGGCTCTGGAAGATACAAATTGTACTTCAAAGAAAGTAGCAAACAGTAATTTTAACTTTCTAGGACTCAGTCTGATGGGTTTCCTTCACCTTCCCACATTCAAACTTCACCAGAACTTTCATCATAGTTGTTGCAGAACAGCAACTAGATTGTCCTTTCCTTTTTGTGATTCTGCCAGAATATGAAACAGTTAATGGCGAGTCAAATGAGATCTTATGGGTTAGAATTAGACAGCAGACCAGTAAGACCAATATTGTTTTAGTCACGCTATACACAGTCTAATGAGGCAGAAACATATGCAAGAAACCTTAGTGAGGTTAGATCAGGTCTGCAAGAAACCTTACATTGACAGACCCTGGATCTTACGGTACATGCTATCTATCGCAGTATCTGCGGGAACAGCAAATAGCAGGGGCGCAAACAGCACAGCAGGGTTTTGGAGTGCATGGATGACAATCTCAGGAGGAATCAATGGAGGAAGGCACTTTGCTGAACTTTATGCTTAAACAAAAAAGAACCAGTCAAATGCACGAAGGCTGAGGGCAGTCATGGATACAGTGACAATGCGGGTGAAGTTCAGGAACCTGAAAAAAGAGCAACACAAAAGCAAGATCACAACCCTAGACTCCAAAGTAACAGACTAGGGAGCTGTTTCAAGGATCTACTTTCATAAGTGTCATGGGACAGTCCCTGGAGAGAAAGTGGTGCAGAGAGCTGTCGTCCATCCATACATGCAGAAGGTCCAACATCAGGCCTGCATGGACAAACAAGGAGCTTCTGACAAAGCTCAAACATAAAAAGGCAGCATATAGGAGGTGGAAAGGGAGTCACATCATCCAAGAGAAACATAGAGACATGTAGAGAGTGTTCACGGATGCAGTTATAATACCCAAAGCCCACACAGGCTTCAATCAGGCAAGGGATATGAAGCACAAGGTTGGCTTCTGTAAGTGTATCAGCAGCAAAATGAAGACCAGGGAAAAATATGTACCCAATCATGAATGAGTAAGAGCCTCACCACAAGAGACACTGTTAACCCATGTGTTTACTACTAAAACTATCCATCAGCAATGCCATGTCCCTGAGACCAGAGGGCAAGTCACAATAATGTCTTACCCTCTGTGAAAGAAGTTTACATTCAGGAACATTTAAATACGCCAATGGAACCTGACAAAACATATCCACATTATGCTTGACCAACCTAGTAGCCTTCTGCAATGGGAAGACTGGCTTAGCATGCAACTGAAGTGCAGTGGATTTTGTTTATTTCAACTTTAGTAAGGTTTTTGACACTGTCAGTCACAAGATACCCATAGACAAAGTTTGTTGAAATACAAACCAGATAAAGGGGGACTGTAAACAAGTCAAGTTGCTAGGGTCAAAGAGTTGCACGTAATGGGATAGGGTGTACCCTGAAGCCAGTTTACAGATACTACAAAAGTTGGAGAAGTGGTTGATAAACCAGAGGGTTGCGCTGCCATTCAGAGGGACCTCAAAAGACTAGAAAATTCAGACCACAAGTAATCCTGACAAGTTTAACAACAGGAAATGCAAAAAGTCTTGCACCTGGAAAGGAACAACCCCAAGTACCTGTATGCACAGCCAGCCAACTAACTAGAAGGTAGCTTTACAGACAAAGACCAATTAGTTCCTCAAGGTAGACATATTGAACATGAGCATGCAATGCTTCCCCTGAAGCAAGAAAACATGCTGTCTCCTAGGCTTCATTAGCAAAAGCATTGCCAGCAGATTGGAAGAGTCAGCTACCACACTCTACACAGCACTGGCAACACCACATCTGCAGTCCAGTGACTGGTTCTGAGCTCCCCAATGATTCACTTACTGAAGCCATTATTCTGAGCAATATCCAGTGAGAGGCTGAGATACAAAAGGAAAAAAAGGGAAATACAGATAGTGAGAGTAGTTAAACACTGGAAAAAGTTGCCCTGAGAGGCTATAGATTCTTCATACTTGAAAATATTTAAAACCCAACTGGATAACGTCCACAGCACCCTGCTCCAGCTGATTCTACCTAGAGCAAGAAGGTTGGACTAGACAGTTTCCAGCAGTCCCTTCTAATCCCAACTCTATGACACTGTTTGTTTACATACTGAAGTGAAGTTTGACTGCATAACAAATGTAACAGTACATTTTCTTTCCTCATCTGAGTTTAGCATTTTTTCCTGGTGCCATGCCAGGATTCTGATTACAGTTCCAAGTAGATACATACTGAGCTTTTCATCTGTTCACCATCTGGATCAGCAAACATACAGCAAACTCAGGTCTTAGAGCAGACTTCTAAGGGAATCAGACAACACAAAACTAACAAAAGAACAAGGGATGAAAACCACTGTACCACACTTACAATATATGACTGTATTAATAAAAGCTAGACACTTGAATCAATCCATGCTTTCTGGAATATAACCAATGCCTGAGGGTATACCAAGAAGTGCACGACAACACATTTACATGCCGCAATCAAGGGATTCTCTGTGCAGATGATCAACATGGAAACTGTGTACCAGATCTTTAATGAGAGTTTTACAAACTTCAGTGGTACCAAAAATCTCTGCATGCCCCAGCCAATCTAAAAATATAATTTGAGAACCTGAAGGTACTCTAGAATACTTAAAAACAGTGTCTGGAATGGCCCCCAAAAGGTCAGTCTTTTCATTCCCTGGTCCAGTACAGGACTACTGAAATTTCACTTCATTCCTGACAGGAGGTTTCATTGTAGAGATTATTAAACACTGCCAGTGACTGCAATACGACTATGTCCTAAGTAATCCTAGTAGAAAACTCTTTGTGAGGTCTTTGCTAAATTGCTCTTCTGGCAATTAAAGGCTTTTTTCCCCTTTTTTCCCATGGCTAGCTGGAATTTATTTCAAGTCTCAGGAGAAATGTGTCTGCCAATTAAGCAGTCTCAGTTCTTTCAGCCTAAACCACAAATGAGTTATATTACCAATGTCTAATTTCACTATTCTCTCAACTAGTCCTTCTTGTTGGACAGGAGAGGACCAAAAAAAATTAAAAAAAATAATTACTTCAGGTGTCCTACACACACACACACAAAAATCCCTTTCATTTATATTGAAAAGACAAAATAAACATCTGAAATACTCCCAACAGCATGACATTGCTGAGTCACCCTTACTTAATTCTATACGATCTGTAGAACCTGTCAAGAGAAAATTCTACTTAATTCTGCTCACTGGTTGCTGCTTTATGTTTTTGTTTTGTTTTGGTGTTTTTTTGTTTGGTTGGGTTTATGTGAGGGGGCTTTTTGGTTCTGGGTTTGTTCTTTGTTTTTTTTAAAGCAACTATTTGCTTAAGTTGTTCTCTTTAGCATACCTGTAATCCTAGATTTGCAGCCTCTATGAACTTTCTCATCTACAACTTCAGTTTCAACACTGAAATTGTCAATGATGAGACTGAAAAGTTCAGGACCTAGGACAGATCCAGATCCAGAACAAGAGCTGTACTGCTTCTCAGTATGCTCAGCTAACCATCCCACAGCACGTCTCCAGGCTGGTCTTCTCTGCAGTTTCAAATCACCTTACAGTACTCCTGTCTAGAACAAGTGTAGTCAAACTGACAGGTGGAAGGTAATAGAAAAATTTCACTCCAGTCAGTGAGATGACAAGGGTAACATCAGCTTTTCTCATGGGCATCTGCTTGAAGATGAGCCTATGCTTCCTGATTCAGGCAGGTCAAAGGCTAAAAGCAGAGCTCTGATACACGCCTAACTGATCTGCTGTAACAAAGGTTTGGTTCAGTTCAGAGCATGCTCCAAGTTAAAGTGCAGACTATGTGATACTGGGTCCAAACCTCAATCATCTGGTTTTAAAACAAGCTTAGCACTTAAAACTGACATTTTTTTTACTGAAATTTAATTATTTTGCTTAAGTTTTGAACAAGTTTTAAGCAACTTAATAGCGACAATGTATCACATTTCTCAGACACAGCCCATCACAAAACATGCAGACATGGCACTTAGGGACATGGTTTAATTGCCATAGCGGCGCTGGATTGACAGTGGTGACTTTTGAACTCATCTTAGCAAGTCTTTTCCAGCTGAAACAATCCTATGATTCAATAAATCCATTCTGTGTCTAATTGATCACCCCCATTTATATAACAATTTTCCCAGTACTTTCAGAATTGTAGCCAACAGAAACTGTACTGCAGTACTGTAAGTTCTCTTTTATCCATTTATTCAGTCAGGCACTGTTTACCAATTTACTTTATACCACTCTTCCAGAACTTTACCTAGGAGAAATCATAGAAGATATATAATTTCTAACAGCTCTGAAATTGCCTCAGCCAGTTTTTCCAATCACTCTGTCAAAATACCTAATAATCTGTTTTTTCATTCATCACTGACTGCAATGGTTTTAACTTATTAAAAAGCAGAACTGCTTTCTATCAGATGTTCATCAGGTTCTCAGCCATGCAGAAAAACAGGAGGTGCTCTTCTGATTAACTACAGCAACATGCATCTTGAGCTTGTTTTTTCCACCCTTATCTTCAGTAGGCAGATAATCACAGAAAGATTCAGGTTGGAAGAGACCCACAGGATCACTAAGCCCAACCCAGAACCCTACTCTACAAGGTTCACTCCTAAACCATATCCCCAAGCACCTTTAAACACAGCCAGGGTTGGCAACACAAACACGTCCCTGAGTAGCATATTCCAATCCCTGATCACTCTTTCTGTGAAATTTTTTCCCCCTGATGTCCAGTCTAAACCTACCCAGTTGTAGCTTGAGACCATTTGCTCTTGTTCCATCACTAATTACCTGGAAGAAGAGACCAGCAACAGCCTCTCTACAACACCCTTTCAGGTAGCTGTAGAGAGCAATGTCTCCCCTCAACCTCCTCTCTTCCAAACTAAACAGCCCCAGCTCCTTCAGTTGCTCTTCATAAGATTTATCGAAACCAACCAGAGTAAAGCCAAACCCATCTGTTTTCAAACCAGCACAGCCAATAAGGGAGAAGAGCACAGACAGGAATCAAACTCAGCCTCTCAGGGTGGGTTTCCCCTTGGAAGAGGAGCAGATACCTGAGACAGAGGGCAAGGTGAGCCTGGTCCAGCAGCAGGGCCCAAGGAGCTGGCGTGAACACAGCCCCACATACCTGGAGTGCTGCAGGCTCACTGCACTTGCTTACCACTAGCAAAGGCAGCAGAGCCAGGAATGAGACCCTGGTGGGACCTGCTGATCTGCCCAAAGCTGCTGGCTGCCAGGGCCTGCAGTGCCCATGGAGCTGCCAACCAGCCAAACTCAGCAAGCCCAGCCCTAGCCTGATGCAGACACTGCCTCTGCCCCAGCCCCAGACACATCATCACACAGACAGAAGAAAGAGCCATTATGGAGAGACATGAAAGCTACCACAGCCTCTGCTGGGCTTCCACATCTCCCATGCCACTTACTCCAAAGTGCTCCAAAACAGCTGTTAATTTACAACCTGTCTTGAGGGCATCCTAATATCAAATACAATAATGGACAACCACAGCTGATAAATACCAGTATACTTGTCAGCAAGAAACTTACTATTCACCATCTCGTTGTCACTGAAGTTCAACTTGTAAGGGTGTCAAAATACAGAAAAATAAATATTGAAGAAAAAAGGGGTAGCAAGGCTGATCAGGTGATCTGAAAAGACCTCAAACTTGCAGGAATGTATCTCCTCCCTTATTGCATGAAATCAGTTGCTTTTAAATCTTATGTAGGGATCACCCAGTCTTCCAGTTAACTACGAGCTGAAAAGCATCTGACAACATAAAGCCAAATGAAAGAGAAAGTTCAACAGAAGTTTGGGAAAAATGAGCAATAGCTCACATGAAGGAATTTACAAGCTTGTCTGCCTTCTTTACCATGGCAGTGCATTACTGACAAGCAGATTGCTGTTCATCAGTACACCAAGCTACTTCCCTGCAGATCAATCTTCCAGTTGGTCACCTCCCTAAAGTTATTCTTCCCCTGATGCAGGATGCTGCATTTCCTGTTGCTGCACCCCATGAGATTCCTTTCAGCCCAATTCTCCAGCCCGTTCAGATCCCTCTGAATTGAAATACAACCGTAAAACACATGAGCAGCTACTCCCAGTTTTGTATTATCTGTGAACTTGCTGGGAGCAGACTCTGTCCCACCATTTATCATTAATGAAGATGCTAAGCAATACTGACCCGAGTATCAGCTCCTCCTACAGTACACTACAGATGACCTGCTTCCAGCTGGACTTTATGTCACTGATCATAAGCCTCCAGGCCCAGTTATTTGGTCACCTCTCAATCTACTTCACTATCCACTAATTTTACTGAAAACTACTGGCAGTATTATTACTTGTCATCAAGAGATTTTAAGGAACTCAGCAGTGAGAATTGCTGAAGAGTAAAACTTCTCAGCTTCACAGGCAGATCTCAATACTGTAAAGCAGAATCAGAATTTTCCTCAAGTAATTAAAGCTTGATATTTGTTGATCTTCAACAATGACATCAAATATTTAAAATTACATAAACTTTATTTAGTAAGCCTAAGATCTTACAGTAAGTTTTAGTAGAGTGGGCAGTAGCTCAACTACCATTCTATGTGTACTCCCTCAAAACCAATGCCAGCTTATCCACTATGTTCTTTGAATTATTAATCAAGCATTCTGACATGAATTTTCATTGAGGCCAATATAAAAGCAAAGACTCAAGAAATATATCTACAAAGAGGACACAGTCTCAAGTTGTGCCAGGGTAAGCTTAGACTCGAGGTGAGGAGAAAGTTCTTCACAGAGAGAGTTGTTAGCCATTGGAATGTGCTGCCCAGGGAGGTGGTGGAGTCCCCATCCCTGGAGGTGTTCAAGAGGGCATTTGATGTGGCACTTGGTGCTGAGGTCTTGGGTGACAGGTTGGACTTGGTGATCTTTGAGGTCTTTTCCAATCTATGATTCTATGAAATGGAAAAATCATCAAAATCCAGTCACCTAAATCCATAAATTGGGGTAAGGAACATCAACTGCAATCCATTAGACAGACTTAGAGGAAAACAGACAGAGGCAGAGTAGTAGGACAGGATATATTTGGCTTCTAAGGCATCTGAAAAGAAAATGTTAAGAAAATTCAAAAAAGGAGACTGATGGATTTGAAAGAACTCTGACTGGCAAGGAACATAAAACTATATATAGTTAAGACATCAAGCATCTGGAAGATGGATAAGACTAACAGTCACATTATTATGGCCTGGAACTCCTTCCTGTACCCCGACTAAAAAGAGAAAGGTCAACTCTACTACTTGATTTTTTCAGTTACAACTTTAACAACCTGCTCTTTGTGAGCCAAAACTGCACATCTTTTTAATCATTACTTTAGCTTCCTAATTCAGAACTACTTTTCAAGCCCAAGACAACCTGTATTATTTTTATGATCACATTACTTGTTTAAACAACTAGTTGGGGGGTTTAATATCAAAAATTTTAGAGGCTTAAGAAAGAAAGATGTTATTCCAGCTGCTGTAATATCTTCCCTAAAACCTCTCCAACACCATCTGAAACATAAATGCTGCAGTTTCTATAAATTAAATTAAGTTAAACCCCAACTATGTGAGTAAAATAGATCTGATTTCCATTTAACTATGGCAAAAGTACAAGGGTACAAAACAGTACCACAATAACTTTTACTAAAAAGACTTCTGAAATAGCATGAGTCTATCTCATATAAACAAAGAGCACACGAGAAAGCATCCCTGCAAAATGTTGTCCACACAAAGAGAATGGTCTCTCAGTACAGCCACTGACAATTATGGAAAAGAAACTAAAGCTATCTGATTTTTCTTTATTCCACTGCAAAGTTATCTATAAAATTAGAAGAGATGCAAGGAAAATAGTCCCTCCAGTTTTTCAGTGCAGACAAAAGTATTTCTCTCTCTCTTACCTTTAAACATTTTTAGGGCTCTGGGTTTCTTTACATTAAAAAGGACATTCAACCACAGCAAAGATGACAATATCCACATCTTTGGACACTTCCCTATATACAATAGCCAAAACCAAAGTGCATACAAAGCTATCTAACACAGAATCATACCAGCACAAATTTAGCTAAGAGCTCCATGCAGTTTAGGAAGAATTGTACTTAAGAAAAGGCACATTACCAGTGGTTAATAGAAGTAGAACATCTTCAGAGTGACTACTACTGCAAGTAAACCATATAAATTCTACGCTTTGTGCACAGAGTATCAGAAAATGCAATCATCTAGCACAAACAAGTGAAAACTCATCAGTTAACAGCTGTCAATGGCCTACCACATGTAGTAGTGCATTCTAGATGGAATAAAGAACTGACTGAAGAGGAATGGAATAGAGACATGACTATTCTGAAAATATACAAGCATAATGAAGATGTATGAGCACATCTGTTAGAAAGAACAATACACTGGCTAGTGGGAGAAAAAGGAAAGGCAAAACCAGGTAAGAGGAAGGTCATAAGTAAGAATATATATAACTCATGATGAAACAATCAAAATAAGAGGCTGAAAGAAAAGCAGGAAAGGAACGTATTTAAGAAGCTCATTTAAGTGTCATGCAAATGACAGGTTATAGATCTGTAGTCATTGATTTAAGGGCTCAACAATCGAGAAGATGAGTGATGTTATCAACTGCAACAAGAACACCAGAAAAGTAAGAGTTCAGGGTTTGACTCTGTTAAAGTTGAAACTCCTAACTAGGCATTTTCCCAGACTGAGAGAGACCATCACCAAAACAGTTTAAATACTATGGCATTGCTGCACAAGTTAGAGAAGAGGCTCCCAATTATTTTCATTCGCAGTAGCAGTTTGGATCATTCTAATACTACAAAAAAAAATCACAACTATAAGCAACAGGCTTATACTTTTTGATGTTACCTTACTTGCTCCTTGTATTGGCTTTACCTATGATAGAGTTAATTTTCTACAGATGACCTTATATGGTGCTTGCAGGTTTTGCATTTGTGATGTAAACTGCTGGTAACACACCTATGCTTTAGTTGTTGCTGAACAGTGCTTAGATTCACAATCTTTTCCTATTTCTGATACTGCCCCATCAGCAAGCAGGCTCACGAGGCACAAGAAATTGGGAGGGGACACAGCTGGGACAGCTGATCCCAACTGACCAAAAGGATATTCCATACCATATGAACACATGTTCAACAACAAAAAGCTGGGAGAAGTAGTAGTAAGGGGTGTGTATTTGCAATTACGGGGCTTGTCTTCTGAAGTAACTGTTACATGTGACGGAGCTCTGCTTTCCCAGAGATGGCTGAACACCTGTGCTGAATGAATTACTTGTTTTACTTTGCTAGCACACACAGTTTCTACCTTACTTAAACAGTCTTTATTTTAACCAGTGAATTTTCACACTTATCTCTCCAATTCTCTCCCACATTCCACTGCAGGGGGGAGTGACCAAACAGCTATGTGGTGCTTAGCTGCCTGCTAGGAACAACTATGACAACGCTTTACAGAGTCTGTGAAGTATTTTCCAAGAACTCCAAAATCTCAGTTCAAAAATTACTACCTTGAGAACAGAGGTTAAGGAAAGTTAAAAGAAAAAAAATGGAAATAAAGAATGGCATTAATCTAACCACAGTGTTATGTGGCAACAATGACGCTGATTTTTATTTTTTTCCCCTGAAGTTGTACAAGTGGTATAGATTTAGATTCATTAAATTAATAAGAGGAAAAATCCCCATAGTATCTGCAGGCCAAAGTAGTCATAGATGTACTTGATACAAGGAAAGAAGCATCATTAAGTTCCAACAATAAAACCCAAAAATTAATGAAGCCCATCAACACATTCATCAGTCTGGAGGGAAGCAGTGAGCTGTAACATGCTATCTTCTATGAAACAATTGATACTAAGAAAATAAAAAAACATTAAACACATTAATATGCTTCATAACATGACAAATTAAATGTACAGAAAACACCCTCATGGAGCTCCTAACAGCACAAAGAGCCCATTCTCCCAGTATTCCTCCTGTGAAGGGGTGTATCGTAGGAATCTCTTGCAAAAGACCACTGGGAAAGAGTATATTTACAATATAAAAACTTTAACTATAAGGCTACTGTTCCATCCAGCACCTCAGTGTGAAGCAACATTTATGGCAAGCAAACAAGGAAAAAAAAAAACAGACAAAAATCTAACAATGTATTTAAGAGATGCTGCAAGGGATCAAGTTTCCAAAGTAAACTAAGGATACAGAAAACACTTTGCATGAAGTGCTTCAGCATGAAAAGAGTATTGCTGATATATCATACATACTTTACAGAAAGACATAAATAATCTTTTAATTATGGGTTTGGTGAATCATACATCATATGTCAGCAGAAAAATTTACTAACAACAAAAAAACCCAAAAAAATATTCAAAATACTTTGGCCAGGAGGAATACCATCTTGTGGGCAGAAAAACAAGACCAAACCCCCCAGCAAACGGTTAACCTAGCAGAAACACAAATGTAACATCAAGTTAAGTAGGCAGGAAGCATATTTACTGCGTTTAACAAAGCTAGTAGTGAGGAATGCTTCTTCAATTGCTCCAGCTCTGGCCTAACTTTAACTGCTTCTGTTTGCCACCTAACAGAACACCACACATGCCAGAGAAGACAGCATAATTGAAACTGAAACTATAACTGGCATTTCCTCTTAGTTTAGAAACAAGAAAAAAGCACTCAACCCCCTCACCCCCACCAGCAACTAACAACATAAAAGGAAAACCAACAAACAACAGCAACAACAACAAAAATCCACAACAGACCCCAACATACAGATGGTTTCAAATCAGTTGGTCTAAGAATTCTAGGGACACAGATTAAGAAGTCTGCAGATTACTGAGGACAGGAAATCAGTCTATGGAAACTGCCAGCAAAACTCATATTATGGCCTTTTTAAAAAAGGAAGTCCAGTTTCAGTTAAGCAAAAACCCCACTTATTTCCTCGAATTGACATTCTGAAATAAAGTACAGAAAGGGAAAAAAAAACCCAAACACACCAAAACAGTCAGTGGTTAAAATGCTAAGCAGAACAAACCACATTCATTGTAAATCTAATATGCTGATTCTCCTCTTGATCCACTTAGGATTTGTACTCACTTATGTTTATATATTGAAATTACAAATCCTTGTGCACTTCAGCAGAATATTCAGGCAATGTTTTCTGGTCTAAAGTAGAAGAGACTTCACTATACACAGAAAGGAAAAAAATCCAAACAGCCCCCCAAAAACCTCCCCACAAAATTCCTGCAACCACCTCATGTGTATTTAATTACTAAAAGTATAATATTAATACATGAGCAAGTTATGTTGCCACTTAAGAACTCTGCTACTGTACAGATACCAACATCTACAACCATACTACCACAAATATTCTCATCAGTAACCCTCAAACTTACATTCCAAAATGATATATTATCTTAACCAAAACACAGTAAATATGGCATTTTGGAACATGACTGAGGCTGTGCTTGAGGCTGATCCTCAAAGGTGGCAAAAATATGAAGAGATCACCAAATATCAAGGATTAAGCCAGCAATATAAGAAAATTATGCAAGGCCTTACCTATGCTTGAAAAGCATCTCCAAGAATGTAGAAACCCAAGAGCAGGTAATACAATTGAAAGAGAGATAATAATCTGCTTACTAAAAAAAGATGCTTCCTGAGATAACTGATGTCAGTACTTAACAGTACAAACATAGATGCTGCTATTTGACAGTCTTGCAAAAGCACACTAGCTAAACTAAAAAATAAAAAAAATAAATCACAGAATCACCACGTGGTAGAGTTTGGAATCAACCTCTGTGGATCATCTAGTCCAAGCACCCTGCTAAAGTAGATTTGCCTAGATGATAATGCACAGGATCATGTCCTGATGGGTTTTGAGTCTCCAGAGGAGACTCCACAATCTCTCTGGGCAACCTGTCCCAGCATTTCATCACTCACCAAGTAAAGAAGTTTTTCCTTATGTTTAGGGCAAGTTTCTTGTGTTGCAGTTTGTGCCTACTGCTCCTTGTCCTATCACTGGGAAGAGACTAGGCCCATCCTCTACATCCACCCTTCAGATTTTATAAGCATTGACAAGATCCTCCCTCAGCCTTCTCCATGCTAAATAGCCCCTTGTCTCTCAGCCTTTCCTTGTAAGAGAGATGCTCCAGTTCTCTAATGCCAACAAGAGCACACTGCTGGCTCACGGTTTACTTTTGTCCAGTTTCCTGGGTCCCTCTCTGTAGAGCTGCTTTCCAGCAGATAAACACCTAGCCTATACAATTACATCAAGTTATTCCTCCTTAGGTGCAGGCCTCTGCATTTGTTGAACTTCATTAGGATACCCTTTGCCCAACTCTCCAGTATGTCTTAGGGCTCCTTGCAACTTTGGTTCAATTCCAGTTTGGTCTATAACCAAACTTTCAACTGAAAAGCAAAGGGTTCCACATAGTATTATTTTGTAATACAGAACAAATAAACAGGGGTAAAAAAAACCCTCAATGTTTCTACCAGATGCACTCATTCCTTTCCAAACTACACACTTTCCTTCCAAATGAAGAAGCGGGTCACATGACTACAACAGACAATGCTGCCTCTTATAATCACTAGACTTTTAAGGCTGCTTCAGTCTCTGTTTTTGTGAAAAGGAAAGTCATTTCTATCAGCCCACAAAACCTGAATATTCATGGATACCATGTTTTTAATTTGTACTTATATATACACACAAATAAACATTGTAAGCTTCTCAATATTATTAGCTTCTTGCCAACTTCTATTATGTCTTCTATGGTAACACTGCACAAACACAGTGAAGTTTTAAAAGAATTACTATGTACAGCTGTTTTCCTGATCAGAATATGGTATAGAAGGTAAGTAAAAATTCACACATTTAGTCATTAGTTAATCCCTATCAACCCGAAGTACAACATAATATTAAAACATTACTATGTTGCAGCTAAAAAGCCTCCAGCAGACAGTAACTCATCAGTTTACCTAATACACAGGCTACCTTAATGTAAGCACATCAATTTTTCAATTTAACTTCAGTTAAGAACTTTTTTTTTCCTCTTTTGGTAAAATGACACCTATAAAACAAAAATTGAAGAACAGAATGGAAGATGATTTCCATTGGAAGGAATCCAGGGAGCAAATCTTTGCACGGGAGTAAGCAGGAAAAATGTAATATTTAATGCATAACATTTCACAAGAAGCACTGCTATAATTTTGATAGTTTTTCTGTATATAAGCTTCATAGTTGTGGGTTTTTTTCTTCAGTCAAATGAACGCTTCCATACTTGCAATTATCATTTTTAAAAAGCATCAAGTCACACACACACCGAGAATCACACAGAATCACCAAGGGTGGAAAAGATCTCAAAGATCATCAAGATCAACCCATCACCACAGACCTTATGACTAAACCATGGCACCAAGTGCCACATCCAATCCCCTCTTGAACACCTCCAGGGCCAGCTTTTGCAAAGGCTTTAGATCTGAAAACAATACAGCTTTCCAGTGAACTATCAAATTAACAAATATATCACATATCTAGGTTTACTAAACATGGTTTCTACAAATTCCTCAGTAATTTGGCAGTACAGAAGTGATGTGTTCTAACAGTTTCTCCAATAACTTAAAAATCAATCAATCAAACAAACAAACAAACAAACAAAAACAAAAACCAAACCCTTAAAACTTTCCAGGGCCAAATAAGCATCATATTACTACACATAAGAAGAGGCATAAGGGAGGTCCTGTGTCAACTTCAAAAAGCATAAAGATTAATCTAAGGACCAATCTTCTTCAAAGGAGGTATAGTTTTGCAACTCTGAGCATGGATGAGCTGGCCTACTTCCAAAAATGTCTTATCCTTCAGTAGAAAGAATGACCATGCAATGAAAGAAAGTTGTCTGCCTTTTCTACAGCCAAAACGACTGGAAAAACTGCCATCTGATTTCTGGTTAATATCAGAAATCTTACATTAAGTCATCACTGAAATTTTCCTTGAGCTCAACCAAGCCACTTCACATGAGATTTGTTTGGAGGCTTTTGTCCCAGTAACACCAACAGAAGCTTTTCTCTGCGAAGAATCCAAGTTAAAAGAGGCAACTTTAGCAACAAAGTAACAGACCAAAATGAAACCAAAACAAACCACCATCCAACAACCTAACTGGTAAATACTTGTAAACGAATTTATAGAACGTTTCCAACTGAACTTTGTACAGAGAACAAATTAAGTACCTAACAAGCTCAGTAAGGTATCTACCTTTAGTAAGGAGCATATGAAATACTCAGTATTTAATGTTGCTCAATAAATACTGCTGCCATCTCTGATGTTAATACAGGTATTCAGATGCAGTCAGATCTCACAAGAAATTCAGAGGCGCAGATGGAACTAAAGAAGAATCTACTCAAATTATCTTTGGATTGGCATGATGTTACTTTCACAGGTTCTAAATGAATGTCCTACAGACAAATAATAATAATGATATTTTTAATAAAGATTATTTGAGCCAGGGAATTACAGACCTGTCAGCCTGACCTCAGTGCCAGGCAAGATTATGGAACAGGTCATTTGAGTGCAATCACACAGCACTTACAGGATGGACAAGGGATCAGGGCCAGCCAGCATGGATTTAGGAAGGGTAGGTCCTGCCTCACCAACCTGATCTCCTTCTATGATCAGGTGACCTGCCTGGTGGATGTGGGGCAGGCTGTGGATGTAGTCTACCTGGACTTCAGCAAGGCCTTTGACACCGTCCCCCATAGCAAACTCCTGGCCAAGCTGTCAGCCTGTGGCTTGGACAGCAGCACTCTGTGCTGGGTTAGGAACTGGCTGGAGGGCCGAGCCCGGAGAGGGGTGGTGAATGGTGCCACATCCAGCTGGCAGCCAGGCACTAATGGTGTCCCCCAGGGATCAGTGCTGGGCCCCATGCCCTTTAATATATCGAAGACCTGCAAAAGGGGATTGAGTCCATCATCAGTAAATTTGCAGATGGCACGAAGCTGGGGGCAGGTGTTGATCTGTTAGAAGGTAGGAGAGCTCTGCAGAGGGACCTTGACAGGCTGGACAGATGGGCAGTCCAAGGGCATGAGATTTAACACATCCAAGTGCCAGGTTCTACACACTGGCCCCAACAACCCCATGCAGTGCTACAGGCTGCGGTCAGAGTGGTTAGAGAACAGCCAGGCAGAGAAGGACCTGGGCATATAGGTTGATAGTAGGCTGAACATGAGCCAGCAGTGTGCCCAGGTGGCCAAGAAGGCAAATAGCATCCTGGCCTCTACCAGGAACAGTGTGGCCAGCAGGAGCAGGGAGGTCATTGTGCCCCTGTATTCAGCACTGGTTAGGCCACACCTTGAGTCCTGTGTCCAGTTCTGGGCCCCTCAGTTTAGGAAAGATGTTGACTTGCTGGAACGTGTCCAAAGAAGGGCAACAAAGCTGGGGAGGGGTTTGGAGAACAAGTCCTATGAGGAGAGGCTGAGGAAGCTGGGGTTGTTTAGCCTACAGAACAGGAGGTTCAGAGGAGACCTTACTGCTGTCTACAACTACCTGAAGGGAGGTTGTAGCCAGGTGGGGTTTGGTCTCTTCTCCCAGGCAACCAGCACCAGAACAAGAAGACACAGTCTCAAGCCGCACCAGGGAAGGTTTAGGCTGGATGTTAGGAAGAAGTTCTTCACAGGAAGAGTAATTGGCCATTGGAATGTGCTGCCCAGGGAGGTGGTGGAGTCAGCATCACTGGAGGTGTTTAGGAAGAGACTTGATGGGGTGCTTGGTGCCATGGTTTAGTTGATTAGATAGTGTTGGATAATAGGTTGGACTCAATGATCTCAAAGGTCTTTTCCAATCTGGTTAATTCTATTCTATTCTAAACCAGCTAAACCCCACTCTATCATGAATATGAAATTTCTGGCCTTTTAGATTATATTATCACTATAATATTAAAATTTCAAGTTAGTCAAAATTACATAGTGAAAATTTTCATTACAAAAGAGGTCACAAAAACATTTTAAAAATGGTATCCATCTATATTTGAAATGTCTCAATGAACACACTAGGCCTTACTTACATAGGTAAAAGTAATGGGACTGATAAATTAGAGAAAACCATGACATTCTCAAGAGATAGAATAGAATTAATCAGGTTGGAAAAAGACCTTTAAGATCATTGAGTCCCACCTATCATCCAAAACTATCTAATCAACTAAACCATGGCACCAAACACCCCATCCAGTCTCTTCCTAATTAGGAGCAATTCAGAAAACTTGTATATTTTTGAGACAGCAAAAATGTGAAAATCAGAAATACCTTACTTTGCCAATACAAAGTTTCAAGACTGAAAGTTAACAAATTTACATTAGTAGCAGAGAGCACACTTCTCATTTCACCCAGTCAGAACCCAGCATGTGAGCCAATATCCCAATAACATGAAGTTTTTATTGGCCTTCTGAAGAGGCTCATTCTTCCTACTAGTTTCATGGCTACACTAGCCGTTACATTATTACTAGTACTTTCACATATTTCAGGTGCCAAAAAGTTGAGAACACAAACGAGGCAAACAGAGCAGATTTATCTTCCAAACCCATCATGACAAGTAAATTTCCCACTGCTAGCAGTATTGCAACAGATGCTTAACATTGGTATCTGAGCAAAGATTGTTGTGTGTTAAATAGCAGAATGAGATACTTCTGTTTCCTTTCATAAAATTAAACTGGCGCTAGTGACAAAACCAGAAGTTGCTCTGCTCCCTCCCCTCTGTACATAGATCTTTGTGCAACCCCTCACCTCACTGTCACAAGCACAATCACAAGGTGAACCAGATCAGGGAATTAGTCTGGATTACAACAAACCATTTTTGCCAAGTTAATTTTAACCCAGAGCAAGTCTCTAATCTTTTACTGCAAGAGACTACAGAATTATGTCAACATGGCAGGGGGAACTAGTACACTGGCCAAGCTATCCTCCTTTAGAGTGTCTCTCGCACCACAGCCAGTATCACATGAGGAAATGAAAAGCACTGCTAGTTGTGTCTCAAAGCCAATTACCACATCCTACTCAACACATTATAGTCATCACTTTCAGATGACAGCCAGCACAAACACCTTGCAAATGTGACATTAATCTTACTTGTGACTTTCAGATAATATGCACAATGTTTCATTTCCCTTGACTCTGCACAAGCATTTTCATGCTGCTTTCTAGTTCTTCATAAACATTCAAGTCAGGTTGGGAATAAAAGCACTCAATGAGGCAGGTGTTGGTCGCACCATGTGAAGTGCAGGCTACAATTTTGCAGACTTAAAGCAAAAATTGTACATCAATACATTACAAGTAGGTTGCACTATCATTCTTCAAATAAGTCATCCTGGAGCACAGGAAGAATTTTATTAATGTTCACAGCAAATATGTTCAGTCTTTAAGCTACTCCAAGATATCTTTCTAGTCAGAAACACTCTTACTGACAGATTGAGGCTTTACATTTTCCACATAAATAAAGCTCAGTTTAAGGCTTTTGTTGTAAACTACATTACCTTAAACTCCAATTAATTTATCTGGCACTGTTATCTACTGTAGCAAGTGAAAAAGCATTTTCAACCACATCTGACTAAGACTACAAAGTGGCTGAAGTTCTCAAACCTTAAACTGCAGTATTTTGAGACTAATATGGAGAAAGGGTGGAGGATGAGGAACAGTCTCTTGGCTGCCATCAGCCTAAAGCATGAGGCTGGAGGTGAGTACCAAGAGATAGTGTGCAAATAGCCAGTGCACACTTGCTGTTTTTACCAATATTAACTACTAGCTTAATATAACCCTTTTCCTCTATACCAGGTGGCTAGCTTGTTTTGCTCCAAAATGGTAATGTGCAGCCAAGGTATAAGACTAAATTGCTTAAGAATAAAGACCAACACAAACTGCCAACTTCCATGCTTCTTTTAATTGGCATTCTCATAAGAATCTGCTAATAAGAAGTAGAATACAAAATAATACAATCTATAGTACCTTGGAGTAAAAAGTATTTTTTTAGAAGATAAATTGTAAGGCACATTAACATTTATATCCATCAGTATTTTCTACTATTTAAGATACACCAGTTGAATTATCCTGAAGCAAACCGAACAAAGTGGACACACGCAAATTCAAAACCACCGTTTTATAAAGCACAGACAGTAAGGCAAAGTTCAGACAAATATCTGGACACCATGGAGCAATAGCACAGATGATCTCTTTACACATAGTAGTTTCCTTACACTCAGCACTTGCAGTCTCTGGATTAAATGATACAAAGTTCAGAGGTGACATGAGAATATTTAAAGGAAGAAGCATGAGGTCTGAACCAAGGAATATATGCTGTAAGAAAACACTCACAGGCCTATACAGGGAAGAGTTATAGCTTCCCTGTCATAGACTCTGAAAAAAGCTCAGTAACTGCAGTATCAACTGGCAATGTCCATGGCAAATACCAGCTTCCACCATTTGCCAAAAGCAAATTTGGACTATTACTTTTCTAGTTTATTATGGTAATTCCACAGCCTGAAAGAGTAAATATGCCCTGCTCTTCCAATCAGATTGGAAAAAAAAAAAAAAAAAAAAGGGAGAAAAAGCCAAAGCAAACACCACCAAAACCGAAGAATCCAACCACCTAGTGCATTGCAACCTTCTACAAACTTCAAATAACAGTGACTCAAAAGTTCCCCTTCCGACCTGGCCACACACATCACAGCTTAAGGCAGAGAACACAGGAAGGTGTTGGTTTCGTGTTATCCGCAGCCTCAGCGACCTCCGGAGGAAAACAATGGGGAGGGCACAAGCACCATAGGGGAGCCAGCTACTCGCTTCAGTCATACAGAGCAGCCGCCAGGCCGCGGCTCCGGCCGGGCAGCCGGCCCTCATCTCCCCCGTGCTCCGGGGGCGAGAGGGGCCGCCGCGGCCCTTACCCCGCAGCCCCGGCTCGGGCGGCCCCTCCCTCCCCCGCAGCCTCCTGGCACCGTGCGACGCCCAGGTTAAAGGGAGGGCAGTAAGGCACCCCTGGCGAAAAGGCGGCAGGCGCAACAGGCACCCTGCTGCGACCGAGGGACGAAGGCTTAGAGTTCGGCTGGCAGGACCGTCAGGAGAAGAAAGCCCCGAGGGCAACCATCCGAAGGGGGGGGGGCACACACCTCTCCCTACCCCTCGGCTCCCCCTCGTAAGCGCTGCTGAGGACAAAGTCTCCCTCTAGCAATCGAGGCCGTCTACAAGGCGGCAGGAGAGATTACCGAAAGACGAAAAATAAGGCAGGGCAGCAAAAGGCTGCTCCATGACACGAAAAAGCACCAAGGTGCCTAGTTCAGGGCAATTCGCCTGCGAGACCCACGGGCGTCTTGCAGAGCAAGCAGTGGCATGTCTCTCAGCCCGTTTCAGTGGCACGACAGGCCCCGGGCGAAGCCAGTTCTGCCTGAGGTCTCAACATGGACACCGTAAGGAAATGCCTCATGCCCCGAGGCGGAGTGGGGCTTTACATCGCAACCCTTCGCCACAAAGGCGTGACGGAACCCCCAGGCTCTGTGCTGGGAGAGGGCAGCGGGCACAGGTAGCTCCCTCCCCGCCGGGCCCCGGGAAAGGGGGGGGTGGCAGCGCCATCTGCACGGCAGCGCTGGCCAAGCTACCGGCAGGGCCCGGGCGCCGGGAAGGAGGTGGCACCTGGATATCCGCTGGGTTACATCACCGCCCCCTCCGTCCCCACGGGGCCCGGCACCGGCCACACGGCTGAGACAGTGGGGTCAACTGTGCTACCTGACAAGAGGACGACGAGGGAGGATGAGATGGGCGGCGGCCGGCAGAGGCGTGCCGCTGCCAGAAGAAGGTGCATGCACGGGGCCGGGGGACAACCACAGAGGGAATGGCCGCTACTAGGCGGCAATAAGGAGGGGCGGCGGCTGCCCAGGGGTGCGCCTGGGAGGGAGTTCGAAGCGCGTTACCTGCCCAAGTGGCTCCCTAGCTCCCGGTCGCTCAGTGCCGCCGTGTAAATCTTCCGGTATCTGTCGGCCAGGGCCTTCCCGGAGAGTAGCAGCTGGTAGCGGCTCCGACAGCCCAATGATGAAGGCGCCAGGGCACCAGGTAGGGCGCCCAGCCCTCCAGCTGAGCCCTCTTCTGGCCCCATGGGCCCCGCCAGACCAGAGCCGCTGGAAAACAAGAAGAAGCCACCCTCGGCCCCGGTGCAGGCGGCGACGGCGGCTCCCGCAGAGGCGGCGGCGGCTGCAGCGCTCATCCCCCTCTCCGCCCGCCCCCTGGTGGCTGTGCTGCCTCCCGGCGCGACGAAGACACAGGCGGCTCCTGCTGCCTTCACCGCTGGGGCCCAGCCATGGAGAGGCCGCAAAAGCCGCCGCCGCCCTCGAGGCTGTTCATCCGCCGGGGCTAGGGGTGCGGGAACACCCCTTTCTTCCCTTCAAACAGGGATTCGGGGCCCCGGCTGCAGGCCCGTTCGCCCTCCGCCCTGAGCGCAGCGCCGGCTGCTTCTCCCTCCCGCCGGCGGGCGCGCCGAGCTCTGGGCAGGACCGTATGCCTCCGGGACGGGGAAGAGTGACACACCGGCCGCTCGCTTCCCCCTTCCTCCTATGGAGGTTGTGTGGTGGGGTGAGTGGCGAGGCGGAGGCTAGCGGCTGCCGTTTCCCCTCCGGAGTTTTTCCTCGGCGGCAGCACCGCCGTCCGCCCTCCGCACAGCCGCCCCAGCCCCACCTCCCTCCCGCGGCCAGCCCGGCCGGCGGGCGCATGCGCAGCCCGGCCCCGCCCCCTCCCACCGCAGTGCAAGTCCCCGGGAAATCCGGGACCGAGAGGTCGGCGGCACCTGCTGGAGAGGAGGGTTGGGTTTGAGTGGGCTGGGCTTCGCTTCGCTTTGCTGCTGCCGGTCGCTGCCGGTACCTGCAGAGAATCGCGGAGCCGTGCCCACATGGGGACGGACTTTCCCGGCCCTAGGGCTTAACCCTATTGAGAATGTCTGTCTGTCTGTAGGTGTCCTGCTACATTTGGACGAAACGCAGAAAGTACTGGTTTTAGTGAAGAGAGCCGTTACAGCCTCCCTACATCGCCCTAAACCCCAGCACCAAAGCATTAGCATATGTATTGGGAGCAAGAAGTCTAGTGTGACCAACTGCAGCAGTTGAGCCCCCATGCATCAATGCCCCATGCCCCATTTCTCTGCTTTGTAAGCTAGGCAAGTTCTTTTTCAAGAGCAATAGCCCCTCTTTAGAATCATAGAATTAGAATCATAGAATCATAGAATTAGGGTAGAATCAGAAAATTGTTTTGGTTGAAAAAGACCTCTGGGATCATCAAGTCCAGCTGTCAACACCACCATGGCCATTAAACCACGTCTACATGGTTTTTTAACACCTCCAGGGACAATGACTTCACCACTTCCCCAGGCAACCTGTTCCAATGCCTGAGTACTCCTTCAGTAAAGAAATTTTTTTCTAATGTCCGATCTAAACCTCCCCTGGTGCAACTTAAGGCCATTTCCTCTTGTCCTATCACTTGATACTAGGGAGAAGAGACCAACACCCACCTCACTACAACCTCCTTTTATCTAGTTTTAGAGAGCAATAAGGTCTCCTCTCAGCCTCCTCCCACTTCCTTCAGCCACTCCTTATAAGACTTGCTCTCTAGACCCATCACCAGCTTCGTTGCCCTTCTCCTGACATTCTCCAACAACTCAATGTCCTTCTTGTAGTGAGTGGCCCAAAGCCGGACACAGTACTCAAGGTATGGCCTCACCAGTGCCAAGTACAGGGGCACAGTAACTTCCCCACTGTGCCTGGCCACACTATTCCTAATACAGGCCAGAATACTGTTTGCCTTCTTGGCCACCTGAGAACACTGCTGGCTCATGTTCAGCCAGCTGTCAACCAGCACCACCTGGTCTTTTTTCTGCTAGGCCTCACACCCATGGTGTTCCTTAACACATAAGTCACTAAATCCAGTTGCCACACCAGGCCAAGACTTCCTTAATTTGTCTTCCCTGGCTCCAGGATGACTTAACCTGCTTTTAGAAGACAAGGCATGACAGTAGGCACTCTTACAGTATATCTTACATAGAATACATAGAATAAACCAGGTTGGAAGAGACCTTCAAGATCATCGCGTCCAACCCATCAACCAATCCAACCCACCTAATCAACTAAACCATGGCATTGATATATTATCTCCTTTTTATCTGATGGAATTGTAGGCCTCCAGTTTTGCCACACTTTGCAGTGCTCTACACAGCTTAAAACTTCAGATGTACAGACCAGAGTATGTATTATTTAAAAAAAAACCCAAACTCTGTATGCTAAATGTGGCTTGGACTGCAGTCTGCAGAATGCTGTCATCCAAAGAAGCTGCATGCTGTCATAATTTTTTTTTTCATCTGCCCTTCAAAAGAGGTCCTAAATCAAGCTTGGATATTGCTGATTATGAATGCAGATAAATATTTTTGCAAGCAATTTCTTTCTGCCTAACAGCAAATATAAGAGAACTACACAACTGTCATGTTTCTTAAGCTTATGTATTGCCCACTGATCCATAAGCATTGAAGCCAAGTTTCAAGTACTTATTTTTACAGAAAACTGGGCATGTCAAAACCAGCAAGTTCACACAGGTTTTCTCAAAGGTAACTGTCCAGGTAGCAACGTATGGCCAGCCAGATTAGTGCTATTACTGAAGAAAGCTACTTTTTGGATACTTTCTGTCAGACACTAGGGACTGTCCAAGAAGTATTTAAAATATTAACTACATAATAAGATGTCAGTTAGACTTCTTTTACTGTAGTGGGTGGGAAGAAGAAAAAGGTCAGCATAAAATAAAAGGAGTCACAAGAAAAGAAGCACTATGTCTTACGGTGCTAACCACCACCAAACTATATTCCTTCTGAGAATCAGAGTAGTAAGTTGTTCTAGCTCCTCTTTTAGGGATCACCAAATATCATTCCTGCCTGACAAATGGGCTGTCTTCTGGTGTAATATTGTATGTTGCATCTCAACATTGTTGTTCTGCACTAATGCCATTGTAGCCATCCTAATGCATATTCCATAAAAGCCAAGTACTGGCACACCTTTATTAAAGTGATGCAATTTATTGCAATTCTTCCTTATTGCTCCAATCTGTAGAATTTGTCTGGGCTTGTGTTGTACAGAGCCACACACAGCATGGCAAACATTATTCTTTGCAAGCTGCAACTGCTACTCCACATCTCTTATCTCAGGTCTTTTTGGTTTTAGGGGGAATCTTGCTAACAAAATCAAGGCTATTTTGGCATCCTTGCTCTGTAATGTACCTATTTTAAGTTGTAAGCATTTATTGTGAAACTTCATTACCACTGGGGAAGGGGATAATTTTTGTCCTGTACTTTTCTATTTTAAAGAGGTGAGGGTTTTTTTTAGTTATAAAAAGCACATGATAGGCATTATACTGCCTCCATATTTGGAACAAGGCCTTCTTCTCCACTCCTACAATGGAGATTCTTGTACCTTCCTGTCCAATTGTTTCCCAGGCAAAACAGTGACAGTGACTTGTGCTTACTCATGTTTAGTTTCTATGTACAGCACAAAGCCCCTCCCACATTTGTCTTTATGCTTTCTATTGTGCTAATGTTTATATTTTAATTCTACCTTAGCCAATTTCTGTTGTTCTGTTCCTTTAAACTCTTCCTTTAAACTCAGTACACACTAAAAAAATAAATTAACAAAGTAAAACTTCAATGTTTTGTAATGCTGTGGGCCCCTCAGTTTAGGAAAGATGTTGACTTGCTGGAACGTGTCCAGAGAAGGGCAGCAAAGCTTGTGAGGGGTTTGGAACACAAGCCCTATGAGGAGAGGCTGACGGAGCTGGGGCTGCTTAGTCTGGAGAAGAGGAGGCTGAGAGGAGACCTTATTGCTCTCTACAACTACCTGAAGGGAGGTTGTAGACAGGTGGAGGTTGGTCTCTTCTCCCAGGCAGCCAGCACCAGGGGAGGTTTAGGCTGGAGGTTAGGAAGAAATTCTACACAGAGTGATTGCCTATTGGAATGTGCTGCCTGGGGAGGTGGTGGAGTCACCGTCGTTGGAGGTGTTTAGAAGGAGACTTGATAGGTTGCTTGGTTGCATGGTTTAGTTGATTAGGTGGTGTTGGATGATAGGTTGGATGCAATGATCTCGAAGGTCTCTTCCAACCTGGTCTATTCTATTCTATTCTAGTCTAGTCTAGTCTAGTCTAGTCTAGTCTAGTCTAGTCTAGTCTATTCTATATCCTCTTTCAAGACAATTACTTTTTTTGATTGGGATGTAAATGAGGAAAACCCCAAAAACTTATTTCTGCTATGATGATGGGGCAACATTAAAATAAACAAACATAGCTACACATTGAAGAAATTCTGGTAGGAGTAACTTTTTCTTTTCAAATTGTAGCAATTAATTATTTAAAAATGTTCCACCAGATTGCCTCTTACATAGAAATTCAGGCTTTTTCTACATATATTTGTCTAAGCCAGATGTGCGTTACAGGAAGACAAACACAGGGGAAGAAATATTATCAGGGTATAATCTGCAATCACTCTGAGGTGCAAGATAAGTTACTTTTTAACCAACAACACTGTAGTGTGTGAATAAAGTCAAAAAATATCACAGAAAAAGAAGTCTAAGAAACTCACAAAGAATGCATATTTGCAATGTTTTATAAGATACTATTACTTCAAAAGTATTATATATGTTAAGAGGATGATATAGTGTGATTTGACATTCAAATCTACGTGTGTCAGAAAGTTTTGGAACCAGACCTTGACTTGAGACATGCAAACCTCAAGTCCTCTCCAAGACAATTTATGGAATAGTGTTTATTGGATTGTCACATAGTATGAAGAATTAAAATACCAACTAGGATTCAGTCCTATTGAAAAATCCTCCCACAGAAACTCAGAATTTGAAAGATTCACTTGGGTCATCAAAACCAGTGTTCTGTCCGAAGTAATTCAGTATACATTCATGAGAACTATAAATCCTGCATCCTTTACAAGGCCTGGATGTTGAATTGGCTTGGCAGAAGAAAACCCTAGCAGGTCAAACATGATAATCTGCAATCAATAGTCTTCTGTATTCCAGAAAGAAAAATGAGATGAGATTGTATTTCCATTTCTACTGTGCTTTCACACAACACTGAAATCACATTGAGACTTCACAAATGGATAAACCAGGTCAAATTTAAATTCACATTTCTGACTCAGAGCAGGATGGCATTTAGGACAACTGTGTTGTCAGTTAAAGCTTTGGAAGTCTAGATAGGAAACTGATGGTATAGTGCTGTGATCATATTAAAAAAGCAGTCTAGGATGCAGCTGCTTAAAAACCTTACAGTGTTATCCATGGGCATATTGTTAGTAAATGTAGTTACTTAAAACAGTTTTATTGATTAACTGTAAATTAAATTAAGCCCTTTCAGGCTTTTTGTTGTTTTTGTGGCCAAGAAAGCCAATGGCATCCTGTTTTGTATTAGAGATGCTGTGTCCAGCAGCAGTTGGGAGGTGATTGTCCCCTTGTACTCAGCTCTGGTGAGTATTGTCTTCAGTTTGGGGCACCTCAATACAGGTGCTGGAGTGAGTGCAGAGGAGGGCAACAAAGCTGGTGAATGGCCTGGAGAATAAATCTTATGAAGAGCAACTGAGGGAGCTGGGGCTGTTTAGTTTGAAAAAGAGGAGGCTGAGGAGAGACCTCATCACTGTCTACAACTACCTGAAAGGACGTTGTAGGGAAGTTGGTGCTGGTCTCTTCTCCCAGGTAATTGGTGATAGAGCAAGAGGGAATGGCCTCAAGCTGTGACTGGGTAGGTTTAGACTGAACATTAGGAAAAAAAAAATCACAGAAAGAGTGGTCAGGCATTGGAATGTGCTGCCCAGGGAGTAAGTTGAGGCACTAACCCTGGATGTGTCTAAAGGTTGTTTGGCTGTGGTGCGTGGGGATATGGTTTAGGGGTGAACCTTGTAGAGTAGGGTTATTGATTGGACTTGGTGATACTGAGGGTCTTCTCCAACCTGAATGTTTCTGTGTTTCTATGTGTTTAAAATGCAGACTCCCATGGTTCAGCCTGCAGTGTGCCCAGGCAGCCAGGAGGGCCATCCTGGCCTGCATCAGGAGCAGTGTGGCCAGCAGGAGCAGGGAGGTCATTCTGCCCCTGTACACTGCACTGGTTAGGCCGCACCTTGAGTACTGTGTCCAGTTCTGGGCCCCTCAGTTTAGGAAGGAGGTTGACTTGCTGGAACGAGTCCAGAGAAGGGCAGCAAGGTTGGTGAGGGGCTTGGAGCACAAGCCCTATGAGGAGAGATTGAGGGAGCTGGGGTTGCTTAGCCTGGAGAGGAGGAGACTCAGGGGTGACCTTATTGCTGTCTACAACTACCTGAAGGGAGGTTGTAGTGAGGCGGTGGTTGGTCTCTTCTCCCAGGCACCCAGTACCAGAACAAGAGGGCACAGTCTCAGGCTGCGTCAGGGGAGGTTTAGGCTGGAGGTTAGGAGGAAGTTTTACACAGAGAGAGTGATTGCCCACTGGAATGGGCTGCCTGGGGAGGTGGTGGGGTCGCTGTCGCTGGGGGTGTTCAGGGCAAGGCTTGACAGGATGCTTGGTTGCATGGTTTAGTTGATTGGGTGGTGTTGGATGATAGGTTGGACACGATGATCTCGAAGGTCTCTTCCAACCTGGTTTATTCTATTCTATTCTATTCTAATAGCTCAGTGGCCTTTCTTAGCTAAAAATCCAAACATACAAACTTTCTAGACATGAGTCATCACATTGCATTTAGTGAACTCTCAGGTCTATGCATATACCTGTTGCTCTACTAGCCACACTCTTTCTTGTGAGATTTTGTTGTCGTTGTTGCTGTGTTTGTGTTTTGTTTGTTTTCCTCTTTATAATTGCCAAGAACTACTATATTAGTCACTTGATATATGATTTTCTTATTAATATGTATCAGCAGGGCAGTCAGAAGTTATCTTGACTTTGAGTGAGGGAGAACGTATGTTCTCAACTCAGAAATAATGCTTTGCTACCCCTTTATTTGTAGTAACATGCAAAGAAACTGGTACTGCTTTACAAGATTATACTCCCTTTGGATGAATAGAATAGAATAGAATAGAATAGAATAGAATAGAATAGAATAGAATAGAATAGAATAGAATAGAATAGAATAGAATAGAATAGAATAGAACTAACCAGGTTGGAGAAGACCTCAGAGATCATCATCAAGTCAGACCTATGACAAACAAGAAGAAGTAAGGTCACATGAGAGCATGAGATACATGTACTCCAAAAAAATGCCTGCATCCTTCAACATTTCTTACTTAACATTCAAATGTTACTGACCCACCCACATAAACTTATTTTCTTAGAGTACTTAACATAACCCTGAAGTAGCTTTGCATTTTTAATTCCATTAATACTTAAGAGAGATATTATGAAGATCTCCAAGATAACACTTTTTTTAAGTGATCATAGTGACAAGCCACAAGAAGAGCTCTAAGAGTCCTGGGTCAAGATTAAAAGACTTATTTCCCCCATCACTGTCGAAGTGCCCTGGTACTTAAAAATCTTTTAGAAGAAGGGAACTAGAACACTGAATTTGTGCTAGTATCAGAAGTACAAACAGAATGACAACAAAAATTGCTCTGTAATTATTTTAATGTCACTCCTCAGGTAATGGAAAGGACGCAGTGCTAGACAGCAAAAGAAGAAATAGAATTAGTTATGCTATTAGTTATGAAGTTTGGCCTCATTAACTGATTCTTTCTCTTCTCTCTGACAGAACTACAGGTATAGGCTTCAAGGTTAGTACTGCACAATGTTCCAGCTCAGACATCAACACTATACAGACATAAAATAAATAAATGATTTATTAGCTAATTAGCAACTGCTTCTTAAGGCATATCAGTATATGTGATTAATTCTTTCTGGTAGCATTATGTAAAAGAATATTATTGACCAGATTCCAATTCCACTCTTATGCTATATAGTAACTAAAAAATTAGTGCTGTACAGAGAAACTCCACAAAGCAATATTTTCATTTTTACTATCTAGCTACCTATAAAGTTTGGAGGTTTTGTTTTCCACAAAAAAAATCCCCAAACAAAAGAACAACAAAAACCCAAACAAAAAAAGCTTTTAAATGTGAATATTAAAATCAAAAGAATATTTACCTCTGTGTTTTGTTTTGGTTTTGGTTTTTAAAGAGAAACAAGACTACAACAGTAACATAGTTGTGATAGTTTCCAGCCCTGTACAACTATGGACAGGCTTTATTTTACAAAGAAACTAAACAAGTATTATTTTGTTCATCAAGCAAACAAAAGCCTACTGCTAGCCTTCAGTTCACACACCATTTCTCATCTTCCCTTCCTTCTTTTTTTCCTCACCTTTTTTTCTTCTCCATCGCTTTCATAAAACTATTGTTCTTTCTGAGCTTGAACTGCCTTTAAACTTATCAGCTGGGAATCATACCTTAGATGATTCAAAGCTGTGAACTATTTTTTTCAGGAAGTGAGGCAGGCTATTTTCCTTAAAGAATCCATACTCTGGTACCATAACATCTAAGCACAGTGTTAAATCAAAATGGAATTACTGTAATCTTTGATTACAGAATGGAGAAATGAGGAGAACTAATTCTCCTTTGTGTGCTATTTTCTTGAGCTATATCTGTACCTCCTGCCATTGCACTTGGCAGGAGTACTCTGTACTGAGTTTAGATTGCCAGAAAAGTAGAAGTGTGCCCAGGTGGCCAAGAAGGCAAATGGCATTCTGACCTGTATCGGGAATAGTGTGGCCAGCAGGAGTAGGGAGGTCATTGTGCCCCTGTACTCAGCACTGGTCAGGCCACATCTTGAGTCCTGTGTCCAATTCTGGGCCACTCGGTTTAGGAAAGATGTTGAGTTGCTGGAACATGTCCAGAGAAGGGCCACAAGGCTGGGGAGGGGTTTGGAGCACAAACCCTATGAGGAGAGGCTGAGAGAGATGGGGTTGCTTAGCCTGGAGAAAAGGAGGCTCAGGGGAGACCTTATTGCTCTCTACAGCTCCCTGAAGGGAGGTTATAGCCAGGTGGGGGTTGGTCTCTTCTCCCAGGCAATCAGCACCAGAACAAGAGGACACAGTCTCAAGCTGTGCCAGGGGAGGTTTAGGCTGGATGTTAGGAAGATGTTCTTCACAGAAAGAGTAATTTGCCATTGGAATGTGCTGCCCAGGGAGATGGTGGTCACCATCACTGGAAGTATCACAGTATCACAGTACCGCCAAGGTTGGAGGAAACCTCGAGGATCATCGAGTCCAACCTGACACCACAAACCCCATGACTAGACCATGGCACCTAGTGCCACGCCCAATCTCCTCTTGAACACCTCGAGGGATGGTGACTCCACCACCTCCCTGGGCAGCCCATTCCAATGACCAATGACTCTCTTAGTGAAGAACTTTCTCCTCACTTCGAGTCTAAACTTCCCCTGGTGCAGCTTGAAACTGTGTCCCCTTGTTCTGATGCTGGTTGCCTGGGAGAAGAGACCAACCCCTTCCTGGCTACAACCACCTTTCAGGTAGTTGTAGAGGGCAATGAGGTCACCCCTGAGCCTCCTCTTCTCCAGGCTAAACAATCCCAGCTCCCTCAGCCTCTCCTCACAGGGCTTATGCTCAAGGCCTCACCCCAGCCTCGTTGCCCTTCTCTGGACACGTTCAAGAGTCTCAATGTCCTTCTTAAACTGAGGGGCCCAGAACTGGACACAGGACTCAAGGTGTGGCCTAACCAATGCAGAGTACAGGGGTACAATGACCTCCCTGCTCCTGCTGGCCACACTATTCCTAATGCAGGCCAGGATGCCTCATGACTAAGCCATGGCACCAAGTGCCACGTGCAATCCCCTCTTGAACACCTCCAGGAATGGTGACTCCATAACCTCCCTGGGCAGCCTCTTCCAGTGCTTTGTCACCCTCACTGTAAAGAAGTTTCTCCTCATGTTGAGAGACCTTCTATGTTCAAGTTTGTGTCCCTTGTTCCATGTCTTATTACTGTATGACACTGAAAAGATATTGGCCCCCGCCACTTGACACCCACCCCACTACAAATATCTGAATATTTGTAGACATATTGAAATAATGATTTCAAAGCAATGAAATATAATATACATTTGGTTAGCTACATTTTGATGCAGTTTTCAAGTATTTCCTATTTTCAACATTCACACTTGGAATAAGCTGGAAGATGACTCATTACCCCTTCTCTAGAATAGTTGTTCTTGTTATAAAAAGGGAAGGCTTATTTTATCTAGTTTTAGTCATCTGAAGGTTAACCATCTCAGACTAATCTGGCTTGAAATTTCACTAAGTGTATAACATATCTCAGTCTATCACTAGCAGCTAATAAAAAGTATTGTCTGGGCGGGATTCACTCATTTTAATTACCTATGTATGTATTAAATGCGTGGCCTATACTAGACAAGCTTTTTCCATTGTAAATTAAAAGAGACAAGTATCTCCAAAGAGCAGTTCATCCTGCCTGTCTTAGGTACCTATTTTTATTGTGGGATGAATTGCCCTCCAGAGGTGCCCACCATATTTTAATTAGAGCTTGAGACAGATAAATAGTACATAAAAGCTTTAGACATCTTTTAATCAGGCAGTTATGATACTTTCCCAGTTTCTTTTCTCATCTTGATGCAATGCAAAGTAGCAAAATATGAAAGCAGGTGAAATTTATAGTGCAGGTCTATCTGGAATTGGATGATAGAGCCATGCTTTTGATTTCTGCTGCTGGAAGGCCATTTACTTTGATTATAGGCATGAGCTGAATGCACTTTACCTTTGGCTGTATCTCTGTTCTGCTGTAAGATCAAAATACATTCAATTTTCCTTAGCCCTTAAACTCAGCCATTTTCAGTGGTCTTTGGCAAGCTCTACCAACCTCATTCCATCACCTCCACAATAGAAAGCTGCATTTCAAAGCTCAAGAATCTTCTGAACTAGATATTGTAATTTTATTTTCCTCACCCTTTTGCCTTTAGCTGAAGTAATATTCTAGAGTAATCCTTAATTACTGGAAAGCTTCTAGCTGCAGTTCATCTTAATAATTTTCCATTGCACTTAAACCAGGTGGGTTTTTTGGCTTTTGTTTGTTTGTTTGTTTGTTTTAATTATTCCTCACCCTTTTACCTTTAGCTGGAGCAATATTCTAGAGAAATCCTCAAACCTTAATTACTGGAAAGCTCCTAGCTGCAGTTCATCTTAATAATTTTCTATTGCACGTAAAGCAGGCAGGTTTTTTTGCTTTTGTTTGTTTGTTTGTTTTAATTATTATTATTTTTACTTTTATTTTTATATAGGGGCCAGTTGATTCTTTAACTTGTCCTAGTTTTAGGAATACATTTCCTTCCCTTCTAAAATTTTGAATTTATTTTTTTTGCTAGATCATTTTTCCCTCATTAATTTTACTTCTGCTATGTTCTGAGATAAAAAAGGAAATGGAGAGATTTAATTTATTCTTGTCTGAACCTCAGTTACCATGTTTATGAAAAGGCTGTAGGCCATATAGCCCCATGCCATTTTTAGATATGTGCAAAGATGTGTTGATCCCTCATGTGGAGTAGAGTTTTCCCTAATATTAAAGAACAGCATGGGAACAGCTCTTAAAAATCCAAGACTTTCTGATTTTTCAATTTTTTTTACTTAGCAAGAGCTCTGTAAAAATATATTGTGAAGCTACTAAGGCTATTTAGATACGTGGAATCATAGTGAAAGAAAATTTTGGTTTAAGAAGTTTGCTTTACTTGAACAAAACAGACAGAATGATGGGCATGCTGGTAAATAGCTAGCAGAAGGACTGTAGTTACCATTTAAAAATCTTACTTGATGTGTAGTAAGGAAAAGACAGTTATATCTTTGTGAAGTTGAAATGACTTAGATGTTTAGCAACTGGGTTTTGCAAGCACCCTAGATCAAAGTTATATTAGTTACTTAACTATGGTGATTTGGTAAGAGAAGCTAATATAAATGCAGTTAAAATGAGTGTAGCTAATAGTAGATAATCTAATGTTTTATAAATGCTTTGGAAATTAATATGCTGGGTAGTTAGGAAATCTAAAAGGTATAATGAAGAAAGAAACATTTCTTTGAAGATTCCCCCCTAATTATGTTTTTTTATGAACATGGAGCTATGTCAGGTTGTTTTGGAGGTTAACAACTGACCAGGCCGAAGCTTTGATTCTAGTAATTAAATATATTTAACCTTGATTTTTAATTTCTGCTAAATCAAATCTATAATTTACTTTAATAATCTGAAAACCCAGAATGAATGCAGCAAAAGAAACAGTGTTGACTGAGTCCTACCTAGCCCAGATGGTTCTGATTCTGCCAAAATTTCAGAGCTTCAAACATTGATTCTGGAGACAGGTGAATCAAACATTACCCTTTGGAAAGGTAGGTTATAGGAAGCTTCCCAAGAAAAGCAAAATTATAGTTTTAATTTTATTTATTTATTTTTCTTTGACTTTTTGCTATACTAATAACACTTAAGACAATGTAAACTGTGGAAAATCAGGGCATATCCCAGTGTCTGTGTCCACCTTCATGCCAAATGGAAGCCTTCATCTCCCTCCCTTTCCCCCTCCTGTTTGTTTATCAAAGCTCAGTGAACAGGAAGTGACTTTTTTTGTGTGTGTCAACCCTACAGCTAGTGCTCACAGGTGTGCAGGATTTATTTTTTTTTAAGACACCATCAAAACATAGCTTGCAACTGAGTTTATCAGGAGATAATAAAAACAAGGACATTTAGCAAGAAGAAATGGTTAAGAAGAGACAGAGAAAAGGACTAGTAAAATGTTAAGAATTTCAGCAAATTGAAGAGAGATCTGCCAGACAATTTGATAAAAATTAGCCAAAGAAATATAGTTGCAAACTAGTTTAACTTAACTGCTTTGGACAAAACCCAGGGCTATTTTCTTTAAGCAAAAAATGAATCTGAGATCCTAAGTTTTGATAGTGATGAAGAGAAGGGAAAACTTTCACAGAACTACTGGACTTGAAGCAGTGCTTCATCTGACTTTTTTATTTATGTAGAAGAAATAGATACTTGTGGGTTTTTTCCAGCTCTGCTTTCTGCTCTGCATATTGCAGTTCATTCTGTAAGACCCAACAGTAGTTTGATCAGCCAGTATGCTGGAACATTTTAAAGTCCAGATTTTTCTAAGCTAGTTTTAGGCAAATAATCAAATATCCAATATCATGAATACTATTGCCTTTGATTTTCAGCAATCAGTGGCTGATAGGTGTTCTGGTTTGCCATCTGTAGGTGCTATGAGAGTACATGAAGACACATGTGAGTCTTCTATCTCTTCTCCCATGTGTTTAAATGGAGTCTATGATGATCTAAATTACAAGTATGGCATTAGACAGGGTAAATTCACAGACTGTTTCTGGTGTCATTCAGTCATCAGGATCTTCAGGTTTCAATAATAGAAGGGTAAGATTTCAGTCTAATAAGAGAGGCTGCCTTTCAGTTGGTATCAAAATAAAAATCATCTTGATGGACTATTTACCATGAAATAGGGTTTCTTTCTGTCTTTCCAAACAGAGTTTGAGATGATGAAGAAATCCCCATGATGTATTTTCCAAAACAGATTTCACTCGTGGGGAATTCTTGTTGAAACACAATAATATTCGTTGCAACTGGGCACAGCTTTTCACACCTTGTATAAACTGGATTCAGTTACATCACTAAAGAGTCCTATGATCTGAACTCTGTAGTCCCATATAGAGGTGTAAAGATGAAATTCTCCCCAGCACTACTTTTTGTGCCTATTGCTCTATTTGGAGAAGTGGGGATGAGTTAATCTAACAGTTAATCTAACAGTGGGGATGAGTTAATCTAACAGTTCTTCTCATGTTTCTCACATGAGAAGAAACAGCAAAACAGTAAAATAATTAATAGTTTTGGCTCCACATGCTCTCCTGTATTTTCTTCATAACACATTCTCCAGGATTTTGTCACAGTTTCAGTGTTAATATTAATTTAGATTTTTTAAGTGATAGACTGAGATGCTCCTGGTTCAAGATCTGACTGGAGACCTCTTGTTGCAAAATGTATGTCAGCCTTTGCTGGGAATGACATTAGCTCTGGTCTCATGGCAGAAACACAGACTAAACATAACTGATAAGTGTCATTTGAGATATTCTAGAGAATTTAGAATGCCTTCAATACCCTATACAAAAGTCTAGCAAGTATGACACAAATCCTGTGACAGACCTCCACCTTTCTTTAGTGGCAGCTGGACACAGGGAGATACACCATTGATGCTTACGTTTAAGCAAATGAATCAGACCCACACTGACCGTTGAAATGGATACATGTTCAGGATGACATAGTAGATTTCTGTCATAAGCAGAAATGGTCTCTTGAAATGCCTTCTGGAGCCACGAGTTCATTCATCATATATTGGAGATAGGAAAGCTGGTTTGGCTAAGTGTCTGGCCCTGGGATAAGTATGCTTCAATTGATTCTCCCTGCAACTGTCATTCCAAAGATGATAGATATGAAGCTTTAATAATGTAACTGGACCTATGAACCTGTATATTGTGCAGGTTGCTCCACAGCTGAGAGAAAAGCACAAGCTGATTATGAAGTCCCAGAGCAGACTGCTTTAATGGATTTTTGTCAGTTATAACATGAAAGGTTAGCCAATTTGTATACCAATGATCTCATGAATGTCCTTTGTGGCAAATCCCTTCATCTGGTTCTGTGTAAGTTTAACACAGAAGTCCTGAAAGTGTGCCTGGGACTGTCTGAAACTAGTTATCTCAGCTCTGCTCAGTGGTGGGATTTAGTAGTGTGAAAGCAGTTTACTTGAGATCTTCGTTCCACTTAGCAGGCTGAAAAGGTCCATCTGATAATTTCACTGCATCTCAAATTGTGAAACAGCTGTCCAACAAGAGAATAAAGAAAAAAGGGAACCACTGACTTGTTACTCCATGTCCCCACAAAACCCTTGTCTGAGTTTGATCACATGGATGCATGTCTCATTTCTACTTTGCTTGCTGAGTCAGGGTATTCAGTTGAGAGTCATGCATCTTGCACCTGCTGCAAGCTAGGAAGCTTGACAACCATCTGCATTGCTCTCTAACCCAGACAAACACGATGAAGTTCAGCTCAAGGGTAAAGTTCAAATCATCCCACCAGAAATTTCAGTTCTACTCATATCTTAATGTTCATTTCTCTGAAAGGCTTGAAAAGTCTTGCATTCACATCCATATTGCTTCTTTAACTTGGCTTGGAGGTTTCAGAAAAATAATGTAGAGGGAAGTCTGCAACAAAGCCTAGGAACCTCTGAAACTGTTCTGTCCAAAGCTGTATATAGGTTTCCAAATTAGTTTGGCTTTTAGACAGTCACTTCAGAGATAGAGAAGAGCACATTATCCTTGAAGATTAGTGGAGAAGGACACCTGATCAATTTGTGAGTCAGGCTGTTCTCATAGGAGAATATTTGCTGGTATTAGACATTAAATGGGTGCAAAAGTGGTAAAACATTATTTGCTGGAGAAGATGTAAACTCTCATCCAAAATGACCTCTCCCTTTCCTTAAATGACCAAATGCAATTGGGACATTAATGACTAGACTGATAGGTGGTATTAGGACTGCAGTTGGAAGCGTAATGAGTATTGGCCACACAACTGCACATACAGTTGAAGACAGTTGTCAGACTGGGAATTTCAAACAGTAGGGCAAGGAATGCTTTGGGGTGTACATGTAACATTAAGAGCAGAGAAACTACTCAACAAGGAGATAGCACTAAACAGTGCAGATTCTAGGTGGTTAGTGTCATTTGCCCTTGGATTCACGTCTCTTTATGTAGTTTAACAGTATGGGCCAATTTATTGGTTACATATATTTATTTAAATGCTGTTAATAGCAGTGTTAAATGCTCTTCTGTTAGTGACCAAGGCAAATATATTCCATATATTTTGTGGCTTCTTTTATGGTTTCAATTATCTTACCATCTTATTCACTTGCCGCAAAATGTGTTTAGCAGACTAACAGCTTACACAGCAGCACAGAGTGTCTGAGAATGGTTTTACATTTAAGTAAGCACCATCAGTCTCTTCCTTAAAAGTACTCAGCTGGGTTCATGCATTTCTTTCATAAAATAACCTAATGGTTAGCACAGTTGCCAAGGAAATGAGAGACTTATATTCTGTTACCTCCTGTAGCTGAAAGGATTGTAAACCAAAACTTCCCAGGAGAATATATACAAAGATTGGACATGAGGATACTCTTCAAAATTACAGAGGAAAAAAACCTTTTTCTATCTTAAGAGTCATGTAAAAACAGCAGAAGGATATTTAATTTTGAAGCCTAATGTGTAAGGCACCCACTTGTATGGCAGAACACTGTAGACCAAGTCACAGGATAGTATCTGTGTTTTCTTTAATGAATGTTTTCCTGATGCTGTATGTCTCTCTTTTATAATGGAACAGGTTTGGGTTGCCTTTTTTTTGCTGTTGTTGTTTGGGCTGGGGTTTTTCTTGGTGTTTTGTTTGTTGGTTTTTTTTTTTTTCAGTTTATCCCTAGAATATATTAAAAGCTAAATTGAAACAGTTTAGCTAACTAAAAGATTATTCTTTGAGTTATGCACATAGTGCTTCAGCCCCCAAATCCTATAATCTCATTTATCTTGCTGTGATATTCTCTTCCTTTCATTCTCTTTGTCTCAAATCTTAGGTGGAAAACACGAATTTTGATAGATCTCAGTCCCTATGGGAAGTCAACCTGCATTCTGGGAGAGCTAAAATCTCTGTGCTCCCTGCACATAAAATTCACTTTTCAGTGAAAAATTACATAATTATTTTGACAAGCTTTGTGTTCAGTTTGAAGCTGTAGAGTGTGTCCAGAACTCAGTGACTTATATCCAAAATATCTGCAAGTCTGGGATTATCAATGAGGAATAGCATAGAATAGAACAGAATAGCATAGCATAGCATAGCATAGAATAACATAGCATAGCATAGCATAGAATAGCATAGAATAGAATAGAATAGCATAGAATAGAATAGAGTTAACCAGGTTGGAAAAGACCTTTGAGATCATCGAGTCCAACCTCAGCAGCTTTTTACTTTTCTCAGCAGGCGTGTTTCAAGGTAATGAAATAACCCAGTGATAAGGCTAAGGTTTGTATGTAAGTAGAATAGAACAGGACAGAACAGGATAGGATAGGATAGGATAGGATAGGATAGGATAGGATAGGATAGGATAGGATAGGATAGGATAGGATAGGATAGAATTAACCAGGCTGGAAGAGACCTTTGAGATCATTGAGTCCAACCTATCATCCAACACCATCTAATCAACTAAACCATGGCAACAAGTGCCTCATCCAGTCTCTTCCTAAAAACCTCCAGTGATGGTGACTCCACCACCTCCCTGGGCAGCCCATTCCAATGGCCAATCACTTTCTATGAAGAACTTCTTCCTAACATCCAGCCTAAACCTCCCCTGGTGCAGCTTGAGACTGTCCCCTCTTGTTCTGGTGCTGGTTGCCTGGGAGAAGAGACCAACCCCCAGCTGGCTACAACCTCCCTTCAGGTAGTTGTAGACAGCAATAAGGTCTCCTCTGAGCCTCCTTCTCTCTAGGCTAAGCAAGCCCAGCTCCCTCAGCCTCTCCTCATAGGGCTTGTGCTCCAAACCCCTCACCAGCTTTGTTGCCCTTCTCTGGACATGTTCCAGCAACTCAACATCTTTCCTAAACTGAGTAGCCCAGAACTGGACACAGAACTCAAGGCGTGGCCTGACCAGTGTTGAGTACAGGGGTACAATGACCTCCCTGTTCCTGCTGGCCACACTATTCCTGATACAGGCCAGGATGCCATTGGCCCTCTTGGCCACCTGGGCACACTGCTGACTCACGTTCAGCCTACCATCAACCAGCACGCCCAGGTCCCTCTCTGCCTGGCCGCTCTCCAGCCACTCTGACCCCAGCCTGTAGCACTGCATGGGGTTGTTGTGGCCAATGTGTAGAACCCAGCACTTAGATGTGTTAAATCTCATGCCGTTGGATTCTGCCCATCTGTCCAGCCTGTCAAGGTCCCTCTGCAGAGCTCTCTCCTACCCTCTAACAGATCAACACCTGCCCCAAGCTTGGTGTCATCTGCAAATTTACTGATGATGGACTCAAACCCCCTGTTCAAGTCATCAGTAAAGATATTGCACAGGATGGGGCCCAGCACTGATCCCTGGGGGACACCATTAGTGACTGGCCGCCAGCTGGATGTGGCACCATTCACCACCGCTGTCTGGGCTCAGCCCTCCAGCCAGTTCCTAACCCAGCACAGAGTGCTGCTGTCCAAGCCACGGGCTGACAGCTTGGCCAGGAGTTTGCTGTGGGCGACAGTGTCAAAGGCCTTGCTGAAGTCCAGGTAGACTACATCCACAGCCTGCCCCACATCCACCAGGCAGGTCACCTGATCATAGAAGGAGATCAGGTTGGTCAGGCAGGACCTACCCTTCCTATATCCATGCTGGCTGGGCCTGATCCCTTGGCCATCCTGTAAATGCTGTGTGATTGCACTCAAGATGAGCTGTTCCATAATCTTTCCTGTCCTGTACAGCTTGCCAATACTGATGAAGAAAATTGCTATTTGCTAACTAGAAGACAACATAGGCAATGCTACAATGTTAACAGGACCATGTTTACAGAGCATTTTTCATAATCCATATATTATGAAGAATGGGAGTGGAGTGTTTGTTGTAAGTATTGCTTAATTACAGTCCAATTTTGTTCACACACATAATATGTCCTAGATTCCAAAGAGTTTTAATTAAATAGAACATCTAAAGATTGCAGGGATTTAATGAAGGAATGCTGCTTTTGGGAAGGATTTTTGCTTTCCATAGTTCCAAGATGTCAAAATGTGAACTTGTTCTTAGCTAAAATGGCAGGTCTTTGCTCTTACAGAACTGGAGGATAGTAGTGGAATGAAGGAAATGTTTTGGGTTATTTTGCTAAAAATCCCCAAACACTTTGTGTCCTTCCCATAGTATCACAGAATCACAGTATGACTAAGGTTGGAAGAGACCCCCAAGGATCATTGAGTCCAACCTGTCTCCACAGACCTCATGACTAGACCATGGCACCAAGTGCCACGTCCAGTCTCCTCTTGAAGACCTTAAGGGATGGTGACTCCACCACCTCCCTGGGCAGCCCATTCCAATGACGAACGACTCGCTCAGTGAAGAACTTTCTCCTCACTTCGAGTCTAAACCTCCCCTGGTGCAGCTTGAGACTCTCCCCTCTTGTTCTGGTGCTGGTTGCCTGGGAGAAGAGACCAACCCCCAGCTGGCTACAACCTCCCTTCAGGTAGTTGTAGACAGCAATGAGGTCACCCCTGAGCCTCCTCTTCTCCAGGCTAAACAATCCCAGCTCCCTCAGCCTCTCCTCATAGGGCTTGTGCTCAAGACCTCTCATCAGCCTTGTTGCCCTTCTCTGGACACTTTCAAGTGTCTCAATGTCCTTCTTAAACTGAGGGGCCCAGCACTGGACACAGTACTCAAGGTGTGGCCTAACCAATGCAGAGTACAGGGGCACAATGACCTCCCTGCTCCTGCTGGCCACACTATTCCTGATGCAGGCCAGGATGCCATTGGCTCTCCCATTCAATAAATAAGAACACAGAAAAGCCTAAAAATGAGTTTATTCAGTGAACTCATTGTCTGGGGGATATTTTTCCTCTATCTGTGTTGAACTTGAAACTAAATACATGAAGAGAGAAAGAAAAGGTTATCACTTGTAGTATTGAGATATTTAAAACACGTGTGAGGTTCCAGTGAATTTTAGCCCCTCAGAAAGTTTCAACAATCTTCTATATCTTGTTAATATGCAGAACAAGGAAAGATGTAACATTGGGTGCTGTATTTCTTAGGAGACTCATTTGAAATGATTTTTCATCTGCAACAAACTACTGCATGTATTTCCTCTCCTCACAGAAACTGTTCCTCTAAGTGTGAGCATTGCTATGGTGACGATGTATTGACTTTTTCTTACAGAGCAAAGAAATAGAATTCCCCCCTATATCTGAAAAAGATGTAATTTTTATTGTCTACCTGTGACTGGTGCCTTCTGGCCCTGCCAGGCGAAGCTTCCAGTAATAGTAATATATTTGTTTTCAATACACCAAAAGTTATATTATTAGCAAACAAAACACTATTGCTAACTATTCTAAATATAAAGGCCAAGCATATCTGTGAATAATGAAGCAGTAGAAAATATCAAATTTTCAGGTTCCACTGTGAGTCATTGTTTATAAATAATAAGCCACAGAGAATGTCAGTTTATTATTATGACAGCTCATTTGGATCTCAAAGGAATATTACTTTAAAAAGACTGATGTATGGTAGCTGAGATGCTGGCATCCAGGCATGTGAAGGGAGGGCAGGGGCATCCATTGTGTGAGTGGGAACTCAGCAGCTTCTCACTTTTCTCAGCAGGCGTGTTTCAAAGTAATGAAATAACCCAATGATAAGTCTAAGGCTTGTATGTAAGTAGAATAGAATAGAATAGAATAGAATAGAATAGAATAGAATAGAATAGAATAGAATAGGGTAGAATAAGGTAGAGTAGGATAGGATAGGATAGGGTAGGATAGGATAGGATAGGATAGGATAGGATAGGATAGGATAGGATAGGATAGGATAGGATAGGATAGGATAGGATAGGATTAACCAGGTTGGAAGAGACCTTCGAGATCATTGAGTCCAACCCATCATCCAACACTATTTAATCAACTAAACCATGGCAACAAGCGCCCCATCCAGTCTCTTCCTAAACGCCTCCAGTGATGGTGACTCCACCACCTACATGGGCAGCAATTTCCAATGGCAAATCACTCCTTCTGTGAAAAACTTCTTCCTAACATCCAGCCTAAACCTCCCCTGGCACATCTTGAGACTGTGTCCTCTTGGTCTGGTGATGGCTGCCTGGGAGAAGACACCAACCCCCACCTAGCTACAGCCTCCCTTCAGGGAGTTGTAGACAGCAATAAGGTCTCCCCTGAGCCTCCTCTTCTCCAGGCTAAGCAACCCCAGGTCTCTCAGCCTCTCCTCATAGGGCTTGTGCTCCAAACGCCTCCCCAGCTTTGTTGCCCTTCTCTGGACACGTTCCAGCAACTCAACATCTTTCCTAAACTGAGTGCCCCAGAACTGGACACAGGACTCACAGTGCAGTGTACAGGGGCAGAATGACTTCCCTGCTCCTGTGGCCACACTGTTCCTGATACAGGCCAGGATACCATTGGCCTTCTTGGCCAACCTGGGCACAATGCTGACTCATGTTCAGCCTACTATCAACCAGTACCCCCAGCACCCTTTCTACCTGGCCACTCTTCAGCCACTCTGACCCCAGCCTGTAGCACTGCATGGGTGTGTTGTGACCAATGTGTAGAACCCCGGTATGTAATAAATATGTTCTTGGCAGCTGCATGGCCATAGTTTGTTCTTCTATTATTATTATTATTATTATTATTATTATTATTATTATTATTATTATAACTTTAGCTAAGCCAGAGAGACACTTTGGTGCTGTACAGGAAAGATGTCACTCAGTGGCTATGCAGGTGAGCATTCCTGCTCCTGAACTTTCCCACTGTAAACCTGTGGCTGGAAAATTATTTAGTATAAAAGACACCCAAACCCCACTCAGCTATTGAAAACTTAATTGTTTAATTGACATAAATTGCCTCAGCAACTGATCTACCTGTAGTTTAGACATTCCAATCTTATGCTATACATAAGTAAAAGAATTTTCCAAATTGCTGTTAAATAGTGAGGGGAAAGAACTGTTCCTCCACTAAAGGTCTTTTTTGTGTTATCAAAGACTGATACAATAGCATGTAATTGGAGAGATTGTTTAGAATTAAACTTTGAGATTTTTCAAAGCATTTTAACGATTTAGACCATTTTGAAAATTCTAGGTGTGCTTTTGTATGATTGGGGAAAATACAGAAACAAGGTGTTCCAAATATGAAGACAATCCTTCAGATGTCAGCTCTTTATCAAGTTTGTCTCACCTGCAAATGGAAGAATAGATTACTTAAGACTTATGAGGAGATCTCATATCAGTGCATTTTGATATCATACCAGATATTACACAGGACACCTCACACTGCATCAGGTTGCTCACAGCCACATCCAGCCTGGCCTTAAAAACCTACAGGGATGAGGCTTCTACTTCCTTCCTGAGCAACCTGTTCCAGTGTCTCACCAACCTTATGGTGAAGAACTTCTTCCTAACATCCAATCTGAATCTACACACTTCTAGGTTTTTTCCATTCCCCCTAGTCCTATCATTATCTGATACCCTAAAAAGTCCCTCTCCAGCTTTCTTGTAGGCCCCCTTCAGATACTGGAAGGCCACAATTAGGTCACCTTAGAGCCTTCTCTTCTCCAGACTGAACAGCCCCAACTCCTTCAGTCTGTCCTCATAGGAGAGGTGCTCCAGCCCTCTAATCATCCTCATGGCCCTTCTCTGGACACACTCCAGCACCTGCAGATCCTTCCTGTAATGGGAGCTCCAGAACTGGATTCAGTACTCCAGGTGGGGTCTCACCAGAGCTGAGTAGAGGGGGGAGAACCACCTCCCTCGACCTGCTGGCTATGTTTCTCTTGATGCAGCCCAGGATGTGATTTGCTTTCTGGGCTGCAAGTGCACACTGGTGGCTCATGTTGAGCTTCTCATCCACCAGCACTCCCAAGTTGTTTTCTTTAGAGCTGCTCTCAAGCGAGTCACTGCCCAGCCTGTATTTGTGCCTGGGATTGCCTCGATCCAAATGCAGGACCTTGCACTTGATCTTGTTGAACTTCATGAGGTTACCCACAACCCTGAGATCAATAGTCTCATGCTCTACCAACTGAGTTAAGATAAAGGGTAATATAAATCAGACTTTTTTAATTTGTCAATATAAGTTTGATTTTAGTGAAAGCATTTTGAAATGCATTTATATCCATGTACAGGAAGGCCCCAAGAGAAGACTCAGGAAAGTACAGGCCCATTAGTCCGACTTCAATCCCTGAGAAAATAAGGAAGTCTTCCTATCAGCTGTTGCTATCCAAATGAAGCAGGTGTTTGGGAAAAGTCTGTATAGACTTACCAAAGGTAAATCTTGTCAGACTAACCTGATCACTTTCTACAACAAAGTAACACCTGTTTTCATGGGGAGAGCAGCATATGTTGTTTACTTGGACTTCAGCAAAGCAGTTTCCCACAGTCTTCTCCAAGACAAACTAGAAACATATAGTTTGGATTGGTGGCCTGTGAGATGGGTAGGAAAATAGCTAGCAGGCTGCATTCAAGAGGCTAGTGAACAATGATTTTTACTCAATCTGGCAACCTGTCACAAGTGGAGTCCTCTTGGGATTGATACTAGACCTCACACTGTTAGACTACTTCATAAATGATCTGGGTGGTGGGACTGAAAACACAGTCACTAAGTATGCTGATGACACCAAACTGGGTGATGAAGTGAATCTGCCAGAAGGCAGAACTGTCTGACAGATAGACCTGTACAAAATGGAATAGTGGGCTAATAAGAGCTGTATCACGTTTAACAAAGAGAAATGCAAAATCCTGCACTTGGCACAAAATAACCAAAGAGCCCAGCACAGGGTAGGATTTATGTGGCTGTGAAGCAGCCTTTCTGAAAGGGACCTGAGGGCCTTGGTGGGAGGCAACAGACTGAACACAAATCAACAGCGTACTGCTGCAGTATCAAAACCAAACTGGGACCTAGGCTGTATCCACAGGGGATTTACTAGCAGATAAAGAGATTTGATCACTCCACTGTACTCAGCATATGTTAGACTGCATCAGGAGTATTGTTTTCAGATATGGCCCCCTGATTGAAGCAAGATGCAGATAGACTGGAGAGTGTCCAAATGAAGACCACAAAGATGATCAAAGGGCTGAAGAACATGTTCTTCTAACTGAATGTATGTAAGTTTGTGCTGGGTGTCTATGGCCAAGTATCAACAGTGAATGATCAGAAGGGTAGATTCAGACACAGCCATTTTCACCCAGCTCTAACAGATCCATTGCAGGGCACAGTTGAACTCATCAGCCAAGGCTGTGATGCCTCAGGGAAACATGTTTAAGAAAATGTAAAACCTCACAAAAAGAGTGAGTAGAGAAGGGAAACAAAGGAGTGTACAGGGAAGGAGGTGTTCCGGAAGCCAGAGCAGAGATTCTCTTTCAGCTGCAGAGGAGACCTCCTGTGATGGAGCAGGATTGCAGACCATGAAATGTCCACACTGGATCAGCAGAAATGTGTGAGAGGGAAGTAGCAACAGAGAGAAACCACTGTGTACTGACCATTCCACCATACTCCTTGCTCTGCTCAGAGTGGGGAGTGCTAGAGCTGTTGGAAGTGAAACTGAACATGAGAAAGGAAGGAGGAAGGGCTTAGCTTTAAAGTTTATCTTTGTTTCTCACTACCTGAATCTGTTTTAACTGTCTGCTTTACAAATGACAGTAACCGGTAGGTATCTCCCTGTCTCTGTCTTGACCCATTTTCTGCCCCTGTCCCTGTGAGGAGGGCCAGTGAGTGACCAGTTGGGAGGTTGTTTTGCCCTTAGCCAAGGTTAACACTCCACATTTTTTTGAATAAAATAAATGCATATTTCAGCAATGATTACAATGGTCAGTGCTAGTTATGTGCTGGTTTATTGTCCAAGGAACTTTATCATTAAGTAGCATATTTTTCTTGTATATGGAGCATTCAAAAGTTGTATTCAATAAATGGAGAGACTTTGGAGTTCAGAGTGTTTAACATTAGTTGCAAAACTAACTAAACCAGAGCTGGCATAATTTGTGGAAGAAATAGAATATTTTCACATTTTGTGGTAGGGCAGACATATACAATGAGTCTAATATAACAAGTAAGGGGTTTTTATTAGCTCATTTGTAGTAATTCTGTGCCACAAACTTCTTGGTGAAGGACACTGAATTTTATCATTCTGATAAAATCATCAGACCTTACTGAACTCAGTATTTTAGAAACTTGAATCTCTCCTGGGAGACAGACATTGCCTGGTAATCTGAGCTCTATATTATGAATCAGAAATTGCCTTACCAATTCAGTGTGGTCTTCACTTAGCCAGTGTGGAAGCTATCATGAATAAAAAATGGAGCAGTTATCAACAATGCAGCATTGCTCTTCATTTTAGAATGTACTGGTATGTAATAGTAGGAACACCATGTCCTGTTTTGGTCACTATGTTTTTCTAAATCTTTAAAAAACTGGGATGTACGCAGAGGAACTCAAAAGAATGATAAGAGGGTTAGAAAAGCTTATCTGTGAGGAAGGATTGAAGAGCTTAATGATACCATAGTGAGGTCAGTCTATTATTTTTGAATAGTCATGGTGATTGAAGGAGGTCCTTGATGACTGGAGAAAAATAGATGCCATATCCATTTCAAGAAGGGCAGGAAGCAGACACAAGGTCAGTCAGCCTCCCCTCAGTCTCTCAGATTAAACTATGGAGAATAACCTCATGGAAGCCATTTTCAAGCATGTGAAGGACAATATGGTTGGGAACAGACAGTATGTATTTACCAAGGCCAAATTATGCCTGATTAATTGCCTTCTATGATATTACTAACTGTGTATTGGATGGAGAGAGTGGTTTATGTCATTTGCCTTGAATTAAGCAAGGTCTTGGAGATAGTCTTCCATAACAAGTGTGTAGGTTAGAAGAGGAGATACAGACTGGATGGACTACAAACAGGATGAAAAACTTTCTGAAACACCAGGCTTAATGGGTAGTGGTCAACAGACCAAAGTCCAGTATTGGGATTGATTCTGATTAATACTTTCATCAATGACCTGTATGATGAATCCTTTAACAGCACAGGTTAGTGAATGATAGCAAAATAGCAGGGGGAAGGGAGAGCAGTGAAAGAGGTGGGCAACAGTGATCAATACACTGAGTCCTGCTGTTTGGAGTAATCCTGATATCCTGGAGAAATGGACTGACAAGAATATAACGGAATTTAGCAAAGGCAAATGCAAAGTCTTACATCTGAGACTGAACAGCCACATGCAGCACTATGGGCTGCTGAGATAGCAGCAGTGCAGGAAAGGACCATGGGGGGCTGGTGGGCAACAAATTGCGTGTGAATCTCCAGTGTGCCCTGGTAGCCATGAAGACCAATCTCATGCCAAAGTACATTAATAAAAAGGACAAACTGGTCAATATATTTTTGGCTTAAAAAACATGAAGCCTGATCTTCTCTAGGACCACAAGAGAGATCTTTGAGGTTCATAGAATAGAATACATACATAGAATAAACCAGGTAGGAAGAGACCTTCAAGATCATCGCGTCCAACCCATCAACCAATCCAACACCGCCCAAGCAACTAACCCACAGCACCAAGCACCCCATCAAGTCTTCTCCTAAAAACCTCCAGTGATGGCGACTCCACCACCTCCCCAGGCAGCCCATTCCAATGTGCAATCACTCTTTCTGTATAGAACTTTTTTCTAACATCCAGCCTGAACCTCCCCTGGTGCAGCTTGAGACTGTGTCCTCTTGTTCTGGTGCGGGTTGCCTGGGAAAAGAGACCAGCCCCCACCTGTCTACAACCTCCCTTCAGGTAGTTGTAGAGAGTAATAAGGTCACCCCTGAGTCTCCTCTTCTCCAGGCTAAGCAACCCCAGCTCCCTCAGCCTCTCCTCGTAGGGCTTATGTTCCAAACCCCTCACCAACTTTGTTGCTCTTCTCTGGACTCGTTCCAGCAAGTCAACTTCCTTCCTAAACTGAGGGGCCCAGAACTGGACACAGTACTCGAGTTGCGGCCTAACCAGCGCAGTGTACAGGGGCAGAATGACCTCCCTGCTCCTGCTGGCCACACTGTTCCTGATGCAGGCCAGGATGCCATTGGCCCTCTTAGCTGCCTGGGCACACTGCAGGCTCATGTTCAGTCTACCGTCGACCAGCACCCCCAGGTCCCTCTCAGCCTGACTGCTCTCCAGCCACTCTGACCCCAGCCTGTAGCTCTGCATGGTGTTGTTGTGGCCAATGTGCAGAAGCCGGCACTTGGATGTGTTAAATCTCATGCCGTTGGACTCTGCCCATCTGCCCAGCCTGTCAAGGTCCCTCTGCAGAGCCTCTCTACCCTCCAGCAGATCAACTCCTGCCCCCAGCTTGGTGTCGTCAGCAAATTTACTGATGATGGACTCGATGCCCTCGTCCAGATCATCAATAAAGATGTTAAAGAGCATGGGGCCCAGTACTGATCCCTGGGGCACACCACTGGTGACTGGCTGCCAGCTGGATGTGGCACCATTCACCACCAGAGCTTCATTTCTATGAATCTTTTAATGCTATCTCTATAAGAAAATTGTGTTTTGCAGCATCTAGCTGTTGGGTTCTTTGATAAATGCTGGAATAGGGCACCTATACTTTGTCTGGACTTCTGGAGTATTCAGCCACCTAAGAGTCACAAAAAATCAGTGGGTGGATGCACATTGGGAAATGTGAACATGACATAAACGTCTATGTGACAGATATATCAGTTTTTAAGTTTTGGGAATTTATCCTCCGCTGTCTGAATTTCTGATAAGGACAGTTTCTGTTCACAGCAGGAACCTATTTCAGGACATGCATACTCTGTAGAGCACAGGTAGAAACTAGAAGATGTTCTTCCTCTCTTTGTTTTGTTGTTGTTGTTTTAATCTGCTGCTCAATTGTTAGTATACTCAGCACGATTAGAGAAGATGTTGTGAGAATTAACACCAAGTCAGCATTTAAGTGCTTTGAAGATAAAAGGCAATATAAAACACTAATTATCATTACTAATTAGCATCATACCAAACTTGACTCTCTGACTGGTTTTTCAAGTCTTAAAAGGGTTGTCAGCAATCCTCTGGAAAACTTGAAAATATTTTTCTCACAGGCAGAAATGGAGAACTGGAAAGCACTGGTATAAAAAGCCAGTGAGTAGCTGTGGGTATATTTGACTCCTACCAGAGTAAATTCACTGTCAAGTCAATCAGAGGCTGGCCTTTAATTTGGACCACTCTGCAAGGAAAGAGGGTAATTGTTAAACAAATGTAATGGGGCCAGACTCCTAATTTGTACAAATCTGTGAAATCAAAGATTCTCTTTTCCAGCATCTGTACTTAGTAAGTCTGTTCAATAGGTACAACTGCTTCCCTGGTTTCTGTATTCTGCTTCTGTCATTATGGGCATATATACCTGATGAGAGTATTTTAAAACTTGAAGTATTGAACCTGTTCTCAGTGACTCCAGTCACATGGGCATGGCTGGTCTCTTTTCCTTCATAGATTTTTAAGGAAGAAAGGGCAGGTTACAGGTTACGTTAATTTTAGAATGGTCTATGTGTGAGCTAGGTGTTTTTGATCTCATATAATACATCTAGAGATAGATATAAGCTATCCAGTGCTGGAGAGATATTCAGGCATACACCTTAGCATGAGAATAATAGCTTTTATATTGACTGGGCCAATTATACATATACATAGAACACATACATAGAATAAACCAGGTTGGAAGAGACCTTCAAGATCATCGCGTCCAACCCATCAACCAATCCAACACCACCCAAGCAAATAACCCACGGCACCAAGCACCCCATCAAGTCTCCTCCTGAACACCTCCAGTGATGGCGACTCCACCACCTCCCCAGGCAGCCCATTCCAATGGGCAATCACTCTTTCTGTATAGAACTTTTTCCTAACATCCAGCCTGAACCTCTCCTGGTGCAGACTGTGTCCTTATCTCATTATTAAAATCACAGAAGCCCTCAAATTTCTCTTACATGTAGATCCTTGACATCAGAAACTTAAGCAGGTTGAATTCCACCTATGTATATCAGGCATGTTTGTGTCAAATGTCCACACTGGCATCATCAGTTATAATTGCACTGAGCATGCCTAATACACATGAGCAGAATTCCTCCTTCTCCAAGTGTGCTAGAAGGACCTTAATGTGATAGAGAGATTTTTATGATGTCTCTCCTAACTGCTCTGGCAGAGTGTGCCATGTTTTCCTTTCCCATACTAGTATAGACATAAGAGCATTTGGGAAAGAAAAAGGTGGTTGAGTACCATCCTTTCCCTGAGAAATTAAAATTTCTGTCTCTAGAGAGTGAGCCTTAACAGTGGATGATCTGTATTGAGAGAAGATCTTTACCTTTCATTTCCCAAAAATGGGCCAGATATTGCAGCAAGAACTTTGAAGTTTACTGCACCATAAAAAGACAATTGAGTTCCTTCCTGGAAAAGCCATGTGCCCATTAGATTGTTTTACAAGAAATGTCATTCCATTTTGTGAGGAACCTGATCCCATTATTATCACTGGGCATGTATTTTTATCAATTAGCTATTCCCTGATGTTGTCGATGATGATATATTTGATAGTCTGCCACTTCCACTGACCTACTTCAAAATACAGGAATTGCCACACCTGCACTTTGTACTTGCACCTAGCTTTTGCTGCCTCTGAGACTGAGCTTGTCTTGGACAGAGGCAGAGGAATGCTTAACTGATGATAACATTCAGGCTTAGACCTACTCACATCGCTGTTTAAGACTGATGCACTTCTAGGCACACATTTAAACTCAAAACATATGGAGAATATGCAGAGTTTAAATAGTTATGCAGAAACAGAAGGACCATTCTGAGAATCTCAGTTATAGATTTATATGTACAAGTATTTATTTAAGCCCCTTTTAAAAAGGTCTCTGCCCAAGATGTTATTGTGACTGCAAAAAATATTTCACGGCATCTGTTTGCAGGCCCAGTTTTAAATCAGAGCTGTTTGTCACTCAGATACTTTCACGTGTGTGTTCAGAGTAAATACATTCTTCAAACCTTTATTGATTTCTGGAATGAACAGATCTGACGGTAACAGAAAGCAGAGCTGCTCACTTCTGCAAAGCTCCATGATTTGATGTACTTTCTGTAATCACTGACAGTGTGAAAGGACTGGCCTTAGCTTGTTAATTATCAGCCTTACTATGTAAAATATACATTAAAAAATATAAAACGTTTGCTACAGATCAAAACATGCATTTCCTTAATGAAGTGGGCTTCCAGAAAGTTTTTTTGGCACTGTTCCTCAAGGAGAAAATGGAAAAAACTGGATTACTTTAATGTATGAAGTTCACCAAACAACCTTAAGGCTCTATGGCCTTTGAAAGGTATTGCTGTTACAGGCGAAGGCTGTAGGCAATAAACTACTTAACTGTTTAAAGTCAGTGCTCTGAGATGCTTTTAGGCATCTGTGCCTATGAGTGGTGAACAAGAAAGCTGGGCTAGTGACCCAAACTTCCTGCCCTGGGAAAAGAAGGCATTTCAGAATGGGAACTGGTGTATCTGACTTCATGGTGCATGCTGCTATGGAGTAAAAGGCACTTAGAAATCACATTTCAGAAATGTATCTTAGTTCTGTTGTTCTCCAAAGCTTTGATGCCCTGCACAGGCCACATATATGTGTCTTTTTATGCTGGAAGCATACAGGCTTAAATTTCATGTAAACAACAGTGTTCATATACTTTTCTCTCTCCCTCCCCACCCCGTCCCCCCCCAATTCAGGTAAAAATCTTGTTTCATTTAAAAAGAGAGGTGTAGGCTGAATTAATTTACTCAATTTTCTTTTAAAGCATGAATTGGGAAGATACCCAAGGCCAGCAGAAATAGTGAATTTTAATTAGGATGGATTTATCTTCATAGTTTAATTACTGTCTTTTTATATATGGTAAATCTGCATGGGTTTTGAAATGACCACCAAAATTAACCCCAAATGTCACAGTGTCAATTTTGTTGTGACAGTTGCACAGTTTCTATGATCCAGGCATATCCATTCATGTTCTTGCTTACATGATGCTGATTTTTGTTGATTATCTTTTGCTTTGACTGCCATCTATGTTCGCTCCTTTATTGTAGTTTTGAGCATGCATGTCATATCCATGGGACAGCAATGTACTTTTGTGACCAAGAAGACCAAAGGTATCCTGGGGTGCATTAAAAAGAGTGTGTCCAGCAGACTGAGGGAGGTTCTCCTCCTCCTCTACTCTGCCCTAGTGAGGCTTCACCAGGAATATTGCATTCAGTTCTGGGCTCCCCAGTTCAAGATGGACAGGGATCTACTTGAGAGAGTCCAATGGAGGGCTACAAGGATGATTAAGGGACTGAAGCATGAGAGAGCAGGCTGAGAGACCTGGGGCTTTTTAGTCTGGAGAAGAGAAGACTGAGAGGGGATCTAGTAAAATGTATATAAATATGTGAGGGATGGGTGTCAGGAAGAAAGGGACAGCCTCTTCTCACTTTTGCCCCATGATAGGACAAGGGGCAATGGATGTAAACTACAGCACAGCAAGTTCCACCTCAACATGAGAGGAAAAATCTTTGCTGTAAGGGTCACAGAGCACTGGAACAGGCTTCTCAGAGAGGTTGTGGAGTCTCCTTCTCTGGAGACTTTCAAGACCTGTCTGGATGCATTCCTGTGCAATTTATGCTAGATTATATGGTCCAGCTGTGGCGGAGGTGGGGTTGAACTTGAAGCCATCCACAGGTCCCTGCCAAACCCTAATATCCAAAAGGCTATTCAAAGAAAGAGGAGTGTATATAATTTCAGATGAGTGCAGAAGACATTTAATTTCTACAGTTTCTGATGGTGCAAGTGTTAATCCAAATTCCTGATAGGCTTTTCTGGGAGCTGTTTAGATCTGCAGTCATATTGCAATTTGGGCTGCAGTTAGACCTTGAACACGGGTAAAATATCTGCTGAGAACACTGGAAGGTAAATAAAGTACTTGCAAATACAAAGCATAAAGTGTTGCAAGGAAAACGTGTCTGGAAGGTGCTCCAATTTTCAGTGAGAGTGCAAAAGCTCATTATCAGGTGTACTACAGTTTAGGAGTAAAAATAGTATTATTAAAGGTTTGTTCATTAGTCACTCATTTTGAAATAGAAAGTGCTGTGTACTGTGATTGCAGTCATCAGACCTGATCCCTTAGTTTGTCTGAAAGTAATAACAAGGACTGACTTTACAGCAAAACAAATCTTTTTTGGAGTCCTGTGGAAATGGACTGCTAAAGAATAAGACAAAAACTATATGTTAGAAGCTAAAAACCAAGCTCATTAGAAAAAGAAAGCTAAGATGAATTTTAGATGGAGAATGGGCAACTAATTTACCTTAATTAAAGACAGGTGAGATTTGAAATGGGGATGAATCATACTAAGATGTACTGTTATAAAGGGAAAATTATGGATATCTTTATGATACATGACATTGGTATTTTTCAGTTTTCTACTTAGACAATAAATATCTTTACCAAGAAATACATAAAATGTGTCATACTGCAAATATATGTTTATATCATTAGAGATATATATATCTACCACAAGATAGGAAGATGAGTCATTCAGAAGCTAGCATTATCATATCTGAGCAAAAGTCATAGGTGTGTGTGTCTTAAAGAATCATCATCAGATTTCACTATCTTAGCTGGTACTGGTGTCTCACATTTCATGTTCATTGACTCACTAATTCAAACCAAGAGCTCCTATGATCCAGCAGTGTGCCCAGGTGGCCAAGAAGGCATCCTGGCCTGTATCAGGAATAATGTGGCCAGCAGGAGCAGGGAAGTCATTGTGCCCATGTGCTCAGCACTTGCTAGGCCACACCTTGAGTTCTGTGTCCAGTTCTGGGCCCCTCAGTTTAGAAAAGATGTTGAATTGCTGGAACATGTCCAGAGAAGGGCAACAAAGCTGGGGAGAGGTCTTGAGCACAAGCCCTATGAGGAGAGGCTGAGGGAGCTGGGCTTGCTTAGCCTGGAGAAGAGAAGGCTCAGGGGAGACCTTATTGCTGTCTACAGCTACCTGAAGGGAGGTTGTAGCCAGGTGGGGGTTGGTGTCTTCTCCCAGACAACCAGCACCAGAACATGAAGACACAGTCTCAAGCTGCACCAGGGGAGGTTTAGGCTGGATGTTAGGAAGAAGTTCTTCAAAGAAAGAGTGATTGGCCATTGGAATGTGCTGCCCATGTAGGTGGTGGAGTCACCATCACTGGAGGTGTCATGGTTTAGTTGATTAGATGGTGTTGGGTGATAGGTTGGACTTGATCTCAAAGGTCTTTTCCAACCTGGTTAATTCTGGTCTATTCTATTCTAATTCTATTCTATTCTATTCTATTCTATTCTATTCTATTCTATTCTATTCTATTCTATTCTATTCTATTCTATTCTATTCTATTCTATTCCTGAAGAGTGACTTCACTGTCAGGATGTGAGGAGGATGGTGGCAAAAACTCTTTGTAAACTGCACTATTTACTTTGCAGAAAAAAATTCAAGATTTACACTTCTGAGAAATAATTAGGAGAGGATTTTTCAACGCAGCAGATTGTCTAGGACCTCAGAGGACAGAGACTGCCATCCCAGTTACTAAATTGCTTATGACTGCTAGGTAGCTATGGGTTGGTCCTTGGTATATATGCATATCTAATAGTCTTCTGAGACAGGAAACAGCACTAAGAGAAAGCTTCTTTTTATTCACTTTTTCAGACTGAAGATAGAGGTATGGAGAGAGACCCTACTGTGAACTGAACTCAATCAATTTAAAAAGCACTGAGCCATGTTAGCAGCAGTGTACTCTCTGAAGATTTCTTAAAGTGAACTCAAGTAATCAAGAAACCATAATTCAAACCTATTTTCATATAGCTTTAAACTAACCACTGAAGGTGGTAATTTTTTCACCCACTGTTTTTTTTCTCTATGATTGTGTCTGACAGTTGGTGAATTTTTATTGCATCATTACTATCAGAGAACTATTCATAACAAACAGTTAGTTTTAAAGAATACTATTGAAGAGTTATTCAAAACATCTCTCCTAATCCAGATATTGGGAAGTGATCTTTCTCTCTGGTTGTACAGCCACTCTTTTATTGGGCAAATTAAGATATTTCATTTGGAAAAACTGCCTTCGCACTTCACAGTGTGTTAGGGGCTGGAAGGGACCTTGAAAGGTTATCTAGTCAACCCCCCCTGCCAGAGCAGGGTCACCTACACCAGGTCACACAGAAATGCATCCAGGTGGGTTTTGACTATTTCCAGAGAGGGAGACTCCACAAACCCCTGGGCAGCCTGTTCCAGTGTTCCATCACCCTCACAGTGAAAAATATTTTCCTCATGTTTTCATGGAACTTCCTATGTCTCAACTTCTACCCATTGCCCCTTGTCCAGTCACTGGGCATCACCAAGATGAGCCTGCCTCCATCCTCTTGGCACTCACCCTTTACCTATTTATAAACATTCATGAGACCTTCTTTGAGTTTGATTGAATCTGATTGATTCATTATGGCTAGCTTGGCTGACTTGACAACACTGTATTAACAAATTCTTTGCAAGTTCCTCATGGTCACAAAGAGATAAATAAGCATGCCAAAGAGGAAGAAAATATAGGAAAGCATAAATTCCGTGTCAAGCAACTTTGCCTTTGTTATAAAACCTGCCTGTGAGAACTACAAAATAGCAATTTCAATACAGAAGAGAAATACTCTTCATCACTTTTAAAATTACTTCTTAACATTTCAATAACTCATAAAGAGAAAACTACAGATGTGAACATTTTATGTATTTAATACCCAGCTATAAAATTAGTTTGAGTTTGTCAAGCTAGACAAACTCTGACCTGCTTGAAAGTTTGCATTGGTGAGAATTATGAGAAACTTTAAATAACCTTAATATTATGCCCCAAAGGGAAATTTCTCCCTCTTTAATACTTCTTTTTACATTTCTAATATGTCTTTCTAATAACTGGTATTCTACAGGATGCTAGTTCTGACCAGAATACCACCTGAAATGGCTATTTGATTATTAGCATATCTTTTTGAACTTTCACATGGAAATTAAGTTTTTCATTTCTGTTGCCTCTGTTTTCATCAGCCTTATATTATTGTTTTCTCACATTCCTAGTGTGCCTCACGAAATATTGTGCAGATGGTGACAAATTCAGGTTAACAAATACTCATTTTATGTATGGAATACAATAGATGTTCCCTGTTATTTTTCACTTGCCTCCCCATGTGGAAATAGGTTATAATGTTATTGGAAGTAAGACTTAGATATTTGTGTGCTCCAGCTTCAGAGATCTGACTTTTTTCTTTTTTAAATTAATATTTTGTTTCCTCATAATTTGTGGGAGGTTGAAGTATAAACGTATTTTTATTCTTTTCATGAAGAATAGAATAGAATAGAATAGAATAGAATAGAATAGAATAGAATAAACAGGTTGGAAGAGACCTTCAAGATCATCACGTCCAACCTGTCATCCAACACCACCTGATCAACCAAACCATGGCACCAAGCACCCCATCAAGTCTCCTCCTGAACACCTCCAATGATGATGACTCCACCACCTCCCCGGGCAGCCCATTCCAATGGGCAATCACTCTCTCTGTATAGAATTTCTTCCTAGCCTCCAGCCTAAACTTCCCCTGGTGCAGCTTGAGGCTGTGTCCTCCTATTCTGGTGCTGGTTACCAAAGTTGTGCAGAACTTGAGGAGAACTCTAAAGAACTCTTCTAAACTGGATAATATGATAGACTAGATGAAATTATCAACAACTAAAATACACGTGTTCAATACAGCAATTTTTTTTTAAACTACAGATTCTTTTTTTTTTACTTTTGAATTCTGAATTGCTGTATCTGTATCTATAAAGCCTGTTCATAGAAACATGACCTGAAACATGACCTGTTGAACCACTGGTAGGTAACACAATCCCAAGTTTTTGGTTTTTTTTAAGAATGCACCACTGGTTAGGCCACACCTTGAGTACTGTGTCCAGTTCTGGTCTCCTCAGTTTAAGAAGGATATTGAGACACTTGAAAGTGTCCAGAGAAGGGCAACAAAGATGGTGAGAGGTCTCAAGCACAATCCCTATAAGGAGAGGCTGAGGGACCTGGGGTTGCTTAGCTTGGAGAAGAAGAGGCTCAGGGGAGACCTTATTGCTCTCTACAACTGCCTGAAGGGTGGTTGTAGCCAGCTGGGGTTTGGTCTCTTCTCCCAGGCAACCTGTGGCAGAACAATAGGACACAGTCTCAAGCTGTACCAGGGGAGGTTTAGGCTGGATGTTAGGAAGAAGTTCTTCACAGAAGGAGAGATTGCCCATTGGAATGGGCTGCCCATGGAGGTGGAGTTACCATCACTGGAAATGTTTAAGAAGAGACTGGATGAGGCACTTGGTGCCATGGTTTAGTTATTAGATGGTGTTGGGTGTTAGGTTGGACTCGATGATCGCAAAGGTCTTTTCCAACCTGGTTAATTCAATTCAATTCAATTCAATTCAATTCTATTCTATTCTAGTCTAGTCTAGTCTATTCTAGTCTATTCTATTCTATGCCTAAACCCACAACGTTAGCTGAGGTAATTACACATTGTGCTTATGGTATCTTATGTTACATTCCACTCTTGTCTCTTTATCTCAGCCTTGAGTTCTGTGTGTCACCCTTCCCCTCGCTTTTGTGTTGGGGGAGCAGGCGGTTTAGACCTTGCGCCAAACCGTTACAATCAGTTTTATAGATCCTTGTCTCATAGAAATTAGAGATGGGAAGACTTTACTGATGAATCATCAAGTATAGCTCATTGTCTGTTGCAACATTTCAGTGTGTTAAGTGAAGGAGCTTATACCTGGCTAAGAGATTTTATTAAGCCTCATACTGCTTGTTTTATTTACATGTATAATACCAATTAAATGAATAGACAACATGTATTTGCTGCCAAGAAGTTTCTCCTGTCATTGCTACTCTTCAGTCTCAGTTTTTCTCAATCATACTTGCAAGAGTATGATTGAGATTGGATAGGGTGCTTGGTGCCTTGGTTTAGTTGATTAGATAGTGTTGGGTGATAGGTTGGACTCAATGATCTCAAAGGTCTTTTCCAACCTGGTTAATTCTATTCTATTCTATTCTATTCATAAGGGATAAGGATAAATAGGAAAATATACCAAACAAGCCTAGATCATCTTGTATTCCCTGAATGTAAGGGGTTCAGCTCTTTAGATAGCGTGGATGCAGCTTGGAAAGTAGGCACAGACCATGTGGTCAGTGCAGGAAGCAGCAGCAGCAGATGATCTCTCTCAAGCAGACAAAGCAAGGAAAGAGAAAGTGGTAAAAGATTTGTTCCCTTTTTATAGGCTTGCTGGACAGGAAGGGGGAGTGGAATAGATGACCTTTGACTCAGGAGACCCCTCCTTCTGGGAGGGGGAAAACCAAATCTATCTCTGTCCACCTGGATTAAGTTTCTTTTTTCCACCCTGGGGCTGGGTTCTTTCAGCCCCCATCAAGGATGGATGTAACCCAGCACAAACTGATAGTTGAGAATTCACAGAGAGTGGATTTGAAGGAAGAAAGACCACAAAATATGAGAAATTCTTAAAATCCATATTTGGGTCATGGATGTAAAAGTGCAAAGAAAGGCTAGAAAGGATGTCCAACAATGAGTTTAATTGGAATATGAACTCTTTGGCAACCTCTAACACCTAAAGGAACTTCTCATAACATAGTAAGGACGAATACAAAAGAATAACATGAAATTGTAGAGATAAAATCACTGAAGTATAAAATGAGAAGCAGTTATTCAGATTCATAAAATATTCTGTAAGCATACTGATATTTAGAAAAGCAAAGAAAGATCCCTACACAAAATTGAAGTATATCCAATGGCAGAGTAACCTGATAGCTCTGGAGTGTTTAATGTGGTTTTTGTTTTGTTGTTTGGGTTTTTTTTTTCAATTCTTCACTAAAAAGCCTAATTGGTCAATGCAATTAAGGCATATGGGAACAGAGGTAAGAATCATTGTAGTATAAGAAAAAGAGGGAAGAGATTCATGGGCTGTTTTCAAATTTGCTCAGCCAAGTAAAATCCACAGTAGGAGATTCAGCAACCTGAATAAGATCATCTCAGAGCTATTAGCATTTATATCTGAGAACTCATGCAGAATGGATCAAGTTCCAAAAGACTGTATAAAGGGCAAAAATAGCACTAATCCTTGAAAACCATGTGGGAGAAATTAGACCAAGTAACAATATACAGTTTAATCTAATTTGAATTCCTGTAAGAATGCTGCAACATATAAACTCATTGAAAGCAAATGAAAAATAGCAGCCCTTGTCAATTTGTCCATTACATATCATGTCAAATCAAATAACTTCTCTTTATGACAGGGTAACAAGCTGATGGATAAAGAAGCAGCAGCAGATGTGATTTATTCTGACCACTGAAAAAGGCTTTAGGCACCATTTCACATGACAGTTTCACACAGAAGTTAGCGATCTAGATGATCCACTACAAGGTGGCTGCACAACTAGGTGCAAAAATGAAGCTCAGAAGAGTTATTTCAATGGCTTGCTGTCAAACTGTAAGGATACGTCAAGAAAGGTTGCACAAATGCCTGCACAAATGCCTGTCCTAGGCTGGACACAGTGCTAACATTAGTGTCTCGTGTTAAGGGACAGAGAGACTGTTTACTACATTTGCAAGCAAATGTAAAAGCACTAAGGATGGCAGGATTCAAATTCAAAGTGATCTTGACTAACAAGAGTCAGTCAGGCTGAAATAATTATATTTGAATTATATAATAAAAAAGGAAGGTTTTACACATAGGTTGAGAAAGTGAAGTGCAGAAGTGTAAGATGGAGAAGGCTGGCTTGCACTTAAGTTTTTGATGAAGAAACGTTTTTCTTGATTACAAACCAAACATGACTTAAAATCATAATTTATCTGTTTATTAATTTTAAGACAATCATGTTAAAGGGGTGACAGCCATTTGCTGGAGAAAAATACCTTCTTGTGCCTAGAAGTTTAGCTGGATGTAGCTCTTCTTGTTCCTATTTGCTCATTAGCAATAGCTGGTCCATCTCTGATTGGATATTATAATCTTCAGCTGTCTTTTCTCCAAAACTATGATGAGAAGTCTGTTAGTTTTGGATGGCCTTCCTTCAGCACCCAAGAAAAGCAGCATGTGTCAGAAATTTAATTCCCTGTTTACTTCCAGTTCATGGCTCCCACTTTTGCTTGATCCTCAGGCTGCCTAACTGATGATACTTCTGAGGTACTCTCATGTACTACTGCTACTTCTGTCTCCAGGACAGTGGGGACACTCCCTTATCTACAGTTGTAGTGGAATGAAGTAGGCTTAGCTGATATTTCTTGGCACACAGGGAAGTATGAGGCAGTTCCTTGGAGTCAGCTCCAGGGCCCAACCCTATGTAAAATCCTAGACCATCTCCCTTAAAAAATGTATTTGTGTAAATAAATAAATATCTGTATATCTAAGCAATTATCACGGTATCACAGTATAACTAAGGTTGGAAGAGACCACAGTATCACAGTATAACAATTTATGAATTTGTACAATTTCTAGACATTCATGTACTTGTATTTTCATGTATGGGTCATCTGCAATGATCAATATGGAGAAATTGAGTATCTATATATCTGTACTGACTGAAATCTACAGGGAAGGTTATTTAGCAATGATAAGCAAATTAATGAAATTTAAGAAGATTATCTGGAAAAATGCCTAGGAATTGGGACCTGTGGCACTGTAGAGAAAGTGTGCAGTTAAATTAGGCTGGACAGACACTTAGCTAAAACATTTTAGCTAAGTGTTGAAAGTGTCAGTGCTATGTCCCCAAACACAAAGATGTAGAGCAAAACTGTTTACTGAAAGGGCATGAGTGACCTATGAAGTTACCTATCTGTTATTAAAGGAATGAAAGTGGTTTTGCACTATAGAGGAACCTTCACAGAAGACTGCCTGTGATCTCAGATGAGCAGACTAAAAAACCAAGTTATTCTTTTAATCTACTTCTGTAATCAAAAGCCTAGTCTTATGAATGCTTTAATGTATTTGAATGTGAGGCCTCTACTATCATAAGCATGTTTACTCCTTGAGCTGATGTTCTAGTGAGATTTCTTCCTGGAAAATGTAGATTACCACACTATGACTCACACAAACTATTTAAACTGTTTTAAGGAAAGTATGAGGTATTCACATTTTCTTAAATAGAGTAGAGTTTCTATTTATATAATTTGTCTTGATTCTAAACATTCATACAAGACTCTGGGAAACTGCTGAAAGCTCTTCAGAAATGTTTATGCTGCCTTAGTATTGGGAGATATAATAGACAGCGTGAGGATATTCAAAGTATAGTCTAGATAAGGATTCACTGAAGTAGACTGTACTTTGTTTTAGCTTTTATTTGAGGCTTTTTGATTCTGAAGTTCTGCTATAAAGATCAATCAAGATTGACTTATCTAAATAATAAATAACTATTTTTTAAAATTTTATATTGATACTACTTGCATTTAACAATACTGACTTGTGATTGTATAAATCTCTGCATGTTAGTCTGGGACACATAGTAGCTGGATTTTAAAAGTTCAGTTTAGCCCTGGTGCCTCTCTCAATGCAGACAATTCTGTTGCTATTCCTTTGATTGAAAGAAGTGGTTGATTGTGTTATCCATATGAGCAGCAGGCTGGGTAACAAAGATTAAAGGGCGCATGATTGTGTTCTCGCCAATGACAACAAAAGAATACTGGCATGTTGCCACCTTCTATCATTATAAGCCTTCCTTTGATTCTCCCCTCTACAGTTTCAAAAGAGGAATTTTAGCATTAGTATATACAAGGTAACTTGTTGTGCAGTGATTCAGTAATACCAAATAATTGTGCTTAATACATTCTAGGAGTTGTCTTTCCTTTAAAATCAGTGATGCTTTCTTATGGGTTTTAATCAGTTTAAGTGAAACATTCTGTTGATAAGAGATTGAGTTACTCTAACTGGGATGTAGTGCAAAGGAGACATGATTTGCTGTTGTAATCTGATCAAAGCAGGTGGAATTTTTTAAAGATCCTTTGGAGACTACAGCAGGTAAAAGACTGTAGGATGGTATGCATGAAAATATGTTGATACTTGCAGTAATTCTGTCTCTACCCAGACTGAGAATTCCATTGAATTCTCTCATGCAGTACTCACAGAATAACTTCCAGAAAGGTTTTGTGACACGAAGCATAGCAGATTAGGGTGTTTTTGGCATGAAATGATTTGCACCTTCCTGGTGTGATATGTTCTTTATAAAGTTCATTAGGAGAAAGGTGCCCTGTTGATATCAGATTAACAGCTTCTGATGATCCAAATATCGTGCTGTGAAATGAGTTGATATTTGTGTTTGCTATAAATAAAGGTTTGTGTGCTTAGTTAAACATATTTTGTTGCATAACAAAACAACTTCTTTTTAAAAATATTAGTAGTATTATTTCCAATGGCTTTATTTTATGATTGTTATTGATTAGGATGAGATTTATCTAAACTCTCATTTAGCAGTTAAATGTTGACTGAGTCATTTTTTCTGTTACTTATTTCGAAGCTGCATAATACGCATATGTGTGTCAGTCGTGGTTAGCCAAGGTACTGCCAAATTTTCTGACTTGCAGTTCATGAATGTAATATTGGCAGCCCCAATCACAATATGTCATTTTTGTTTCCTAATTATGTATCCCAGACATCTGTAAATCAGAAGTAACAAGTAGTTGCTGCCCACAAATGAGTTTATTCACACATGCTTTACTGCACTTGTGGTTAGAGGACATGTCACACATACAAATATCCATACCAATAAGAAATCTTTCATGAAAAGCATCATGAACATTGAAACATGAGATGAAAGCTTGGCTGACCAAAGTGTCTTGCTGACAGTCTTCTAGGTGCTTGAAGAATATTTGACTTAACCAAGCCTCCGTTGGCAGATCTAGTTTGCAAGAAATATTGTAAAATGTAAATAAAGCTACAGAACTTACAAGGAGACAGTTCTTCACTGCTTTAAAACTGGCTGGATGACCGGGCACTGTGAGTGGTGCAGCATCCAGTTGGTGTCCAGTGAGCCCCAGGGATCAGTATTGCACCAGTTCTATTCAACATCTTCACTGATGACTTGGATGAGGAGATCCAGTTCTACTGTTAGTAAATTCACGAATGACACCAAGTGTCGATCTGCTGGAAGGTAGGAAGCCACATCAGAGAAACCTGGACAGGCTGGGTCAGTGGGCTGATGACAATGTTGTGAGGTTTAACAAGGCCATATGCAGGGTCCTACACTTTGGCCACAATAACCCCATGTTACAGTATCACAGTATCACCAAGGTTGGAAGAGACCTCAAGGATCGTTGAATCCAACCTGTCACCACAGACCTCATGACTAGACCATGGCACCAAGTGCCACGTCCAATCTCCTCTCGAACACCTCCAGGGACGGTGACTCCACCACCTCCCTGGGCAGCCCATTCCAATGACGAACGACTCACTCGGTGAAGAACTTTCTCCTCACTTTGAGTCTAAACCTCCCCTGGTGCAGCTTGAGGCTGTGTCCCCTTGTTCTGGTGCTGGTTGCCTGGGAGAAGAGACCAACCCCTTCCTGGCTACAACCACCTTTCAGGTAGTTGTAGAAGGCAATGAGATCACCCCTTATCCTTCTCTTCTCCAGGCTAAACAATCCCAGCTCCCTCAGCCTCTCCTCGCAGGGCTTGTGCTCAAGGCCTCTCCCCAGCCTCGTTGCCCTTCTCTGGACACTTTCAAGTGTCTCGATGTCCTTCTTAAACTGAGGGGCCCAGAACAGTACTCAAGGTGCAGCCTAACCAATATAGAGTACAGGGGCACAATGACCTCCCTGCTCCTGCTGCCCACACTATTCCTAATGCAGGCCAGGATGCCATTGGCCCTCTTGGCCACCTGGGCACACTGCTGGCTCATGTTTAGGCAGCTGTCAATCAGCACCCCCAGGTCCCTCTCTGCTTGGGAGCTCTCCAGCCACTGTGACCCCAGCCTGTTGCTACAGACTGGGAGATGAATGGCTGGAGAGTGGTTTGGCAGAGAGTACCTGGGGGTACTGGTTGACAGCCAGCTGAACACAAGCCAGCAGTGTGCCCAGGTGGCATGGAAGGCCAATGGCATCTTGGCTTGTGTTAGGAATAGTGTGGCCAGCAGGACTATCGATGTTATTCTACCTCTGTACTTAGCACTGGCGAGGCCTCACCTTGAGTACTGTGTGCAGTTCTGGGCCCCTCACTTCAAGAAAGAGAGTGACGAGAATGGTGAAGGGACTGGAGGGAAAGTCATATGAAAGGCTGAGGGAGCTGGGGTTGTTCAGCCTGGAGAAGAGGAGACTCAGGGGGGACCTTATCACACTCTACAACTACCTGAATGGAAGTTGTAGTAAAGTGGGGGTCAGGCTCTTCTGCCAGGCAACTTGTGACAAGACAAGAGGGCATGGCCTGAAGCTGTGCCATGGAAGGTTTAGATTGGATGTTAGGAAGCAGTTTTTCACAGAAAGGGTAATTAGTCACTGGAATGGGCTGCCCAGGGAGGTGGTGGAGTCACCATCTCTGGAGGTGTTTGAGGAAAGATTGTATGTGGCATTTAGTGACGTGGTCTAGTGGATGTGATGGTGTTAGGTCATAGGCCAGACTTAATGATCTCAGAGGTCTGTTCCAGCCTCAATAATTCTGTGATTCAGTAGCCAGTTAGAGTGGGGATCTGAGCAAAGCCAGGTAACTTCAGAACTTGAGGTAAGTATTTATTTTTTCCATGGTTATTTTGTTTTAAATTGAGTTACTGTTCACCTCTGAAAGTCTCAAATATGTGTCTATCCAACTGGCTATGTGCTCTTTCTCTGTTCTGTTCCATTCCTTCCTTAGTAAACATGGAAGTTGTCCTTAATACTTTACAATTTGTTGTGCTAAATGTTACCACATAATTTCCTTCCACCTTTTTATTTATATAACTCCTAGCTACCAGAAAATTTTAAAGAAAACTAGTATCCAAATGTGTTAAGATAAATTATTTCCTGTGACGTATTGTGATTAAATAGACAAAAGAGTACAGTTACTCAGAATCACTCCTCAGTTTATGTGTTTGGTTTCTTTTGTTATTCTGTGTGCATGGTATATTCCTGATGGGCTAGGAACATCAGCAGTTACATAATACCATCAATAGTTCTCTTGGGATTATCTTTGCATCAGCAGTTAGAAACAATGTGTGGGAGGCAGCCTTCAGGTAGCCAGCTGAGGTAAATATTGAAGTGCTGAGGTAGGAGATTTGTGGGGTCTTTCAGGGAGTTCAAACCTGCATCTTCATTCTTAGGTTGAGACTCACAATAACCATCCAGAAGATATGAATAGAATAGAATAGAGTAGAATAGAATAGAATTAACCAGATTGGAAGAGACCTTTGAGTAGACCTCTATCCCATCATAGGCATCTAACCCCTCACACTGAGGTCAGGATTACTGTGCACTTGAGTTGTGATTTTCATAGCAGCATTGAAGCTTTGGAAAAAGGCAAATTTCACAGTATAGCTTTAAAGATTCATAGGACACCATTCCCTTAGCCACTTTCTCTGATTAATTAGATAGTAGAGCTTCATTAATGACATAGCAACAGGATAGTTTGTATCTACCTCTAGGAAACAGATTAATAATGCAGAAAATGAAGACATTGCATACATAAGATGGTACATATTTACATTTTGTGTTTCAAGTCTCTGAAAATCTGATACCAAGTTTCAGTGGAGAGGATGAGTCATGTTATTGAAATAAGACTTGGTTCATGTGATCTAATAACAAAAAAAAGAAAAGAAGCAAATAGTAACTTATGTTCATGCATATTATTTCTATGCACTTTTAAAGGGATAGTTTTGTACAAAGTGCAAACCTGATGTTATTTAATGGATACTATTGAGTTAGTCTCAACAGAGAAGAAAAAGAGGATGAACGATCTTTTAAAGTGACAGCTGATTTCTGCAGTCTGTTATGATTCCCGTGGAGACTCCTGAAAGCATTCTGGAGACAAAGGAATAAAAACTGCAGCATTGATGGTTTTCTCTGGGAAGGTACTCTCACTGCAGAATTCCTTGTCCCAGCCTGTGTGAGAACTATAATGTGCAAGCACTATTACTCCCTGCTATTCAAGACCACGTAATGTGGCCACATTAGCAGAGAGACCATACCCACATCCCTACACACTGAGCTCATTTGTCAGCAATTACTTCATTGCCAGTCCATTTAAGTTTAGAATGTAAGTAAATAAGCACATGCTATATCTGTGCTTTATTCAAGCTTGTAAGTCGAGGCTACACTGCTAAGCATCTTATGTGGAGCTGAGGGAACAAGCATGAGGGTAAATGTGTAAGATGCTTTTTCATGCTCAGATTTATTACAAAACATTTGTTAAATATTTCAAAGAGCCCTGCTAAACTCTCATTTGTCAAAAACCATAAGAAGGCAAGGAATGCAATCTGGGGTACAAAAGTAAAACAAAAGGGCTTATCTTTGTTCAGTCCCTCCTAGGATATTTAACTTTGGGAAAGTCAAAATAGGCAGACTGATTTGTTTGCTGGAAGAGCAAAAGGACTTCTGACTTAGTCTAAGAAGGCATTTGCTTACAAGTAGGTTGTCCTTCAAAGCTGTCTGTTTCTACAGCAGCAGGCTTCCTCTCTGCAAGACAAAATTATAGCAAGAGGTAGACTCCATTTTTTTCAGAGCTTTGACTGAGGGGAAGGCTTAATTATCCCTGCATTGCTGGAGGGGGGAGGTAAATGACAGGTGAAAGTGGATTAGAGGCTGACCATATTGCAACTGTTGTAGAGAAAGAAGTGAAGCAGGGCAGGCTGTAATTCCATTGCCTTCTCTCTTCCTGACCTTCATTGCCACATTGTGTTTGCAAGGCTTGACTTCATGACTCATCCTATATTGAGGTGCACCCAACTGTGATTGAAAGTGTGTTAGATAATGGAAAGGCTGTGATGGGGCCTAATAGCGTGATGTTTTAATGGAATGAAATTAAGTTGTGCAGGGTGAGTCCTATATGTTAGTGGAGGGGAAGAAAAGGGTTCAAAATCTACTGGAATAGCATTGGAGGTGTGTTTTGGCAAAGTGTGCCAAACCTGATGCTTTCTCAATATATAGCATACTACCTTTTAACTTGGAATTGCAACGCTCAGAACAGCACCCAGGTGTGCTCACAAAAGTATCGATTAACCTTTTTAATTGTCCTTAGTATTTCTGTAACTGTAGGTGGAAGTCAGCATAGTGTATTGTACTAGGCTGAAGTTCACTTTGTCCTTTTAAGCTCAAAACAAGTCGCTGCAGAAGTATGGTGTAAACTGCAAAAAAGCTGAAACGAATTTCAGAATTCATGGATATGCAAAATTTCTAAGTTTAATAAATGGATAATTGCCACATCTTGCTCTTATCCATCTCTTTGTGAAACATGTTCTCAGGCTAAAAACTTATCTGTCCATCATTCAGGGAAACCAACTGTCACCTTAATCTCATATAGTTTGTCAGAACTCGCCTGTGGGTTTGTTACAAAGTTTGGCAGCATTATAAACAAAACAAATGCCACACAGTAGGTTGTTCTGGGGAGTTTCTGACATTGATGTCTATGCAACAAAATGATGGTGTGTGGGTAAGGTGCACATAAATAATTCCTATATTATTTTCAGCATCTTTTTAAAAGCTCCCAGCTGCCTTTCTGTCACTGATCTGCGTTCTGTCTTACAGCAAAAGTTTGAGGCATTTGAGTGCACAGGTAAAAAACAAATTTCATGCTGCAGCTGCCAAAACTAGTTTTGAACCTTAGCTGATACGCTCTGTACAGGGCTGTGAGATTATATGGAACTTCATAGATAGAATAGAGTAGAGTAGAATAGAATAGAATAGAATAGACCAGGTTGGAAGAGACCTTCGAGTTCATTGAGTCCAACCTATCATCCAACACTATCTAATCAACTAAACCATGGCACCAAGCACCCCATCAAGTCTCTTCTTAGTAGTCCTTACAAAACTGATCTGTTGTACACTTGCATTTGGTACCAAAACTGGTCCATGTAACCTGTCTTTCCTGTTTTCAGTGGGCCTTCATGAAGCCTGTGTAGTGATTCCTCTTCATTTTCAGCTAGCAATTTCAATTAAAAAATTGCTTAAAAATCAATAAATATTTTCCCTTTTTTTTTTCTTTTAAATTCAAGGCAGGGTTACAATAAGTAAGGCAGATAAAGAGCTTTGTTGTATTTGCAACTGAGAGAGAAGGACATTCATAGGCTTAGTCTATAAGCCAACAAAGCATCATTCCTACTAAAATATAGGTCATATAATTAAACAGTTTGTTTATGTTGCAAGCTCCAAGCTCTACCTCAACAGATTACCATACTTTTAAAGAAGTTATGAGTAAATTTAAAATGTTTTAAACATTCAAGTTCTGAATTGCTTTGGGATTTAAATATTCATATTGAGACTTAAAACCGAAATGACTTCAAATACTTAATTTAGATCTATGAATATTTTAAATGTCTAATTTAATGTGTGGGATGTAACACAGTGCCTCAAGACTGTTTGCTAATCAGTGAAGTTAAATGAGATGGCCTCTGTATTTTCATTTGAAGCTATCTTAAAATATAGACAATTTCTAGGGAGTGTCACATGATGCTTTTTTTCTTATGTTTTGTTAATTATAGCATATGTAGTTTTAAAGTAATATGAATTTGTTACCCTTTATTATCTTCTTTACAGAATAAACTGAGGTATCATGTTAGGTGTGTACATTAAGTACCACCATGCTGTTTAAAGCAAAAATGAGCACAAAAGCACAGAGGATACTCATCTTAAATGTAATAAACAATAATCCATACAGAAAATGTTTTCATAACTATTATTAACACAGGAATTGGGGCATTTATTTTAGAATTCAACTCAGACATTCTCCCAGGTTGTTACTCATACTGTCAATATGAATTCATACTTAACCTGTCACAGAAATAGCTAAAAATTAAAATTATTACAAATTCTAATAATATAGTCTCTAGAATTTCTTCCAGAAAAGTGGCATAAAAATAGAATAGAATAGAATAGAATAGAATAGAATAGAATAGAATAGAATAGACCATGTTGGAAGAGACCTTTGAGATCATCGTGTCCAACCCATCATCCAACACCATCTAATCAACTAAACCATAGCACCAAGCACCCCATCAAGTCTCCTAAACACCGCCAGTGATGGTGACTCCACCACCTCCCCGGGCAGCCCATTCCAATGGCAAATCACTCTCTCTATGAAGAATTTCTTCCTAATATCCAGTCTAAATCTTCCCTGTTGCAGCTTGAGACTGTGTCCTCAATTCCTAAGGGGTGCACTGGATCCATTCCATCAAGGAAGTCATACTGCCAAATCAGAAGAACACAATTACAAACCTAAAGCCAGGAGGGTTGTATTGGCAAGTCATTAAAAAAGCCCAACCACATTAAAGCTTCAAGAAGACCTGAGGTGTTGATGCAGGCAAACATGCCATCTTCTGAATTCTTACCCTTCAATCGGAATTTTATAGGTATAGAAAGCATATACCAGGGGTTACTGATTTTTAGAGGATCAAAGTAGGCAAGCAGAGCTATAAGCCGGACATCCACTCAGTAGAGCACCTACAGTGTCTGAGGGTTACACAAAATGCACTCCTTCTAATGAGCTCCATTTTCCAAATAATTGCTAGTTTCAGAAAGCTGAAGATTTTAATATAAGCAGAAGATACTAATCCAGTAATCCCAGCTATAGAGCCCCAAGTGTTGAGAGCACGTTATTAGAAATACAATTTTGAAATACTCTAAATGGTGATGAACAGATCAGATTTTCTTTAAAATAGTTTCAACATTTATTTGCACATGTGGTGGTGAGAGAAGGCCCAGCTCTCCCTCCCCCACAAAGAAAGAAACCACGGCTGGCTCAGTTGGAGAAGCAAAGGGTAGAGCTGTATTCACAAGCAATATGGAATGCAGGTTGTATATACACTATATACAATATTTACAATATATACAGAAATATACAGCAAAGAAAGTAATACAGGAACAAAACTCCCTCCTCTGGACAGAGGAGGGTTCCCCCCCTGTACCCCCTCTCCCCCCCCACCTCCCCTTTTTCCCAAAAAGGGTTAGAGAGAGAGAGAGAAGGTAGTTATTAAAGAGGAAATTCTCTGTTAGGCTTCAAAGCGCATGCAGGATTAGTTCTTATCTGGTATTCAAGGTCATCTCCAGCTAGTTGCTCAGAAGCAGACAAGCTGGAAAGGCGGAACAGAGTGGAACTGAGAAAGATTCCAACTGAACTAAAACTTAAAGTTGCATTCTACCAATCTACCAATGAAATTCGTTTAGAATATCTGAATGTTTTCAAAATATTCAGCCAGTGTTCCAGCACTGTCCCTTTCTTAAAGGCACAGCCTCAAACGGTCACAGCACTTGGCTTAGTTACATTTTTATCTTAATTTTCCTCAGCCCTGAGGAGAGAGACTTGGGGGTGCTGGTGGATGAGAAGCTCAACATGAGCTCTCAATATGCACTTGCAGCCCGGAAAGCCAATCAAATCCTGGGCTGCATCAAGAGAAGTGTGGCCAGCAGGTCAAGGGAGGTGATTCTCCCCCTCTACTCAGCTCTGGTTGGACCCCACCTGGAGTACTGCGTCCAGTTCTGGTGCCCCTATTACAAGAGGGATATGGACGTGCTGGAGCATGTCCAGAGAAGGGCCACGAGGATGATCAGAGGGCTGGAGCACCTCTCCTAGGAGGACAGACTGAAGGAGTTGGGGCTGTTCAGTCTGGAAAAGAGAAGGCTCTGAGGTGACCTAATTGTGGCCTTCCAGTATCTGAAGGGGGCCTACAAGAAGGCTGGGGAGGGACTTCTCAGGATATCAGGAAGTGATAGGACTAGGGGGAATGGAATGAAGCTGGAGGTGGGGAGATTCAGGCTGGACATGAGGAGGAATTTCTTCACCATGAGAGTGGTGAAGCCCTGGAATGGGTTGTCCAGGGAGATGGTTGAGGCCCCATCCCTGGAGGTGTTTAAGAGCAAGCTGGATGAGGGTCTGGCCAGCCTGATCTAGTGTGGGGTGTCCCTGCCCATGGCAGGGGGGTTGGAACTAGATGATCCTTGTGGTCTCTTCCAACCCTGACTGATACTACGATATTTTAGCTTTTGTTTGGAACTCAGCCCCTTGGTATGTATAACCTCACAACATATGACTGATTTCCTTTTGTAGTAATTTTCAGTGATATATAAAATGTAAGAAGTTATAACATTGACCTAGTGAGAATTCATAAGTTTTCTTTGTTTGCTTGTTTGGTTTTGGTTTTGTTTTCAAAAGACAGGTAAAACTTAGCTCTGGTGGCATATGAAATATATGATCTGGAAGCTCTGGAAAGATTTGGCATTGCTGTAAAGCATCATACAACTAGCAATAATTTGGCAGAATTTCAAGGTATTCTGATAAATAATAATGGCGTCTTGTACTGGATCTTTCAAATAATATAAATAAAAGTAATAATAAACTTCCAATGCTGTCCACACCCCCCAAAAAATAGTATGCATGTTAAAATGAAAGTTGACAGATTAAAATGACATTTCAGATCAAAATATGTTTTTGGTTACAGCTGAGTTAACAATAAATGATTTATTTAAATTGGTGAAGTCATTCTAATGAAAGGAGCTAGAAAGTAGTTTTACAAGGCAGTTGAATCAGATGTAAAATAATGTGAAACTTCCTGTGCTGCATGTCAGGTATCTGTATCTGTCCCTCAGCATCACAGTGAGGGATAGAGCTGAGCAAAAGATTGTCTACATTTGAAGAGAAAATAAATATAAAAACACATTGCAAACTGGCAGCTGAAGGAGTCAACTAGTTAATGGATCAAATTCCCTATGAGGAAGTCTTTCTGTCTTTGATATTTCTCTCTCTCATCTATAACATCTCTATCTCTATCATCTCTATCTCTATCTCTATCTCTCAAAGAATATATATATATAATTCTTTACAACACCTATTGTTTCACTTCCAATTATTCTGTGGAAGTTGAGCATGTTTGTGGTACAGAGCAGCCCAGGAAAGACAATCAGGGAGCAGAATCAGGGCCTCATTGTGCTAACCAACAGAGGGATCAAGGTGACAATTGAGAGACTAATATTTGCATTTGAAAAAGAGTGAAATGAATTTGCTACGCTGAGGTCTTAATCCTTCTAATCCTGCAGGTATCTTAATTCAAGTCAATGGGATCACTTGCTTGAGTAAAACAAGCAGGATTTAGGTCCTCCTCAGTGCTATGCATTAATTAAATGAGGGGCAGAGAGCACTAGAGCAGTCATACAACAGGCTTGCCTTCAAGTTCTTTGTGTCTGCCTGAGAGGAAGAGCTGCTGTTTCTCCTTTGAAAGGGCAGATTGTGCATGCTGTTCTTTTTACATTTCAGTCTTTCATCAGGGAGCAATAAAAGATACTGCACTTTCCTCTATGAGGCTTGTTTGCACAGGAAAATTACTAGTGCATTTGTAGTAGCATATAATCAGACCAATGTAGCAACCCATTGCTAACACTGTTCAGCCAGAATAGCTTCACCATAAATTTCTCCATTTTAGACAGCACCTTTGTCCTCAAAATATGATCATATGAGAGCTGACTGCATTGTTATGCCCACAGAGGTCTTCACTGCTCAGGATTATTTCCTATGTAGTTTAAGTGTCTTCCTTCACACTGCTTTGTGCTCTCATTGAAGAGTCACTCAATTTTATATTTAGCCAAAGAGCTCTAACAACCTTCATGAGATCTTGTCTAGATGGGCTTATCACAGGCACCCACAATGCCTCCTGTCAATTTAATTTAGGAAATAATCCCCTTCCAACAGAGAATTTGGAGTTTCACATGCCCACCATATAATCTGGGCAATTTTGTGGTCAGCCTTGACCTCTCTGCACTGTGATGTTTGTTAACCCTTTGCTCCCTTATCTCCTCTGCCACCACTTCTCTTCTGGTGAGGACCACAACTTAGATGTTTTTGGCAGTGCAGACTATTTTTTTTTTGAAAAGCAGGTTTCTAAGAAGCTGATGAGATCCCACAGGGGTAAGAGGGGGTAGGTGAAGATCTGTAGGGCTCTAAGGAAACTACAGATAGATACCAAGAAAAGAGAGGTTTAAAATGCTGCAAAAATCCTTTTTCATTCCCCTCCAAATACACTACTCCCTTTCAGACATTCCTCATTTCTGTGGCAGTTGGGAAAACCATTTTGCTTACTGCTTTTTGCCTTCCAGAGTTTCTCAAATTGTAGAAAAGAACAAAGGAGGCAAGGCTACCTCACTGCAGAAAGAAAAGAGATAGGCACAGCAAGGCCAGAGATATACCATATAGGTGTGTCCTCCTCAGAAGGAACAGAAAACTGTATGGGCAGAGACTCCCCCCCCACTAAACCAGCTCCATCGCCAGTTCAGGAACAAGCAAAACAATCCATCTTGCCTTAAAATAGCTGCAGGATAATATATGGGAGAGCCAGTCCCAGAACCTTCTTCAAAACAAAAGGCTCAAGCTCCAAATGAAATAATAAAAAAGAAAGAAGGGGGAAAACCAGGAAGGAGGGGGGGCGGGGAGGGGGACACAGCATCTTATCTGACTGTAATTTATCTTCCCTGCCCAGTCATTTCCCTCACAATATTTTTTTCTTTTTAATACACAAGGCCAACAAAATATGTCCATAATCAATGTCACCCCCACAATGCAATCCCCATGACTCCTCCCTCTACCAGCTGCTTTTAATTGTCAGGTTGGGCACAGGTGGAAGAAGAAATTAAACCCATCATTAACTATTAACAATTTCTGGGCTGTTTCCTTATAGGAAATGTAGATCTCATCATATAAGCCCCAGTGTAATTTCTTTAATGAATTTTCAGTGTTATAGTAACTAGGTTAAAAACAATAAGCCAGTACACCCACAGCTGATTTCCAGCACAATGTCTCAGCCCTATAATTCTAAGAAAAGGGTGTGGGGTTCGCCTTAAATAGAGGAAGAAATAAAACTAGCAAGTTTTTGTAGTAAGCATCAGAGGAAATATTCTTATAGCCTAAATGGGAATATAAAATGAGTGCAGTATCATAGCAACAGACAGAGGTTTGTATCAATATTTGAATGATTATGAACATCCTTCTTAAGTGTGTGGAATATGGGTATTTCATAAGGAAAACCTAGAAAATTAATGCTACAGAAATAAGCTGTCAAAATTGAGGATCTGATTGTTGATTTTGCACTGCAAGGGTGAATTCTGATTCCCAGGAATCTTTTTTAATGGCAGAAGAGAGATCACGAGAAAGGGAATAGTAAGGCCTGCCACACTGGGAGCAGAAATCCCCAAGTGGGAGCAAAACCCCTCAGATGCTTTTGGAAATGACTTTGTGCTTCATCATTTCCCAGTCAATGTGCAAGTTACCCTGTTTCAGAAATGAGGTTGCCATTTATTTTTTCAAATAGTGTGAATTGTCAACAAGAGTGTAATCCAAGAATCTTAGTTTATCCAAGTTTATGGCCAAAATGCCAACTTCTGTAGAATTTAATCTATATTAGTCCAGAACAAGAACTCTGGTAAGCTGGAATGGATTTTCCCTTTTTTTTTTTTTTAAAGATGATTTCTTGCACCAGGTTACTCAGGTCTATTGTGTCCAAGTTCTTAAATTTTCTGTGTTGTAACCAAGCAACAAGACTAACATTTTGACAAAGCACTTACCCAGCTTCCTACATCAGGACCAGATTCACATAAAAATGTGCTATTAAAATATGTGCCTCGCAAGCATATTGCTGCCTAGTGAAATCCCTCTGCAGCACCATGGAATGAGAGTACCATGCACACTAGAAGAGGTATTTATGTATGTGTTTTTGTGTGCGTGTGGGTGTAGAATTAGGGCATACGAATGGAGTGTAAAACCCCAGAAAGCCAAATAAGAGCTACTACAGCTGGTCTGTAAGAAATATGGGGGGAAAGACGTCTTAAAAAAGACAGTAATTTAACCCTGGGTTATATTAAATGCTTGAAGTACACTAGGATCCAGAGTAATGAACAATTTTTGGTGGATTGCTCAAAACTGGACACTTAAAATTCAGCTGGTCAGAGTGCTGGTCTGTCTTTGTCTAGACCATGCTTTTGCAAAGAAGGTTTGGAGCAGATGATCCTTGATGTCCCTTCCAACATGTTATTCCATGATTCTATGATTATATGGTAACTGGAGTCCAGGCTTCATTTGTGCGCCATTTTCCACTCTCTGGCACATTCTAATAGTTTTATTCAAGGTAGAAAATACTTAGTGGGTAAGACTCTCTTTTCAGGACATTCTGTCCAAAAAAAGGGAAAGGTTCTGAGGAATGTGGAGAATATAGCTGAAATCAGATGACTTAAGATGACTTAATTACCCTCCAGAAACAGGAATGACTTTTGGGCCATGCTTTTCATTTGTAGGAATCAGTAAATTTTTCCCATTGGTGAATTCTGACAGGAGAGAGACACTTGCTCCAGCTGTGATCAACCTCTCCTTGTCTGGCTGGAAGAACAGCCAAAATGTTAACTTTTCAGCAGCCAAATTGTTCAACTCTTCATTGGGCATTTTGGAGGGGGAGAAAAAGCACACCTATTCTTTTGCTCCAGTAACTTCATCTGGTTTTCCTAAAACTCCATGAAAATTGGTACTCTGGCCACATCAGACTAGTTAGGGCTTGACAGCATGCACATGGTTAGCCCATGAGCACTTGGTGTAGAAAGGGCATCATACTGTTTCATCCCATTTCAGCAATGAGTGCCAGTCTGTAAGTTCTAGTCTCTCTGAATATATTTTGTGAAACATCTATTATAGAATCATAGAATAGTCTGGGTTGGAAGGGACCTCATCTCTTCCAACCCCCTCTGCAGCAAGCAGGGGCATCGTCAGCTGCATCAGACTTCCCAGAATCCTGTCAAGCCTCACTGAGTATCTCCAGGGATGGGGCCCCAACCACCTCCCCAGGAAACCTGTTCCAGCGTTCCACCCCCCTCATAGTAAAGAACCTGTTCCTGGCATCCAATCTAAATCTGCTCTTCTCTAGTTAGAAGCCATTGATCCTCATCCTGTCACTACAGACCTTTGTAAACAGTCTCTCTCCATCCTTCCTGTAGGCCCCCTTCATGTACTGGAACACTGCTATTAGGTCTCCCCAGAGCCTCCTCTTCTCCAGGCTGAACAACCCCAGCTCCCTCATCCTGTCCTCATAGCAGAGGTGTTCCAGTCCCATGATCATTCTTGTGGCCCTCCTCTGGACCCTCTCTATCAGGTCCATGTCCTTCCTATATTGAGGGCTCCAGACCTGGACACAGTACTCCCGGTGAAGTCTCACCAGAGCAAAGTGGCAGAATCACCTCTGTGGATCTGCTGTCAATGCTTCTTTTGATGCAGTCCAGGATGTGATTTGCCTTCTGGGCTGCAAGTGCACACTGTCTGCTCATATTCAGGTTCTTGTACATCAGCACTGCCAAGTGCTAGCTTTGGGGTCGAATGACACTGAGTGGCCAAAATACATGCTGCTTAGTGTCAGCTCGCTCTATGGCAAAACTATTTTGGCTAAATCCACCCAAAATAGAAACAGGGAGTAGGCACTGCCTAAGCAAAAAATTCCAAATTGCCTCCCTAACAGAGGAAAGAGAGATTTCTGGGGAGATCTTTTAGTGGCCCTCCAGTACTTAAAGGGGATCTGCAGGAAAGACTAGGAAGGATACTTCATCAGGCAGTGTAGTGATGAAAGGCAGTGGTTTTAAACTGAAAGTTGATAGATGTAGATTAGATAAGTTTGAAACTAGACAATCTTTAAGGTCCCTTCAAACCCAGCTACAGTGATTTGATCTGATTCTAAACTAAAATGTATTGATTTTTAAATGATGTGGACCAAAGTTATCTAATATTCTCCTTTATAACAGCTCTAACAAATACCAAGAAAATCTAGAGAAAGCTAATATAAAAGTTAAACAGAATATGCATGGAACATCTAAATTTCACTACAAGATGGGCTAATTAACTCTAATTCCTTTTAATGAATGGGACGATAAATAAAACAACATTTAATCTCTCATCTGTTACCCTCTCTTTGCTTTAATTCTGGTATTACTCTACTGTCTTCTGCCTTGATTTCCACAAGCCTAAGAGGAGAATCAGGCCCTTTCATTTTAAAGAAGAAAGCCTTTAAATCAAAACTTTCCTGTGGCATTGAAAATCCTTGCTGCATAGGGAAAAGAAATACCTCCCTGATGTGGTTTCTGAAGGCACAGCTTGTCTGCACTATGATGTGACTTCTTTTGGAATGGACACAGTCATTTTTACACAACATGCAAACTTGACATGTTTTACTTCTGCCTCTGTACACTGCACTGGTTAGGCCACACCTTGAGTCCTGTGTCCAGTTCTGGGCCCCTCAGTTTAAGAAAGATGTTGACTTGCTGGAACATGTCCAGAGAAGGGCAACAAAGTTGTTGAGGGATTAGGAACACAGGCCCTATGAGGAGAGACTGAGGGAGCTGGGGTTGCTTAGCCTGGAGAGGAGGAGACTCAGGGGTGACCTTATTGCTCTCTACAGCAGGCAGAGGTTGGTCTCTTCTCCCAGGCAACCAGCACCAGAACAAGAGGACACTGTCTCAAGCTGCACCAGGGAAGGTTTAGGCTGGAGGTTAGGAAGAAGTTCTACACAGAGAGAGTGATTGCCCATTGGAACAGGCTGCCCGGGGAGGTGGTGGAGTCACCATCATTAGAGGTGTTTAGGAGGAGACTTGATGGGGTGCTTGGTTGCATGGTTTAGTTGATTAGGTGGTGTTGGATGATGGGTTGGATGTGATGATCTTGAAGGTCTCTTCCAACCTGGTTTATTCTATTCTATTCTACTCTACTCAAGTTTCTTTTTCTTGTAACCGCTCTCTCCCTCCAAATTGTTGTTGTAGAGGTAGGTTTTTCTTTAAATTAAAACAAGACTTCCAGATTGTCCTTCTATTATGTAATACTAATGAAATAGGGCCTGTAGTCCTCTACCATTGAAAAATACAAGTTTCCAAATGAAAAGATGCGTTTTTCTTCCTCTTAGTCTTCCTTCCCAGATACTTTGTCAGACTTCAGTCTGAAAAATGAGGCAGCAGATGCTGAACTGAAAACTAGATGATTTTATTGAACACTATAATGATTTAAGTGTCAGCTGCCTAGCATTTACTGTTCTTTTAGTTCCCTAGGATAGAAGACTGCAGCTGTGCAAATTAAAAAAGAGATCTTAAAAATGCCATGGGTTTCATTATTTTTTTTCCTTCTAGATTTTGTTTTTCAAAATGATATAACTTTGTCAATTAATATCAACATAGATTTCATTGTTTAATTTTTTTTTTTACATGTTAATTTTGTTGTTGCCAGTGGCAACTACAAAAGGAGTGAACACAAACAGTCAGTGTATTCCGTGCTTGTTTTCTAATTGTTACTGTGTCATGGGCAAAGCACTTGAGAGGATTAACTCATTGTCATAATTCTTCTCTGTTAAATGAGGGGATTATTGTTTCTCTTCATGACAGCCAGGAAGACATAAGGGAATTTTGGAATGAGGTGGGTTTTTGTAGGTGACTACATCACCTATATCCCAACTCATCAATAACTTGTATTGCTAAGCATTGGCCATTAGTTATTCCTTAGGAATGTTTTAAACAAAAAACTTAGACACTGTCACTATGTGGAATTTCTTGAAACTCACCCTTCCTTGTAAGGAGTCATACACAAAGAGTCAAAATCAATATTTTGGCTGGACTACAGCTATCTGTATGTTGTATAAGGGAAGCTTCCTGTATCGTTAAGCACTTTGATGCTTTCATTTTCTTTTAACGTGTTCTCCTAAAACTGCTGTAATCCATAGACAAATTTAGCTTTGGTGTCATAACTCGATCCTGTAGCTCTAAAGAGAGTCCTAGGAATGAATACATAGGATACATAGAATAAACCAGGTTGGAAGAGACCTTCAAGATAATCGCATCCAACCCATCAACCAATCCAAGCCACTTAAACAACTAACCCATGGCACCATGCACCCCATCAAGTCTCCTCCTGAAAACCTCCAATGACGGCGACTCCGCCACCTCCCTGGGCAGCCCATTCCAATGGGCAATCACTCTCTCTGTATAGAACTTTTTCCTAACATCCAACGTAAACCTCCCCTAGTGATATATAAAGTTGAACATTCATGAATCCTGAACTGTAAAATTCTTCCTATTCGTTGCTCTTACTACTTTCATGTTTTAGGTGATGTTTTAGGTACAATCTAACCTGAATGTAATAAAGTCAGACTTTTTTCCGCCTCTCAATCCAGCTCCAGGCACAAACTCTATTCAAGAAATGAACAGTCCAACAATATTTTCTTGCTGATATCAAAAGGCAATGCCTGGAGGAGCTGTAAAGATCAATGAGGAAGCTTTGGAGAGATGGCTAAACATAAAAATTACATGTTATGAGAAGGACTGAAGATATTGAAGCAGGGAATACTCAGGCTAAAGAACCACTGACCTCTAAAACAAAAGGTTCTGTTCCAATTCTACTACAAATATGTGAAGTTACCATCATTTTTTTCTCTAGGCTACAAGGAATGCTTAGGTTTCTGTTACTTTGTGGATAAAAGTCCCTCCTCCATATATAATTTTTGGTTTTATTTTTTAAGAAAGGTGAAATGTTTCATAGTAATTTGGTGCTCTCATAATAATGATTTGGCACTCTCACATCTCCCAAGTGCAGACTGATTTTTCTCCCTTTTTTTTTCTTCTTCTTTTTTTTTTTAACCCATTGCCCAATGCTTTGATGTTTTACCCATTGAATGCATAAGAGATCATTTTGATATGGTGGTTAATCACTTGTAGTCAAGGATAGCAACATCACAGTGGAGATGGATGAGTTAAATTTAATGGTTGTGTAACTGACAGGCATGTACAGGATAAGCACTTTTTATTATGTACTTCTCAGTGCCACTCAGTTCACAGTGTGCTCCACAAATATTGGCAAGAAAATATGTCATGTGCCAGGGAATGAGTAATAGAGATTTGTGTGAATTGTGGATGCCAGAGAATGTCTAATTATAGCTCATGAAAGACAAAACTATAGGGGTAAAAAACAACAGAAACATTCCCTCAAACCCAGATTAATGAGTCTTGGAGACAACTGACAATATTAACACTCATTGAAATTCCTATGTGGCCAAGAATCCATGGGCAAAGAATTGGCCTAGATCTGTGGAAAACAGGGTCTAGTCATGACAGAGTGCAGAATAAAATTCTTTCACTTGTGTGAAAACCATTCCAGTGTCTTAAATATAAAACTGTGCATTAAGCTAGCTTGGAAGCAAGGAAGGAGCAGCTTTTCCCTAAATAAAAAAAAATAAATCTGACTTGTACTTCCAACATACAAAATAAGGTAGCAGATGGAGTTGCTAGGAGACAGAAGGAAAGAACAAGAGCATGAATGTGCTCTAGTGTCTCTACACAATAATGAAGGGTATATGAAATAAGCCAGAGCTACAGATCTCGCCATGAGCTATTATGACTAATGAAATTTATTCTCTGTGCTAGCCAGGTAAATAGTAAATCTGAACAATTTTAATGAGAGGATCTATGACAATGATATTATGTGCTATTTAATGCTGCTCTGGGGACAATCTTTGTAACCTTGGAATTACAGTATATTTTAGGATGCTTAAGGCTTTATTCAGTAATTTCCTTCATGAATGAAGACAGTACAACCTGTCAGGACAACCCACTCCACTGCCTGCCTGACCTCATGGAGAAGAAAGGTTTACCTTATACCCTGCTGCCTCTCATCCTCCCACAACATATCACTGTGAAACACCTGGCTCCATCTCCTTGCTCATATCCCTGAAGGCACCAAGGATTGCTCTTAGCTCCCCTAAGAGCCATCTCTTCTCCAGGCTGAACAAGCCCCACTTCCTCAGTATCTCTTCAAGGAGCAAGTGGTCCAGCTCCAACCATCCTGATGGCTCTTACTAAACTTATTACAATTTATGGATGCCTTCTGTACTGAGAGCCCAAAACTGGACATGGTATTATTCATGTGGTCTAACAAATGCTGGCTGTTCTCTGAATACAGCTCAGATGATGTAGGTCATCTTTGGCATCCTTTGCCAAGGTGCACTGCTGATGTGTGTATCTCACAACTATAACACTACTGCCTAATTTTGAATCAGGTCACCAGTAGTTAGCTGTCACTCCAGGGATTTTACATTTTATTACTGTTGGCTAAATGATGTAAGAGAAAGGAGATGGTGCAAAGTGGAAAGAATATCAGGGTCATGTGCAGTGCTGATGAAATGTGAAGTAAAAGTAAAGCCCAGCTGGGAAGTTGTCTTGAGAAAGATAAAATTAATGAGAAATGAGAGAAGTTCTAGTCAACTTCATCTATAGCACACTAGGAGTAAGAAAGATTTAGTAACAAAATAATTTTGTTGTGGGAGAATCTCAGGTAATTTGGTCACCACCGGATAACAAGCTATCATGGATGGGCTTTGTAAGATAGATTTGAAAACAATTTTAGACTATATGTATTAAAATATCCATTGAATGCTCAAGATCTTTATCTGCTTCTTTATAGTAGCACTAATGAATGAAAAAAAAATATCCAGTTATAACAAAATAGTTACATTTAATAACATAAGAAGAAAAGAGTTTACTAAATATAATATTAGAAGGACATCAAATTTTGAGACATATGCAGGTGAGTAATGTCTAAGTCAGGGACTTAGTTGTATGAATGGAGAAAAATATTGCCAATTTAAAAAATAAACCACAAACAGAAGCAATTCCTCTGGGAAACAGAGTTCTTAATTAAATCCAAAATCTGAGACTGCAATGTTAAATGGAAAGGACAATGAAAAATGTTTAGAGAGAGCTGCTCAGACTTGTGAGGCTTAAAGCCTCAAAGCTTTGACTGGCTCAAAGCTTTCAAATACCCACCCCCCCACCCCCCCCCCCCCCCCCCCAAATTTCTGAATATTCTAAAATCAGGAAGGGCCTATACACTTTTATTTAAAGACCAAAATGGGCAAGGTACCTCATTAAAAAACAGAAAATATTACTTTTCAGTAAAAAATAAAGATACAATAAATGTTGAAAATAATTTCAATTAATTCTGTTTAAACCCCTATTACTAATAGAACTAGTGCACAGAAAAAGAATATACAGATAAAAGGAAATAAAAGTAGAATAGAGTAGAATTAACCAGGTTGGAAAAGACCTTTGAGATCATCGAGTCCAACCTATCACCCAACACTATCTAATCAACTAAAAGTACACCATTACACTAGTGATTCAGTGAGAAGTTTGACAGAATGAATTACCGGGTGAGAGGACAAAAGTGGCATAGATCTGTTGTTTAATAACTTATTTGAATAGCTATCCATTACTGTTTTAAATATTTATTCCAAATGCAGTTTGCAATAAATTCTGTTACATAGGTTGGAAACTAGCTCATGGAACTACAAGCAGTTTTGTGCAGTGCATTGCATTTAAATGGTTTACTGGTCTTCTGTGACGTTCACTGTTATCATCCTATCATAGCTGTTAATGGCTTTTTAAAAACCCCAACCCTTTAATGATATGTTTGTGTTCTTAAGGGAGTCACTGAGTTGACATCAAAACCAGCAAAATACAACCAGAAATAAGTGTAGATAAAAATAAGAAAACTGTTTTCAGATCCTATAAAATGCAAGCCACAAAACCCACGGAAAATGGAAACAGGCATTGGGGTGAAAGTAAACAGTGAACCAGGGAGGAGTCACCAAACAGGAAAAAGTAAGCTGTGCAGCACAGGAATCTGTACACAGAATGAAGCCCTGGAGCAATGCTAGTTAATCAAACCTGATCTACAGCATTCAGCACAGGCCATCTCAGTGATTAAACTGAAAACAAACAAACAAACAAAAACCTACCCCAATAGCAACTAAGCAAATTGGTCAGGACATTCTGTGCATGACCAGCTGATACTAGTTCTCAAGCTAAGATTTAGAGGATGAAATGAGCTTCAAATAAGATTTGGTAGTTGGCACTGCCAGACTTCTCTTGGTTTTGGGTTCTCTGAGGTTGGCTTGTGCACAACCTCTGTCTGTAAGGAGCAAGCAGGCAAAAAGCTGACTGTATCTGTGCTCATACCACCACCTGCTCTGGGGATGGATTGTGTCCTACCACTTGCTGCACTCCTACAACAGTAGCCTGGCCCTATCTATAGCTCTTGGATATCACAGGTGCAGCAGCTATCGTTTGCAGCTGCTTACTCACAGGCATCTCTAACACCAGTGTATTTGCACTAGATGCCAAGGGTGTGTTTACATAAAGAGTTATGGCTTGTGACAGCTCACCACTTGGTAGGATGCTGCTCAAAGGCTGGGCCAGGTGGAGGTGGTGAGATTTGCCTTGTTTCCTCTTACAATGCTTATTGGAGCAGGCCATGAGATGGTTTTATCACTGAGTCAGTTCCAGGTTTTAGTTGGGTGGATCCTGGGATGTTCCACCCCATGAAGGATCCAGCATGTGCACATGGGCAATAAGAGCAAGCCCAACTGGCAATTCAGATGTACCCAGAACTTGTGTTCGCCAGGTACTTTAACTCACTTTTACCACCTGGCAAGCCTTCAGGGTGAAAATAGGCATATTTCATCTGGGAAAGCAAGTAATCACAGCTTTCATTGTAATACTGGAAACTTCCTTTGTGTCAATTTTCAGGTTTCCCCATCCAAAGGCATATAAATATTGACATTGTTTTCCCATGTGCCTATGGAATGTAAACATGTAAACACCACGCTTGCAGAGAAACCATTTAATAAGAGTCAAGACCCAGGATATGCCTATTTAATAGAAGTATACAAAGTAATGGTTATTAATATTCCTTATTCTATTTTCTAGTGACATTATATCTATGCATTAAAAGGCAGAATCTCTAAAATTAAATTAGATGAGGAAAAAAATTAATCAAATGGAGAGAATGCTTTGCAGTGTCAGCATTGAGCTGAGACAAGCTCCCCTAGTGCTCATCAGAAGGTTCTATCAAGGTTGATGAGGGGCTGAACAAGTTTCTGAATCCCCTTTGTGCTTTGGCTTGGGTGAAATTGAGGAAGGGATAGAAAGCAAAGCCTGGACTAGAAACATCCTTCTGTGCACCGTGGTTTAAGGGTTTCTTGATGCTTTTGCATCTGTGCAAAGGTTTCTACCCATACAAGTGAGGTTTTGTAGGTTTTACATTATCTTCTGCACTGGGTCCCTCCTTACCTTTTAGGTAGGAAGAAAAACAGATTAATTCTGAAGGATGTCGCTCTGTTCACCTATGGTGAAGTGAAAAATGGTACTTGGCACCTTGTGGCCTGCCATCATTCCACACCTTGGCTTCTTGTGATCTGAAATCATTAATTCATTCAGACTTGTCAGGATTAGCTCTGGTCTGGGAAGATATTCCTGTAGAGCTGAGTTCAAAGGCAATACCTCCACCAAGGCAGCAGGTGCCATCTCAAGTGGCTCTGGCAAACAAAACCATTATTTTTTCTCTCCTTCAACCATCTTAAACCCACATTCAAGATATCTTTGTCAGACTGACCACTTCTTTTGACTCCTGATGGAAATAAACATTGCTTAGGAGCATCTACATTCCCTATACATGCTTATTCTATGTAATTTCATGAGGAGTTGTTTCATGGGCATTTTAATGAAGATGCAGTGAGGAGGTAAGGAGTAAAGCAATTATTTCCCATAGCAGTAAGAAATACTTTCTGATCTTCTATCTTTCATTAGAATCTAGTGTGCTATTTACTAGTGCAAATTCCATTGCAGAACAGGTTCATACAGGAAATGAAGAAACCTCAGTGAAAATAGATCTGTGATAGAATCAGCTTTCACTTTAGCTTACTGTATTTAAAAGGAAAATATCTGTATCAATTCTGGCTCAGAAACATGCAAAATTTTTGTGTTTTGGGGCTTAAATTATCACTTAGCTGAAATACCATATTAATATGCTGTTGTGATTCGGTGTGTACCAAAACAAAATTTATCTTCTAATTAAATGAATCAGTCCAAACCTAGCTCTTCACCTCTCTTAATAAATTCCTAAAGAAGGGGCAGTGTTTAACAGCCTCTTTGGACTTCGTTGTGGTAATAATAACAGAGGGAAGGATTTTAAAGCTAATGAGTCTAAATGTGGGGTTTATTATTTTACAAGTACAATTGAAATAATCCTTATTGTTTTCAAAGTAATTTTAAAAGGACTGGAAGCAGGTTTTTAACCTGGCCAATTGGTGTAGTGATACAATAATATCACTCCCTCCTTAGAGAAAAAAAAAAAAAGTATTAAAATTTGCTTAGCCTGACTGCTTGGGATTTCATAGTATCATAGTATCAGTCAGGGTTGGAAGGGACCACAAGGATCATCTAGTTCCAACCCCCCTGCCATGGGCAGGGACACCCCACACTAGATCAGGCTTGCCAGAGCCTCATCCAGCCTGGGCTTAAACACCTCCAGGCATGGGGCCTCAACCACCTCCCTGGACAACCCATTCCAGGGCTTCACCACTCTCATGGTGAAGAACTTCCTCCTCATAAGACTTCTTACTGCAGCTTCAGAGGAGGTGGACATTTCCAGCAAATTCTAGTTATTTAAAAGGATTTATTTTTGTTACTGAACTTGATGATCAACTCTTTCTACAGATTGTAAATGCATTTTAACAGATTTTAAAGAGTGATGGTATAGGAGATAAGCATTTGCTCCTTTCTGTTCTGCTTGGTTAGCCCTTGATACCCTGCAAGAGCTTGTCTGAAAAAATGTCAAATTTGGGGGCATTCACTCAGTGTTTTGAATTTATCACAAAACCCTATGACTTGGTGAGCCCATCTTGGCTTGCTGTAATATGAATATCTTCCAAAGCCATGGAAAATAGTGGACCAAAATGTAAAGGAAGACACACACAAAAAGATCTTGAATCTTGAAAGTTTTGCACACATCTGCAAACACTGAGGGATTAAAAAAATCGTTGGACTTTCAAATGTCAAAAATGCACTCGGGGGACCTGTTTCCTCTCTCTCCTCAGAGCAGCACCTCCATTTGCTCCACCTGATTTCATGCTTATTCAAATCAACACTGGCCCTTACTAACCTGTAGGATATAAAGTGTTTTTTTCACCGGTCTCATGGCCCTTCCACAAGTGTTAGGAGTCATACTGAATGGATTTCATTCCTAGCAGTAAACATAGCAGCTTTTCTCTCATGAACACAGGTGACACAAGGGCTATCCCTGTACTTGTAAATTCAGCAGTGCCAGGATCCCTGCTCCGATGGCCAGCTGGCACAGACTACTCTTGTTCATACTACTGAAGTCTCATAAACAAGCTTGCCACATTCAAGCTACCTATTGGGAAATAGTTCCTGGCCTTTTCTAATTCTAGATCTGTGCTGGGGGTTTGTTTGGGAACTTGCTAGCTGGTCAGGGCCAGAACTATGCTTGTGTCTGTTTTAACTGTTTGACATCAGAGATGGCAAAATAGCAATGTCAGGGTCTGTCAGTTTGTCAATGTGGATATAACCAGGTGGAGTTCTTTTTAAGGATATTCCTGGATCTTGTTATGGATCCATGGTATCCTTTGGAGCTGATGGGGCAGCTCCTAGTGGGGAATCTTCTATTCTCTTCTCCCAGCCCGGGTAGTAGCAGTACAAGTGAGAAGGAGACCACTCAGAAAGCACTTCTTCACTATCCTTGTCCTGTCTTTTTTAGAGGCAGTGGCTTTATTGCCCGCCCTTTTTGGAAAAACAAAAATTTCTCAGGATTCAGGGTTTTATGAAGGAGAGGCTGAAAATTTTTACTCAGCAGACTCATTTTCAGAAGATTCTTTCAGCTAACAGCTTTGAAAATATGCCAAAACCTTGCATGTTTGCAAGTAAGACATACTATTTCCTGTATTTCAAAAAGAGCAGGTTAACATGCTGGTCTTTCCAGCCAAATGTGAGACGTCCTTAAGGGAGCTGAGGCAGCAATCTAATTCAGCCCTATACAAACCCGACTCTCCTTTGCAGCTTATTCTTGTAAACTATCAACCGCAAGCTCCAACTCATGAACCTAAACTGTAAAAACCCAGTTTTGCACAGTATTAAGCTTTGAAGATTTCTGAATCTAATTTTGTCAAGGCCTTTTTAAAAAGTTTTTGACACACAATAAGAAGGGCAGAGACACATCCTGGCATCTTGTGATAAGGCATGTAAGTCATCTGAGTCCTAGTGTGAAAAAAAACCCCACCAAACAAAAAACCCAAAAGCATTTCTAGTTCTCCCCAAACACTATTTTTAATTACAGTTTATCTAATTCATCATGGGTCTGTCAGATTTGAAGCCACAGAATGAACAGACTTTCAGAAATGCTGTTGGCTCCAACCGCAACTCCTTTTTATTGAAAACTATTTTTAGTTCTGTTTATTTGCTACAGAATATTTTCCTCAGTGTTGTTTTTATGCTGAACTGAGACTCGGCAATGTTTTTTGTTGGAATGTAATACTGTCATATCAGGTCAAAAGGGAAAATGCCAGTCAGTGTTTTCTGGTGCTTGTACACACATAAAGTTATGTCCATTCGTTGAATTCAGCCATTACTCCTGAAAAAGAACAGCGATTTTACCTTATATCACTGCAGAGGTTATCAGTGATATGCAGCTTTTTATATGTCTTGTGTTAAATAGTCAAAGCAAAATACCTATTAACATTGTAAAAAAATATAAATTCTAAATTTCCTGCCTTACTTTCTTCCTTGGTGTTGTGGTTTAAGGGTAGGTGGACCCTAGGACCCAGATGGGGTCACTGGGTCATGTTATTCACAGTATCACAGTATCACAGTATCACTAAGGTTGGAAGAGACCTCAAAGATCATCAAATCCAACCTGTCACCACAGACCTCATACTAGACCATGGCACCAAGTGCCACGTCCAATCTCCTCTTGAACACCTCCAGGGATGGTGACTCCACCACCTCCCTGGGCAGCCAATGGCTAATGACTCTCTTGGTGAAGAAGTTTCTCCTCACCTCAAGCCTAAACTTCCCCTGGCACAGCTTGAGACTGTGTCCCCTTGTTCTGGTGCTGGTTGCCTGGGAGAAGAAACCAACCCCTTCCTTTCAGGTAGTTGTAGAGGGCAATGAGATCACCCCTGATCCTTCTCTTCTCCAGGCTAAACAATCCCAGCTCCCTCAGCCTCTCCTCATAGGGCTTGTGCTCAAGGCCTCTCCCCAGCCTTGTTGCCCTTCTCTGGACACATTCAAGTGTCTTGATGTCCTTCTTAAACTGAGGGGCCCAGAACTGGACACAGTACTCAAGGTGTGGCCTAACCAATGCAGAGTACAGGGGCACAATGACCTCCCTGCTCCTGCTGGCCACACTATTCCTAATGCAGGCCAGGATGCCATTGGCCTTCTCGGCCACCTGGGCACACTGCTGGCTCATGTTTAGACGGGTGTCAATCAGTAACCCCAGGTCTCTCTCTGTTTGGGAGCTCTCCAGCCACTCTGACCCCAGCCGGTAGCTCTGCATGGTGTTGTTGTGGCCAAAGTGCAGCACCCGGCACTTGGATTTGTTGAATGCCATCATGTTGGACTCTGCCCATCTGTCCAGCCTGTCAAGGTCCCTCTGGAGAGCCTGTCTATGCTCTAACAGATCAACATCTGCTCCCAACTTGGCATCATCAGCAAATGTAATGATGACTCCCTCAGTCCCCTCGTCCAGATTATCAATAGATATATTGAACAGGATGGGGCCCAGCACTGATCCCTGGGGCACACCACTAGTGCCTGGCTGCCAGCTGGATGTGGCACCATTCACCACCACTCTCTGCGCTCGGCCCTCCAGCCAGTTCCTAACCCAGCACAGACTGTTGCTGTCCAAGCCACGAGCTGACAGCTTGGCCAGCAGTTTGCTGTGGGGGACGGTGTCAAAGGCCTTGCTGAAGTCCAGGTAGACTACATCCACAGCCTGCCCCACATCCACCAGGTGGGTCACCTGATCATAGAAGGAGATCAGATTGGTCAGGCATGACCTGCCCTTCCTAAATCCTTTTCCTGCTTATCTTCTATTCAAGGGGACAAGAAGTTCCTTTCCTTTTTGCCTTGCAGCCTGGTGGGGAGCTGTTTGCTGGCTGCTGGAAAGCTCATCATGGCTGAGCCTGCTTCCATGTGTTTTGGGACTATATCCACGTGTTGTGGGAAAATCCATTGCCATCCGAGATGTGGTTTTGTATATATCTGTATATATCCTTTCCCTCAATCTCCCTGTACATCCCTTTTCCTTTAATACCTTTTATTATTTGTTAAAATTACTTTCTTAACTTCTAATTCTGTGCAAACCCTTTTGTGTAACCCTTTCCTTCTTTGCCTATCTTCTCCCTGAGGGGCAGAGGTGGGTGTGTAATCCAAATTCTGTCCTGTGGGGCTTTTCCCCTGACACCTTAAATGGTGACACATGGACAAGGTTTATGCTAAGCTTTGGCAGGTATTTCCTCTGTAACTGCTTCAAGCAAAGCCTTATCATGTCTTGTTGCTAAAACAGAGACTAATAGTTCTTTCATTTTCCTGTAAACTCTATAAAGGATATCCATATAAAAATCTATTATTATCTCTGCTAGAATCCCTCCAAGTAGTGTTTAAAAGCTTTTAGAGATTGAGAGGATAGAATTAATTCATTCTTTGATTTATTTTGAATCTCAGCCTTTTGAATGACAGAAATCTAATGCCCCCTTGGAGATGGACACATCTGCAGATCTGTTAGAGTTAAGTAACACAGTTCTGCTTGCACAAGCTGTAATTTAAAGGTTGGAAATCTTGCATCATCTCTGAAATACAAACCCACAGATGCTCAGTTTCTCAACACTGTATTTTACAAAGCTCTGGGCCAACTCCTTAAGCCCTTACACAGTCCTGTTTCAGAATTTTGAAGGGAAAATATCTGATTCAACATATCTCATTTCAGTATGAATTGGTCTGAATAAAGACAAATTAAAACCTAGGAATCTTCTGTTTGATTACTGAAAATGTCTGTGGGAAATGAATCCTCTTCATTACAAAATTATTTCCCTTTCATACATGTCTTTGTCTAAGCACATTTTCAAGCACTTTGCTTTTACCTAGGGCTATTTTACTACAGTTCTCTGCCTGCAAGAGCCTGTGGGTTTATATCAGAGAGGAGATGCTTTAAACCCTCGCAACGCTTGTGACATTTTTAATTCTTTCCAAGTTGTCTTTTAAATTCTATTAGAGAGAGAGGTCCAGCTCTGACACTGAGTCACACATCTCAATTCTTGATAAATGATCTTGATGTGATCACATGCAGAGTTCAGACTCCTGCGTAATTTTTCTTGTGAGTGAAATAAATTTGCTGCAGCAGTTCCATTAATCACAAATAAAGGAGGGTTGGTTATTGTTTTCACCACATTACATGTATATGGCAAGCAAACTCAGAAGCGAGTTTCAATGAAGTGCAATGTGCTTGGAATGCACAGGTGTGGTTCAGTAAATAGTTCTGTACACACAGTTAAAATCCTACCAGCAATAGATCTGTATTAGCTATTGGCTGAGGCCAGTTATTCCTGGCTCTGAGGAAGGGCTAATTATCATAAATGTGATGTTACATGGACACCAGTGTAAAGTCTAAATTAAGCTGAAATACTTTTACACAGTGATGCATTTTGGGTATACATGCACCTAGAAACACACTGTCAATAGGAACTCATTGCTCATCTCCAAAAGCACACTTACACCACAATGTTGGTTAACCTCTGCATTTATCCTAGGCTCCAGCTCCTCATATTGCAGATGTTACTTCACTCTGATCTAGACCTTCATGGGAATGAGGTATACAGGTAAGAAATAGTTTACATGGGAGTCCCTGTTTTATCAAATGGACACAGACCTGTCTGTACCCTCATCCCTGAAAGCCATAGTCCTTCACTCTTTGGTAGGGTAAGGAAGACAGATGCCTGCTAGCTTTATAAAAAACCTGTCCTTTGTTTGGAAGGCTTCTGGATCAAACACAGCTTTCTAAATGATTTGGTCATTTTTATGTTCCCTCCTCTGCCCAAAGAATCAATTTTTTATGTAGATACCAGAGTAAGGTGAGTGCTTAGAAACACCCTGACTGCTGAACAACTTGCAAATGAAATGCAAATAAATTTCATTTAGATGGCAAAGGCTAAGCCTGTGCTTTCTGAAATTTAACTTACAACTGAAAATCAGCTTCTCCTTTGCTACAGTTTTCAGTGAAGTCATAATTGTGTGTTTGGCATTAGTCTGTTGCCATGGGTAGTAGGAATCAGGATAGGACATGATGACATTCAAAGGTCACTTCAATCTCTAAAGGCTATGGTTCTGGGAATGACTAATGGCATTGTACTGCTACAAATATATGAATATGATGAACGGCAACTGATTCTTGTTTAAACATAAATATCTCTGAGATTTAGAAGAAAGGATGACAAAATCTTATTAAAAAATGAATGGGCTTATTTTTCATTTGATTCTTTTTATGTGAGATTGTGTGCATGGTCATTGGATGGAGTAATTTCACTTGTACAAAAATACAGCTTAGCAAAGTGGGTGTATCAATAACTGCAATTTCTGCTATAAATCTATGATTGTATTTAAAGTGTCATGCCTAGACAATACTTTACAGGAGAATGGCTTGGATCAATAATTGTCACTAACTCAGTTTTCCTAAAAATATTTCAAGACTGTCTTTAAGATATGACTCATCTAGTCACAGGAAATAAGGCTTAGTGCTTATTTTCAAAAGTACATATCTGAAATTTGTGCATGGCTTGGGACAGTTTGGTTTCATCTTGCATGACTGAGTCATTCTGAATTGTTGATACAGCCCTGATGGTTATGTCAGAAACTCTGTAGAGGATGAGAGAGAGATGGAAGAGAGATCTCTAGTACAGGAAGAACTGTTAAAAAGAGGTCTAGAATATGTCAGTTGTTACAGCTGTTTTGCAGAACTTCTGTGTAGCTCTAATATAAACTTTTTATTTGCTCCTGCAGTTTGACAGGAGAAATAAAAATAAATAGTGTTCCCTTCCATTCTCTTCCCTTCTGCTTTCTTCTATCATACACTGAATTTTAAAAGTTAAGGCATTTTGTAGTAGTCTGTCTTTCTATTAAGCTGGCTATTTTAGCACTTGGCTGTACCCATTTGCTAGTTGTGGTGTGTTTAACTCAACAACCACTGTTGCCACAGATATGTTGCTCTATATTTTACTTTTTCATGTAGAGCAGTTCATTGCACATTTTACATTCTTGAAAACTGTTTGTAGAAGTTTATCTTTGTTTGCAAATCACTATCTAGACCAAGCTACTAATCACTGGTGCTGTGAATTGGTGTTTCCATCTCCCTTTAAACAGCACTTGCAGAGCCACAACAGTTCCAAATAACTCTTTGCTTTCATGCCATCTGTCAGTTATGTCATTTTGCATTCATAATTCCCACAACTTGTGCTCCAGATGAAAAATTCCTCTTGTCTCTCATCCACTCTTTCTTAGAAATATCATAGGGAGACAAATACAGCGTGAAAGGAAAAAACAGTTTATATTAAAAATCAGATAACCCGCTGTGCTCTTCTCCCTGGCAATAAAAACTCCGCTTTCAGCAACTGACTCATCCCAGAGCAATCCATTTCATTTGGGCAATGCAAAAGCTCAAATATCTTCCAAGTATTTCCTTGTGTTGAAGTGATCCAGTGCTGATCACAGAGCCAGTGTTAGAGTATGCTGCCCAGCCTGTGCTGACTACAATACCTTTGGCCATAGTTTAACCCTTGGATACATCATAAACTGATAAAAGAAGAGGGCAAGGGACCAATTCTTGACCCCATGGTCAACTGCCACACACTGGCTCATGTCCCCATTGCCTGTAACTTGTTGCTTCTCTAACAGATTTGCTTCGGAGACAGTTGGTTGAAGAAAATTAGTTGAAGAAAATTAGTCATCATGGCTGATGGGGTTCCTGAGAAGGAGCTATCAGCCTACCCCTATTTATTTAACAATAAGGAGCTATGTTTTGAGACAAGCAGTGCCTGGTCTTAAGCTAGTAAGAGAATCCATAATAAATACATAAATAGATAAATCAAGCACAAATGGGACTTTCTTCCTGACAGCTGGGAAGAGGGTGATGTTGCCTTTATTTTCCCAGTTCTGAAAATGATGGGAACTTTTCAGTCCCTTTTCCACCTTCTCTGCCATTTGCAAGTAGCTAGACACCTGCTAGAGGCGCTGCCTCCTGAGAAAAAATTTAGGTATGCTGTGTTAAGGGGCCTTGCCTAGGTGGTGACAGAATATCAGAATAAAAATCCATATCTTCTGCTGCCCAACCTTTGTCATTAATCACACATCTCCCCTCCTGAGTATGAGTATGTGGCCAGAGGCAGATGCACTTTGCCTGCAGCAGAATAAACAACAGAAGAGAAATTCTTTCCTTACTATCAAGTGCAGAGATAATTTTTTTCCTCCAACAGCAAGAAGCTTCCTTCTGAGGGTGTACAGCTGCACCATTGCAGCATCTGTCTTGTATCTTGGCACATGGTACAGATGATCAAAGCAGCAGCTTTTGTTTAAAGCAATACAAAACCAGAGTGGCAGAACATCCAGAGTCAGATATAGCACCACAAAGCAAGGAAGAAATACAAGAGCCAAACTGTATAAAATGTTGTGGGTGTGTTTGGGGGTTGTTTTTTTTTGTTTGGTTTGGGTTTTTTCCCCAGCAGTTTCTCAGTGTGCAGAATCACAAGGTAGATCAAGCTCTGGAATAGTTTGTTCAGAAGATATTCTCCTCATTTTTGTTCTCCCACAAATTCCTTATATAAATTTTCTGCATGTGGAATTAGAATAGAATAGAGTAGAATAAACCAGGTTGGAAGAGACCTTCAAGATCATTGCGTCCAACCTATCAACTAATCCAACCCATCTAATCAACTAAACCTTGGCACCAAGCACCCCATCAAGTCTCCCCCTGAATGCCTCCAATGATGGTGACTCCACCACCTCCCCGGGCAGCCCATTCCAATGGGCAACAACTCTCTCTGTGTAGAACTTCTTCCTAACACCCAGCCTAAACCTCCCCTGGCGCAGCCTGAGACTGTGTCCTCTTGTTCTGGTGAAGGCTACCTGGGAGAAGAGACCAACATTCGCCTGTCTACAACATCCCTTCAGGTAGTTGTAGAGAGCAATAAGGTCACCCCTGAGTCTCCTCTTCTCCAGGGTAAACAACACCAGCGTCTCCTCATAGGGCTTGTGTTCCAAACCCCTCACCAACTTCATTGCCTTTCTCTGGACACACTCCAGCAAGTCAACATCTTTCCTAAACTGAGGGGCCCAGAACTGGACACAGAACTCAAGGTGTGGCCTAACCAGTGCAGCATACAGGGGGAGAATCACCTCCCTGCCCCTGCTGGCCACACTGTTCCTGATGCAGGCCAGGAAGCCATTGGCCCTCTTGGCTGCCTGGGCACACTGCAGGCTCATGTCCAGCCTACTATTGACCAGTACCCCCTGGCCCCTCTCTGCCTGGCTGCTCTCCAGCCACTCTGACCCCAGCCTGTAGCACTGCCTGGGGTTGCTGTGGCAAATGTGCTGAACCCGACATTTGGCTGTGTTAAATCTCATGTCCTTGGATCCTGCCCATCTGTCCAGCCTGTTGAGGTCCCTCTGCCAATCCTCTCTACCCTCCAGCAGATCAGCTCAGTATCACAGTATCACAATATAACTAAGGTTGGAAGAGACCCCAAGGATCATCAAGTCCAACCTGTCTTGACAGACCTCATGACTAGACCATGGCACCAAGTGCCACGTCCAATCTCCTCTTGAATACCTCCAGGGATGGTGACTCCACCACCTCCCTGGGCAACCCATTCCAATGACAAATGACTCGCTCAGTGAAGAACCTTCTCCTCACCTTGAGTCTAAACCTCCCCTGGCACAGCTTGAGACTGTGTCCCCTTGTTCTGGTGCTGGTTGCCTGGGAGAAGAGACCAACCCCCTCCTGTTTACAATTACCTTTCAGGTAGTTGTACAGGGCAATGAGGTCACCCCTTATCCTTCTCTTCTCCAGGCTAAACAATTCCAGCTCCCTCAGCCTTTCCAGCTTGGTGTAGTCAGCAAATTTACTGATGATGGACTCAATGCCCTCATCCAGATCATCAATAAAGATGTTAAAGAGCATGGGGCCCAGCACTGATCATTGGGGCACACCCCTAGTGACTGGCCGCCAGCTGGATGTGGCACCATTCACCACCACTCTCTGGGCTCGGCCCTCCAGCCAGTTCCTAACCCAATGCAGTGTGCTCCGATCCAAGCCAGGGGCTGATAGCTTGGCCAGGAGTTTGCTGTGAATTTTTTCAGCATCCATTTCTTAGTTCTGTAGATAATCAGTCCAATGGTCAATGTTTCTATTTTCCATGGCAGTGAGAAAGAGTGTTTTAAAACCAGCATTTTAGTCTTCTTGCTAGGCAAATTTAAACTCCATTATTACATAAACAACGAAACCAAAAACTTGTAAATAATATTTCTATAGGTGATTAATTCATTTCATACCGTGAAATGGTACAGAGAAGGCAAACATTCTCAATCCATAACAAATCATTCAAATGTGTATTTTTAGGCACCTGGTTCTTTTCAGGAACTTGAAGACTCTAGTATTGTTTGTGATTAATCATCAGAATCAGTAATCTTCACATGATTTATTATTGCCTTGCTAAAAAGCTCTGATATAACGGCCCAGAGATGTTTTCATTTTTCTACAGGGAGAAGAAAACCCCAAGCACTGTCATCATCAACTGGCTTGTGTCCAATAATTCCAAATTAATTTAAGCAGCCAAGAACTGGGCGTTAACTTCTCTCATATGTCAGGAGAGTAGGTAATAAAATAAAAACCATCAGTCAAACCATATCAGCTCTTGGTAATAATGGGAGGAGAGGGTGAGATCACCAGTTCTGCAAAGCTCAAGTGACCAGCTGACTTCTTTGTCTGCTAGCTTACAGGCTCTCCACTAGCAAAGCAGGAGAGGAGACATTTTTCTCTGCTATGTTGTGAATAAGCAGCTTTCAGATACAGACACTCTGTATGTTGAAGCTAAGTGACCTGGTGATAGGCCCCCTGAAGACAGTTGATTTCCTCTAATGTCACACCTGTGGAAAGAAACATCTTAGCTAATGCAAAGAGTGATGCATAGCTTTAATTATCATGGTTATAAATGTGAGCATGGCCCCTGAGAATACTGGAAGTAATTATATTAATGTCTGAGCTGCTGGGGCTAGCATTGTTCACAGCAGATGTTACAAGAATTTCTTGCCATCTTTAAGACTGGCACTTGCCCTTGCTGGCTTGAAATGGTTTAGGATGTGTCATTTCAATTCTAAAGAATGGATGCAGGCATTTATTGCTGAGCTACCTTCTGTGAAAGAAACAATCCCACTTCCTGCATTCAAATTTTCCTTTTTTTACTATAAATGCATTAAAGTACCACGTGTCTGTACTGCATTGTAATGGACTACCTGAATTTGTGATTTCTTTGTTCAAGACCAAAAGCAATCTATTTCAATTTATTTATAGTATGTATGCTGATAATTTGAGTTTAGCCGTCTTTAGAGTCATAGAAGACATGGTGCAATAGGTTAGCACAAAACACTATGAACTGAAAGCAGTCTTAAGATACAAGTCACACACTTTTGTATACTGTATGCAGGAAGACAAGATCTCATTTTTCATGTGCCAAATTGGCTTCTATTTTCAAAAATAGCTATAAGAAGATATATCAGTCAAAATCCAACTTGTTTTTTAGACTGTTGTTTTATACAACAGAAGTCATTCCTACTTTTAACTGAAAGTCTGTTGTGATGTCCTGGGTACTTTGAGGAAACACCAGTCAATAAGAGTTCTTCAACAGTTCCCTTCATTCCAGCTGGAAAGGAAAACATTTTTAAGTATATCCAGTTAGAAACGGCAGAGGAGGCTTAATACATTGTAGTTACTATGAGTTATTAAGATTAAAATGCTGCTTGATAGCTGCTTTTTTTAGTAGCAATTATTCTGAGTGCATGATAGTACTTGTTAGTGACTATCTGTGCTTTAAGTTTTTCACTCCTTGATATGCTCTTGAACTTCTGCCATTTTGCAAGGGGCACTGAATCAAAGGTTTTGATGGGGGTGCTGGCATACTGACGCTGCAAAATTAACGTGTCCTGAATTTCTATCCAAGAATCACAGACTTGCAAGCAGTGCACATTTTGTAGAATTACAGTCCTCACTAACTGACATCAAATAGACACTGCTGTCTTATTAAAATGCTGCTAAAACTGCTACTTATTCACTATGATTTTATGATCGAGTATGCTAACTATGCTATGATATCGTTAGTTATGAACTAGTTTGATAGGAAATTATTATGTCAACCTAGTGTATTAATGTGTAAGTCATATTTTCAGTACTGTCCACTGCTTATTGGCAGATACTGGTTTATTTGGTTGCATAAGAGTTTATGCTATAGTATTGGGTTTGGCTGAGCTGCAGTTAATTCTCCTCAAAGCATCTTTCCAGTGCTGTGTTTTGCAGCAGTAGTTGATAACACAGCAGTGTTTTGGCTACTGTTGAATAAGTATCCAGGCTGTGTCTTTCCAACATTTCCTTACCCCTAGCGTACACTGAATGGTGGCCAAGATGTTGGGAGGGGACATGGCTGAGCCAGCTGACCCAAACTGGACAAAGGGGTATTCCATGCCATATCATGTCATCTCAGATATAAGAATGAAATGAAAGAAGGAAGTTTGGGGGGTTCATCCATGGTGTCTATCCTCCAGAGGAACCACCATGTTTAGAGAGCCCTGCTTCCCGAGACCAACCATCATCCTGCTGGTGGGAAGCAGAGAATAACATCTCTTTCGCTCTGATTTTGCTTCCGTGTGGTCTGCTGCCTTTGCTTATTATTGTAATTAAATTGCTTCTATCTTATTACTGGCTTTTGGTATATTTTTCCCCCTATCTGCTATCCATTTTAAAAAGGGAGTGTTAGAGCAGCTTTGGTGGGCATTTGGCCCCTAGGCCAGGACTTAACCACCACAGCTATCCATGACTCACTTATTATACTATCATTCAGTCTACTGGTCTGTTTAAACCACCTGAAAAATAGAATAGAATAGAATAAACCTGGTTGGAAGAGACCTTCAAGATCACGACATCCAACCCATCAACCAATCCAACCCACCTAATCAACTAAACCATGGCACCAAGCACCCCATCAAGTCTCCTCCTGAACACCTCCAATAATGGGGACTCCACCACCTCCCCAGGCTCTACAATGTTACAGGACCAAAAAAAGCCCAGATTCCTTAGTGGATATGCAGGTGTTGTAAGTAAGCACTCACAGGGAAATCCTGACTTCACTGGAGTGAGTCTTCTTTAATTCCATGTCTTCATTTGTCTTTTAATTTTCTTAACAAATGTTTGGAAAACTGTGCTTATGTTTGTTTGCTCAGTTTATTTGTCATAGCAGGATTAGGTAGAGTCTGCAAAGAACATGGCTATGTCTTTTTCTGTCTGTGACCAGCTTATTTCTATACATTTGAAGCACAAATACCTGTTGCAAAAGCAGTAGCAGTTTGTCTATTGAATATATGCTTTTAACATTTTATATATTTCATTCCATTTCCACAGTGGCAATTAGTAGCTTCAGTGAATGTGAATGTGAATTCTTCCTGATGGTCACCCGCTTCAAATCCCGTCCGTCTTCAGAAGGTATTTTACACTTCCAAGACTTCTAATGTGTGATATAAACCCAGGAAAGCAAATTACTATCCTCATGTTGTGCAGCACAAAGATATGCTCTAAAGAACTCAGTTCAATGTCTCTTGATTTAATGCAGCTATTCACCTGGAAATGAAATACACTGTGTAAAGATTTCAGATTAGGCTTTTAGATGGACCTTAACTTGACCAAAATAAACAGGAATATTAAAGCAACCTGCTTGAGAAAACTGTGGGAACAGAACAGGGAAATTTGTCATGAGGGGTTTTGTCATAGAGGAAACTGACTGGAAACAAAGATGGGAGAAGATGCAAAGAAGTGGCCAGAAGAGTAACATGGAGAGCAATAAAGATGGAGAAGGAGGTCTGTGGGAATCCTCCTCCCAGGTGATCTGCAGTGTCTTGGGTCAATGATATTATTCCATTGAGTCTGATGAGATTTGCTTGTGGCTTTAGAGCAGCCAGGATCTCACTCTTGACACGTATCACTCATGCTTGACATTGCAGGCAAGGAACTCATTGCAATTTATCCTTCAAAAATTAACTTCTGTCACATGCTTATTTGACGCAGCATGAAAACAGGCAGATAGATTCATTGCATCTAAAGACCATAAAAGTCAGATTTCTCTATCAGATCACTTTGTTTACAGAGCAGGAGGAAAGCTGGGCATGTCTGGATTTATCCCACATGTTGAGTCACAACTATCCTGTTCAAAGCCAAAACCACTCCTAGTAATACTTTCAGTCACCAACAGCAACTGCCAACCAGCAAGAGTTGGTAGCAGCAGAGGCAAACCTTCAGTCTGCTTTAACTTGAAACTTCAATCTTGATGGGAAGGAGATTTTAGCTGTAGAAAATGGTAAAGGGTCCTCTATGAATCAATGGCTTTATAAGCAGTGGAAGTCTGCATCTGGAAAGCTCTCCCAAGCTTCAGTGACAAATCTGGTAAGTCCATGTTATAGCAGTAAGCTTATGTATGAAACTTGGAAATGGGGACTGATTTGAAATTAAAGCAAAAGAAACCCCAAAACTAAACAAAAGCCACCACCCCAAGACATTTGTCTTTGACTGCCATTGTTTTCTATATGTCTTCTTAATTTATATGTAACATTTTCCCTGCTCTTCTGCTATGTATAATCTGGGATCTGATGGTCCTGAAAACTTTTTTTCCCCTTCTCATTTCAGCACTAATATGTGACTTCTTTAAGCTGGCATCAGGAAACTTTTCAGTCATGTAGCTAGGCTGGACTAAGAAGTGTCATTGACGTAAAATAACATACTTAACAGAGCTGGAATAACAGGACAAATCAAAGGCATGCCAGTATCTTCTGACACTGTTTCAAGCAGAGATGATATTGAATTTACACAAGAATCTGGTTTCTTAAAGATGTGTTGCCATTCTGCATTTAAAAATGGCTATTTTATTTTAATTCATTACCTTTCAATCATTAAATGAAGGATGACGGACACTGTTTTGTTATATTGCAAGATTTCCATGCTATTTAACATGTGCCTTTTCCTCTGAAAGATAGCCTTAAGGATAAAGAACAGGATGACCATCTTGTAAGTGCCGAAGACCTACATGAGAGACTACATTTCTATAGTTTTTTTTGGTTATTGTTGTTTTTATTCAAACAACTGTGAGCAAATACACCGTGTCCCACTGATAGCTTTAATTCAATGGCAACTGGCACTGAGTATCTCAAACCTCTTCTAAAATGGAAGGTTTTATTTTATCATTGTACTTATGTCTTACCCTATCTAGGATTCATTTCACTTATCAAATACAAACTTGCTCCAGGAAGGCAGACAATATGTCTTAGGCACCTACTCATTTGCTCTTTGAGTCAGCTCAGCATTTCTTCCTACAGAGTTTACAAAATGTACTCAAAACCATTTCATGTAAGGTATTGAACTGAAATACTAGATAGAAGATTGTAGTTTTCAAAATGTAATCAAAATCATTTAATCTAAGATGTTAAACTGAAATACCAACTAGATAGAAGATTGTATTTACTTCGATTGGAAACAATAGGCTTAGTTACTCCCCAAGCTTCAACAGGTTTCAAGTTCAGCTGAGTTTTACACTTGCATTCCACCAGTATGAGCACTTGCTCTGGCATCTGAACCAATTGACTAAATCGCCTCAGGCAGTTTAAATCAGCTTCAGACAGACTGTAAAACTGGCCTACAATACTAGTATGTACCCTCTTACTGTGTTAAAAGGTGGGTAATGAGGGGGAACCTAGGTAAACATCCAGAATGACACAGAAAAGTTACTGGTAATCCCCAATGTTTTCATTAAAAAATGTAGAAGAATTTTGAGTATGTGAAAGTATTGCAGGAAACATTGATGGAGACTTGATAGGGTGCTTGGCTGCATGGTTTAGTTGATTAGGTGGGTTGGATTAGTTGATAGGTTGGACACGATCTTGAAGGTCTCTTCCAACCTGGTCTATTCTATTCTATTCTATTCTATTCTATTCTATTCTATTCTAGTTTCTTATGTATTCACTCTGGATACCAGTGGGGTATCAGTCACAAATGAAACAGAATATCGTGAACTCTAAACAAAGCTGGAGATGTCCCTTGCTGCTGTACCAGCTTCAGAACCCAGATCTTTCAAACCCTGTAGACAATATTGAAATGGCTGAGGGCTGACTAGGCTAGTCTCTTTTGAGCTGCATAAATCATGACTGTATCCTTTCAAATGTATGGTCTTTCATTAAGGTTTCTTGGAAGTAAGATGTCCCATCCTGAACATGCATGCTTAGACCTGCACTGCTTTTATGCAGATCAGTTTTGCTTTGTGGTTTCCAATGAAATGCTACATCATTCCTTGTTATTTCTGCAGGCTTTTGCTGCAGTTGCACTCTGCATATGGATTTTTCTAGAGCCAGGTTTTCCACAAGGAACACAATATATAAAAGATGGCTATCATCCAAAGCTAAATATAATTTCAAACCTCTTTCCTGAGCTAAAAGACTTCAGAATTATAATAAAGTGGTTCCTGGAATAGGGTTATCCAAAGAAGGAAATTAGGGTGACTTTTCTAGCTGTTCTTGTTTTTCTTGTTGCATAAGCACACACTTAGTGAAAGGAAAGCATGAGTTTCTGTTTTCACTTTTGTTTGCTTGTTTTGGTTTGGGGTTTTTTTTTGTTGCAGTTTGTGACAGGTGAATAACAGCAGACAAAAGCAGCTCAGTCCAAGTATGTGTAACCTAAAGTTTTGCAAAACTGCAACAGAGGAAAAATTGCTACATGTCTTACTCAGGTACCAATTTCCACTGAAACACTTGAACAGCAATCAGTGGAAATACCTCTGAGCATTCTGTATACGTGTATCCCAAAATTTAAAGCAATTCATCAAGGAAAAAAAGAAAAAAGAATCAGTTTTAAGGAGAATATTATCTCTTACTCTTGTGTGCAAGAAATGAGAATGATAGAGGTCCCCAATAAAATGAAGCAGATTTAAGCTGCCATTTCTCCCTTCTGGCCTTTCAGCCATGTGTGCTGCAGAAAGCTCTCCTATTTGTTGTGCTGAAGCTTTGACAACCGGTCGTATTTTCATTGCTCTGTTTCCACCTAGTGCTCAAACTGCAAATTGCACTAAATTTTAAGTACATTCTCGAATCGGTAACTGCACGTCAGCATCAGTTTCAGTTTTCAGGCAATCTGCGTTGCAAATAAGTAAGTGGAGATAACAAGATATTAAGTAAGATAGTGTTTCTTTTATTTAAAGGTATTTGCGCTAGCTCCCAGATTAGAGGTTCTCAGGTATTTAATACAGTCTTTGCTGCATGATTTGTTATTTGATTATCAGTTATATGAATTAAATCCTAGAATCCCTCTTGTGGATGTAATTCTTGTGTGAGTTCTGCTGTCAGCTGAACTCATGAAGGGATATAAATAAAAAGGGCCACACCATAGTCATTGAGAGGCATTCATTATTCTCACAGGCAAGTGTGGGCTCAGAATAAAGTCTAAAAAGGAGTATCCAAAGCACCTGAAAGTCTTGAGGTGGACTCATCTTGAAAGCCTTTCCCCCTATATCTCAAGCTGTGAATTTATTTATATTTTCTTTCCCCCAGGAGGCTGATTACAGCATAGCTAGAAGATAGAACTTGTGGATCTACCTCATGAAATCTATCATGTGTTTTGTGGACAGATAGAAGGATGTATTAGAAGGGGAGTGGATAGTAGGTCAAGAGGGATTCTTCTCCCCCTCTGCTCTGCCCTGGTGAGTCCACATCTGGAATACTATGTCCAGTTTTGGGTCCCTCAGTTCCAGAAGGACAGGGAACTGCTTGAAAGAGTCCAGTGCAGAGCCACAATAATGAGGAAAGGCCGAGAGAGCTGGGGCTCTTCAGCTTGGAGAGAAGACCAAGAGGTGACCTCATTAATGTTTACAAATATGTGAAGGGCAAGGGTCAGGAGGATGGAGTCAGGCTCTTCTCAGTGATGTCCAATGACAGAGGAAGGGTCAATGGGTGCAAGCTGGAGCATAGGAGGTTCCACATGAACATAATGAAAAACTTTTTTGCTGTGAGGGTGACAAAACACTGGAACAGGCTGCCCAGAAAGGTTGTGGGGTCTCTTTCTCTGGAGACATTAAAAATCTGCCTGGACACGTTCCTCTGTGACCTACTCTACATGATCCTGCTCTGGCAGGGGAGTTAGACTAGATGATCTTTTGAAGTCCCTTCCAACCCCTAACATTTTGTGATACTGTGATTCTGTGATAGAAAGATAGTACAAATGACATTTTAGATCTCTTATATTGTAAGACAAAATAAGTTGCTCTTGTGTTATGTATGCTTACAAAAAGTTGAGAAATTGCTATTCATGTAAATTCATGTAAAACAAGTATGGCAATAATTTTGACAGATCTAAGATTTTTTTGTTCATTAATTTTTGTAGCAAAATCTAGGTGCTGCAATCCTGTTTATTCACTTGTTCTTGTAATTAGTGCAGAATAGCTAAATGACTATTAGCTGCACCACAGGCACCATCTGAAAAAACACAGGATGGCTATTTCTCAGAGCATCTGGTGTGTAGGGAGATGGATTCTGTTTTCAGAATTTGTAGTTTGGACATTTTCTTTAGGAAAAAGGCTTCAGCTTCTCCTTTTCCCTTGTGCTTTCCCTTAGCCCAGGCTAAGAAGCTGCAGTGTCCCTCACTCGGGGGGATAGTGTACTGACTGCTGGTTTATTAGATAGGCACAGCTGTGGCCACCTCCTTTTCCTGGATAAAAGCAGAATACCAATCACAAATGAAACAGCATGCCATGAACAATGAATACAACCAGAGAGGTCCCTTGCTACTGCACCATCTGTGGTCATATTTTTTTAATAATTACACATTTACAGGAACTTTAGTTTTTTTTAAGTGCCCAATGTTGAGTGCTGTGTTAAGCAACCCCTGAAAACATTTACTGCATTGGACTCTTTTCAGGTTTTTATCAGGGGAGTGCCACCTCTGGGTATTCCTCATCCAGTTTAGATGTGAGGTAAACACCAAGCTGCTTGCTCTAAACCAGGCAGATACCTACAAAGAGGTATAACAGGTATGTGGCTAGAGTACTCTGGGTGCAGTGACCTGCCTATGAAATGTACATTTTTCATTCTGCACAGAAGCATAAACTTGCTTTGGTTTGAGTCATAAAACTATCTGACAGGAGATGCAGACTAGGGAAGGGATTATTGTGGATGTAGCTGCGCACTACAGAGTGCAATCTCTGAATATGATGGGGTCTGTATGTGGAGTCTGTGAGGAAATCTCACCTATCTTGGAACAGCTGCTCTTGTCTTGGATCATGGTAAGGCAAGGGGCTGTTTTATTCTCTGCAGTTGCCTCAGCAGATGAAGACTGTAAATTTGAGTTTTTATATTACTTCAGACAGAATGGAACAGACAGAGTGAAACTGGCAGATTGTCCATCCAAAGGGATGGAAGGCTAGGCTTTGTAACAGGAGAAAAAAGGTGCTGCCAATATCTAATCTCAACTATGAACAAGTGCAAGCAGAACAAATGATTTCTTCAAGGTATGGGAAGCCTCAAGACTACTTAATATAATTAAATTAGTATGTTCACCTCTAAGTAATTATTTATAATAATACATGTAGTATTCCTTACCCTATCATCCTTCAAGGAACTACTCCTGGCTAAATAAAAACATATTTTCTTGGAGGATTGTATTTATGTAACTAATTAATAGATTGTGATTAAATTAGCACTGTGTATCCTCTTCAGACTTGCATATACTGTCCTGTCCTGTGGATTCCTTGGATTAATGAGTATCTGGATGAAAATCCTTGGTTTTTGAAAGAGAGTGGGGAAAATTAAATCAATCATTTCACCGTTAAAAGTGAGGATCAACCTGACTTCAATATTTGTAACTTTTCTAGTTGCAAAGGCTGGTAGGACAAAAGGGCACTTCTTTGTGTTTTGTTTTAATGCTTTCCATTATAGAAGTACAGACACACTAGATTAGTTCTAAACACCAACTAAGCCAGTAATTTGTTTCTGACAATCCACAGCCAGATGCCTCAGAGGAAGGTGCAAGGATCTGCAGGAAGATCTTCATGCTCACCCTATGGCATGAAGATAATAAATTTGTTCATACAGCTCGAGCAGCCTTCTGAAGATTCATCTTGTGATTCCAGAAATAATGAATACATTTAACATTTTTTTCTGTTTATTCTACCTAGTGGTTCTGAAACACAGCAGAAGTTCTGAAGTCTGAACCTTCCTCCAGTATAACAAAATGTATTAGCTACTGTGACTTGGAGGCATGCACAAGGCTGGGAGGCAGAGGCAGGAATTCCTAGGGCAGATCCCAGCCCCAACCCCACAACAATTCATACCTGGACATGCCTAAGCACACGTACTGAAAATCTCTAGCTACTGATAGAGGTAAGCAAGTACTTCCCTGAATCTGTTACAAGGGAGTAATCTAACCCTTTGTATTAAATACTGTTTTGTGAGGATTTCAGAACTCACATCTGTCCTTAGTCCTGAGTTACTTCCTGAATTTGTGGAGAAAAATTGTAGAGGTCTGAACAAGAACACTAGAGGAGCTGGAGGAAGGTCAGACATAGCCAGAGGATGCAGCAAGGTGTCTGCACTTACACTTGCACGCAAAGCTCTGAGTCAGGCCATCTCTGCACGACTTAAATTTGATGCATGGAGTCAAACCCCTGAATATGGAGCCACCTGAGATTCTCTTTCCCTTTGTGCACTCACCTAGAAGAGGTCAATACAAAATTACCGAGGGCAATGGAAGTTTACATCTAGCTGGCAGGTCCCCTACTCTGAGCTCTGTCCATCTGGAACTAGAAACAAGTGGATGTCCACCACTGTTATTTCAAAGTATTGACTAAGGACCACCCCATTAAACACAAATTGAGGAGAAAGTAATACAAGGACATGTGACCACCTTGAGTTCAGAGGCTCTGCATGAGATGCCCGGAGGCCAGAGATGGGACTCCTCCAGTCTGTATGGCACACTGCTCATGACAAATACAGAGAAAGCTTGCAATCTGGAACATTAATTCTGGGCATGACTATATCTGAGATCAGTAAACTAATATTTATTTTTTACAAACATGAAATTTACTGTAGAATTAAAAGATCTGAAGTAGTGGTTAAAGTTTCCTTCATCTCTACACTGTCTATGATGTCTGCTTCTACTGTGTGATTATGTATTTGCCTGAATGCATATTCTGTACCTTGCTGAATAAATCAGAGCTGTTGTGCATTTTACCTTTCTTAGTACTACTGCTTATGGTATACTGTGCCTGTGTATTCAGATTAGCTTGGATGTTCATCACAGAGCAACACCTTTACTACTTACACAAAACTGCAAGTGATTTAATGTTGTTTGACTCAGTGGGATCATCGCAATATAATATGCCTGTTTATTATGTTCGTCTCCTTTGCTTCTAATACGAGTGTATATTTATATTTAAAGAGCCTCTTCTGTATGCATTTCAGGTTTTGAGCTTGTGCTATTTCTTTTTGCAAACTTTTCTATGGTCTGCTGCAACAGAAGAATGAAAATAAATCAGTACACGTTAGTAATTACAATAAATTAATTAGAAGGCAGAAGTGGAGATAGTTTACATTTCATTGACTTTGTAATTATGGAGTTGACAATGTATGGGTGATTACCTTCTTCCTTCTTGTTCATTATTTAATGAGGAGCTCAAGGAAGCTCTTAATCTTTTCTATCTACTATGGTTGTCAGAGACGGGATGTGGCAAGGATGGGAGAAAAAGAGGAAGGAAACAGGTTGGCAGTGTCCCATGAAGAGAGGATACACATAATTATAGAGTGAGTGTGGACTGCTTTTCAAAGTTACTAATTCTGGCTTGGTCTTCCCTTTGGGGAAGCAGCAATTTATATAGCATACACACAGCTTAGGGAGAAGTGAAATTGACAGTCATCAGAAGAAAGAGGAAGGTCTATGCTTTTTAGATAGTTGAAGGCACTAGAGATCTATCCCAGTAATAACACTGGGGATTGTACTGTTCACCATCCTCATTAATGATCTGGATGAAGTAGCAGAGTGCACTTTCAGCAGGTTCACAGACAATACAGAAATGGGATTGACTGGTTGAAGTGCCAGATGGTTGTGCCTTCACAAGCTGAAGAACAGGGCAAAGACAAATCTCATCAACTTTAAGAAGGGTAAAAGCTAGGTCTTATAACTGGGGAGGAATAACCCCATTCATCAGTACATGCTGGGGGGCTCACTGGCTAGAAAGTAGTTTTGCTGAGAGAGTTCTTGGAGTGGAAGTTATCCAGGAGGTGGACAAGAAGTTCACCATGAGCCAGCAATGCACCGTCATGGAAGAAAAGGTCAGCAGCTACATTAATAAAAGCATTGCCAGCACATCAAGAGAAGTGATCCTTCTTTTTATCATTGATGAGGCTGGATCTGGATTATTGTGTGCAGTTCTGGACTATCCTGTACAAGAAAGATACAGAATTGTTGGAGCAAGTCCAGCACAGGGCAACAAAGATGACTAAGGGACTAGAGCACATTTCATATGAAGAGAGGCTGAGATAGCTGGGACTATTCACCCAAAAGAAAAGAAGGCTCAGGTGGACCTCATGAAATGTGAGAATGCAAAAGAGGCAGGCAGTCTCTTCTCAGTATTGCCCACTGACAGGAAAGAGGCAATGGATATGAATTAAAAATCATGAAATGTCATCCAAACACAAGAAAAGGAAGTTTGTGTTATGGGGGTGGTCAAGAAAACAGATTGTTCAGAGAGCTTGTGGAGCTCCATCCTTGCAGATATTCAAAATGCAATCAGACACCATCCAGGGAAACCTACACTAGCTGCTCATGCTTGAGCAGGGCCATTGAACTACATGATCGTAAGAAATCACTTCCAACATCATTAATTGCTCCTATTATTTGATTAAAGTCTGTGTTGTGGGTTAACCCCAACATGCAGCTTAATACCACACTGTTACTTGTTCATTCCCCTTGTGGTCGAATGGGGGAGAGAATATGAAGTGTAAAAGTGAGATACCTCATGGGTCAAAATAAATGTTTGAATAGGTAAGCTAAAGCTACATGCACAAGCAAAGCAAAATAAGGAATTCATCCACTGTTTCCCATTGGCAGGCAGATAGCCATCTCCAGGAAAGCAGTAGTAATGGTTACTTGAGAAGACAAATAACATAACTCTGAATGTCTTCCCTCCCTCCTTTTCCCCAACTTTTACTGCTGAGCATGACGTTATATGGATATCCCTTTTCTTAGCTGTCCCAGCTGTGTCCTACTCAGTGTTTTACTTGCTGGTGGGGCAGTATGAGAAACAGAAAAGGCCTTGACTCTGTGTGAGCACTCCTCAGCAGTATCTAAAACATCTTGTGTTATTAATACTACTTTGGTCACAAATCCAAAACAGAGACTGTGTGAGCTAGTATGAAAAATAATTACCTCTATCCCAGCCTAAAGTACTACAGACTGTCTTCAAGAGTAGTGGTGGAGAAGCACAAAAAAAATACATCATCGAATAGAATAGAATAGAATAGAATAGAATAGAATAGAATAGAATAGAATAGAATAGAATAGAATAGAATTAACCAGTTTGGAAAAGACCTTCAAGATCATCAAGTCCAACCTATCACCCAACACCATCTAATTAAATAAACTATGGCACCAAGTGCCCCATCCAGTTTCCTCTTAAACACTCCCAGTGATGGTGACTCCACCACCTCCCTGGGCAGCCCATTCCAATGGCCAATCACTCTTTCTATGTAGAATTTCCTCCTAACATCTAGCCTAAACCTCCCCTGGGGCAGCTTGAGACTGTGTCCTCTTGTTCTGTCACAGGTTGCCTAGGAGAAGAGACCGCCCCCCACCTGGCTACAACCTCCCTTCGGGTAGTTGTAGACAGCAATAAGGTCTCCTCTGAGCCTCCTCTTCTGCAGGCTAAGCAACTTCAGCTCCCCCAGCCTCTCCTATCTTTTTTTTTTTTTAAAAAACTATGTCTTTTAATCTTTTAAGTTGTTGACTGCTTTGGAGATCATTGATTCCTGTCATTCAAATACTATCCTCAAGTTTTGACCTTCCCAGTAGTGCATGAAAGACATCAAAGATCACTCCTATGAAAACAAATGCTGAGCTCAGAAAATGTCCTTCCATACAAAAGAAAACTGGTAAAATACTGATATTACTGGATTACATTTTTACTAGCTTCTCCCATATATGCGAGGGTAGAAATATGAGTAAGGTGTGATTTTCAGATGAGAGGAAAGCTCATGCCATACTTAAGAAACTTATGACATATTCTGAAAGGCCATAGACAGTTTTTTCTAAGTGTTGGCAGCTTTTTTTTCCAATTGGAATTCTGGGGCTTCTTCTCTTATATTAAAAAAAACTGTAGCTGTTAGGTCAAGTGTCCCAGTTAGAGGCAGATGCTCCCTTGCCTCCCACTGGGGCAGAAAAAACGAGACTCAAACAAATGGATTGCAGAAATGATGGAAAGTTTAAATGGAAAAGCAGCGAGTGGTTTACAGAAGCTACAAGCACAGTGACAAAGGAGATCCCAAAGCATACAGAGTCCCTCACAGCACACCTAGAAGCATCCCAACATTTCCCTTTCTTCCTACCTGAGGGTACTCCCAAAACCCTCAGGGCTCTTCCTTCCCCCCCTCCACTGTTAGGCTAATCCCAGCTGGCCAGATCTGAGATTGCCCTTCCCCCTTTTCCTCCTGGCATTAGGCCTGGTCAGGCCTAAGAGGCCTTGATATAACTCCCCTTGCATTACCAGATAGGGAGCATCAAGGAAAATGCTACTCTGTCACTAGTAACAGTGAAACTGAATTTACAAAGATGGTGTGAACCATCTTTTTATTTTAGTAGTTGCTAAATTAAGATGCTAGCTTTAATGGCTGGTTTCCTGGCTGATGTCTGCGGGGTGATCTTGCCATATGCTTTGATTGTGAGACTTGTGGTAAATAGGATGAGTTTAATGAGCTGACCAAGGCAATCAAAGGTACTAGAGGGACAGCATAGCAAAGGGCAGGACAGGGAAAGTAGAATTGTTCCTTTTGGTGGGAGTGTGGTAATAAAACAGTTTAAACTGATAATGAAACCGCACCCTTACTGTTCACTGCATAACCTATTGTCCACAGCGGTTTACTGGCTCACCACTCTGTACAGTTAGATAAGTGACAGAGATATTGAATCATGACAATCCTTGTGGTGTTTCCTGAACAGGTACTCTCTGTAGTTACGTCTCTGTTTACTGACTTTACAAATCCCTGAGAAAAAGTGTATCAAGAGCCTATAACTGAACTTGTCCTTCTGCATGAATTGCCAAGGGATGCTTGCTTGTGGCATTGTCTTCAAATCCATTGGTTTCCTTGTTTGCAGCTGAGCAGCCATCTTTCCTCATTCTGTGTATTTGCCTTTATTCACTCCTTCTGCACCATACCTCAGATATTAATCTGTCCCCTTCACAAGCCACGTGGAAGAAATAGTTGACATGCCAAACATGGTTCATTGCATATTTCTCATGCAACATCACTGCTCATCCTGTTGTTGTTCATTTAATTCAAGTGTAAGATTTCTGGGGAAAGAGTTGCTCTATTTTTATATAAACTTCTATCACTGCTTAAAAAAAGAGAGAGAGAGAAAGAATATTGATCTTCCTATACAATAATACAGTTCTCAGAATGCTCTAGGATTTGCATTGTCAGTATCTGAGATCAGCTTGATCCATTTTTTCTTTAACACTTTCCTCCTTCGTTGTTATTTTAGTTCCTTTTCAGTTACTTTGCTACCTACTTCCAAATTTCAGTCTCCATCTGTTTTGCTACATCCAAACATGCAAGTAATGTCCCCACTCTGCTTGTACCATGAGCTAAATTTTGGTCTGGCTCACAATGATTTTTATGTGTGTCACGTTGCTCTCTTATTACCATTGGGAGAGGGAATTTAAAAGGTGCATTTTCTCAAATAACTAAATACTGGACTTTTTGGTGCTGAATGTTTCCATTATACAGAATTTTGGGTAACACTGTAAGTACTATAGTATAATGCCATGGGAGAGATCCAAAATCTAACATATCTAACAGCTACAGTGCAAAAAAAAGGTGATTTAAAAATGTTCCATAGAGAATGAGGTTGAACCTTTCTAAACAAAGACTTCAGCATTATTTGCAACAATGTCAGGCTGAAGTCTGCATACATATTGTGCACTGCTAATTCCATTCTCCTATACAAAGCAAGGGATTGTAAAGGATGCTCCAGTCATCTCTTGCTCTTATTTTCAATTGGAATTATCCTTAGTTCCATCAGGATACTGAGATGGAGAAAATACCCAGTATGGCCATTTTCCATGCAAAACTTCTGAGACACAAGAAAATTTCTGGTTCAAAATCCTATGATTTTTGTCAAGGTTCCTGGGAACTTGCAGCCTAGACTTTGAGCTGGGATATTTCAGATCTTAAAGTGATGGCCCCAGCAATGCTAGCAAATAACTTCTGTACTGCTCTGAGTGAAGAAATAGTTTGATTCAAGTGTTGCTTGTCCTAAACAGATGTTTTTACATAAACCCAGAAGTTTTTACTGGCTGGACTTGATGGCATTTGACTTTTGCTCTCCAAAGAATGTGAAGAACAAAAGTTCTGGAAGTTTCATTTCCTAACTGATGGGGGGAAAAAAAGAAGAGGAAAAAATGGAAAAGAGAACAACCAGTATGACTTATAACTGCTACATTGGATTTTGTGGTACCACTTAAATAGAGAGGTAGGATGCAGCTCAGCTGTTTGTAACCACAGAAACAGAAAGTGTTATTTTGGAAGGAAGGAGGAAGTACACCAAAAGTACTATGTCTCAAACCTGACAGTGTCTCTTTAAAATGTTCTTAAACCTGTTTAACACACCCCTACTTTTCACCACTCCCTGGGAACATGCACCTCTTCTAGCAACCTGTAAATCAAGAAAAACCAAACCCAGCAATTTATTATCCAGTGTGTGGTGGCTATTTTCACACACCCAACCTGGCCATGTAATTAAACTCCAGCATAGCTCACTGGCTTGGAGCTTTCTGCTTCAAGCTAAAATGAGTTTACCACTGTGAGTTTTAAAGTTTCAAATATTCTAGAGCAGGACTGTGTATTTCAAAATGTAAATTAAGAAAAAGATAAAGATCCAAAGATTGTGATTTAGGCACAGTACTATACAAGTTCTGCTCACAGTTATAGAAGATGCCAAACCTCATTTGTACTGGTATGTCTGAACAGAGTGAATAGTTACTTGCAAGTAAAACAGCTAAACCCAAAATTTCAAGTCTTACTGTCAGAGGGTTCAAATTCAGAAAGCTGTGAAGGAATAATTCTTTTGTATCTGTGAATGAAAGGGACAGAACAGCCAGGAAGGCAGGATGACTTTTGTTTTTTTTTCTCCCTCCTTGCAATTTCTCCATGGGTCATACTCCCACATGGCAAGATTATGGTTTCCTTGTCATAATTCTTCTGTAAGTAGCCACAGCGTGGTAGGGAAGCTGCTTTTTACAGTAGATCATAGGACACACAGTTTGCTTGAGAATGCGATACATTGTGATGTAGTATGGATGAAGTACTGCTGAAGCTGTAGAATGAGCTTAGTGACTTGTATTTTGGCTAGACACAGAGAAAAGAAATCTGCATGCCTGCTTCCTTTTCCTTTTAATTTGGCAAGAAGTCATTGCTTTCTGCAGAAGCAAACATTATATTTGAAATCTTGCCATTACATGGGATTTACCTAACACCTCTAGATGTCTACAGTGTAGATGTCTACAGCTGACTTGTCATCTTAGGCTCCCTTTCAAGACAATGGAGAGAAAGTGCAATTTTTAGAGCCCAATGCTCTGACCTACTTTAGTCATCTACATTATAGGAAGATTACACTAAGGGTGTCTTGAATGACACATCTAGAGGTAGAAGCCTAGCTTTTGATGTAGCCTAGCTTTTTTTGGTTTTCATTAAATAGGGCCTGCGATGGAAACTCTCACCCAGCTCTGAGGAAAAAGTGTTTGAAAATAGCAGTCATCAGTTTGTCTTCTCCTTTCATTGCAGACTTCAGATTACTTACTCAGACATGAATTGGCATTTAGTTTTCTCAGTCTAACAGACTGCATGAGGAATCAGAGCAGGCCACGTTGAAATTACTGGGTTCTTCATGGTACACTTCTATAGCACTGTGGCAGGATCTGGAACTTCAGGCACTGATATGAGACTCTGGTTACATTCAGATAATTATAGTAATTCTGTTCTGACTCTCTCCCTTGTAATATTACCCAGATTGCTTTGAAACCATCCAGTTTTAAAGCCCAGCCTTATTTTCACTGCGCTTAAAAACAGCAACAAGAACAAATAAAAAAAAGTCAACTCACTTTTTTGGGTACTAAACATTAAAACTCACATAAAAGATTATTTCTGCCAACATTCTTTCCCAAAGTACTTACAGTTCAAAGAACAATTATTCAGAAGAATATAATTTACTTGGACTAAAAAGGAAAGACTAAAAGTACTAATTTCCCCATCATTGTAACAGTCTCTTGGCTAGTTTATATCAAAGGACAAGTACTTTGCAAAGGCAAGAGGAGAGCTCAGCTCTTTCTTCAGCTTCTCAGCCCAGGAAGGCCCACTTGCAGATGTGCTAATTTAGGCAATGCATTCTCTTTTCTTTCACACAGTTCTGTTTGTGATTGAAATACCCACCTGAAACGTATTCCTTGGAATATGTTTGGAAATGCTATTAATCCTTCTACTTCTGTGAATAAGGGAGGATAATGAGATTGATGAATACTTTGTCAGAGAAGCTAGGAAGGTAACATGGATGAAAGGTGCCACTTCTATGGTACCATTTTCTATTTTACTCCTGAAGATCACCAACATTTCAACACATATCATAAATCTGCCTTGCTAGTTTAATCTGAAGAGATAAGCAAATTTATTTGACTGCAAAGGTGAGTGAGGAAAGAATCTTAAACACATGCTGATAAAATACACTATTCTTTCTCCATATTTACATATATATATATACATACTCTCCATATTCATCATGTAACTAAAAAGGAGTCAGTCTAAAGTGACAATGCTGGATGACTCTCAGCTGAGGGGTGGATGACAGCCCCTTTGCTGAGGACACAGGTTTAATACCTAAAGCATTAACATTCCACAAAAAATTGATATCACCTTGATTTGTATTGCTAATTGTTTACATCAACATCAAAGAATTAGAAAACAATTTAAATGTGATTTTAGTTATGTGCCTTATACAAATTTTGTCCATAGGAGCATAACATAGGCGTGACAGACCTTGGTCAGCCCAAAGGTCTATTTCGCTCAAAATTCTGTCTCCAACAAAAGCCAAAATCAGATGCTATGAGACCAGTGGATGAACAGGGAAGGCATACAACTTGCTTTTCCCTAAGTGTCCTCACAGTCTCTATCAATTTGCAGGATAGAGTCTTTATCAGTCAGATGTAGTTTCTGTTTATTTAGTAACCATCAGTGGGTTCCTCATCTGCTTGCTTGTCCTGTGTCTCATTGCACTATTTTATGTATGGCTACACACATATCCATATACAAGTATTAATGCACATATGAATGTACATACACGCAAGTGCAGATATACATGTATTGAAATAAACTGTTGCATTTCATAAACTCTTGGAAATAGAGCTTCCTGCAGCAAGGACAGCTTCCACACACATTTTTTTAAGCTTTACTACTATCTTAATTTCAGTGCTAAATAACTCTTGTACTGGGAGGAAAACTGAAATACACTCTTTCATACTCTTTGTCATGGTTTAGAACACTTCATACCTCCTTTCAGATGCCCCTTCAAAACACTAGAATGATTTTATCTGACTTGTGTTCCCTGTATGGAGAAATAATTGCATGTCTTTGGTCATCTGTTGTGTGCTTCTCTGAACCTTTTTAAGTTCAGCTGGATACTTTCTGATTCTCGTTTTTGGCTTTTGACCATTTCTACAGTTCCTGATTTTGGAATGTATTTTCTAACAACTGTTCTACAGGAAACCTTTCTGTGCTAACTATACCATAGCAAACATATTTTAGGAATGGGGAAAAACCTACCTTTTTTCTTTCCTCCATGCTCATATCCAGCTTTTATGTAGATAGAGAACAGCATCACAATCTGCTACATTTGGCTAGCATTCACAGCAGTTATGTGTGCCTGTAATAAGAGTGTGGAATCCACCTATCAAATGAAGGTTTGATTTAATAGGTGTCATCTTGGTTCACTGGAGTTTGTTTGTTTGTTTGTTTGTTTTGAACTGGTATAAAATTTCCATATAGGTTTTCAAATGACAATGAAGTTCTCAATTAACTAATCTGATCCAAATACTAAAAGAATGAATCATCATAAGAAAGGCTTCTTAGCAAATATTCCAAACACAATACCAGGACAAGAAGAGAAGCCAAATTTATCAGATAAGTGTAATTTGAAGTTCCTCACATAGATATCATTTCATGGGGCAGATACATCTGCTTATCTGCTCATAAAAAGAACACCCTGAGTGGAGGTGAGGTGATGGTGGTATCTCCTATATATTTACAGTGCCCATGACCATTAATTGCTACAAGAAAATTCCAGGTAGGCAACAGAAAGAAACTTTCCTTCACTTAACTTCTCCTCCTCTACCATCTTTTAACAAGACATCTTTCCCTGAGATCAGGACTGGTGGTTCTTTCCCTAAGCTCTCCCAATGAGTTTTTAGGTGAGGGGATATTATAAAGTCTTTCATTTTATTTAATGAAAAAACCCCACAATACAACAAAAACCCCACATCTAATCAGAATTTTCATTCTTATTTTCTTTAGCCACCCATATGAATGTTCTTTGTTAATTCAGATGATGGTAATAAAAGCTGTTTATCAATAACGTAAGCTACAGAATTGGTTACAGCCATTCAGCTGGTACCGCACAGATGTCATCTGACATAGCCAGGTTTTCAGCCCAATTTTCCTTAGATAATTGATGTCATCAGTAACTATTTATGTTATTTAGCTAAAGTAGTAATGGCCATGGTATCATAGTATCAGTCAGGGTTGGAAAGGACCACAAGGATCATCTAGTTTCAAACCCCCTGCCATGGGCAGGGACACCCCACACTAGATCAGGCTGGCCAGAGCCTCATCCAGCCTGGGCTTAAACACCTCCAGGGATAGGGCCTCAACCACATCCCTGGACAACCCATTCCAGGACTTCACCACTCTCATAGTGAAGAACTTCCTCCTCACATCCAGCCTGAATCTCCCCACCTCCAGCTTCATTCCATTCCCCCTAGTCCTATCACTCCCTGAGATCCTGACAAGTCCCTTCCCAGCCTTCTTGTAGGCCCCCTTCAGATACTGGAAGGCCACAATTAGGTCACCTTGGAGCCTTCTCTTCTACAGACTGAACAGCCCCAACTCCTTCAGTCTGTCCTCCTAGGAGAGGTGCTCCAGCCCTCTGATCATCCTCGTGGCCCTTCTCTAGACACCTTCCAGCACGTCCATATCCCTCTTGTAATAGGGGCACCAGAACTGGACGCAGTACTCCAGGTGGGGTCTCACCAGAGCAGAGTAGAGGGGGAGAATGACCTCCCTTGACCTGCTGGCCACACTCCTCTTGATGCAGCCCAGGATCTGATTTGCTTTCTGGGCTGCAAGTGCACACTGAGAGCTCATGTTGAGCTTCTCGTCCACCAGCACCCCCAAGTCTCTCTCCTCTGGGCCATGGTGGAGATCAAGACACACAAGTTTAGCATACTATGGACCTGATTTTCAGGGATTTCTGCAAGATATTTTTTCATTTGCTGAGTATAGAGGTATTCAAATTGGGGGAAAATCAGGTCCACTGATGAAGATTCTGTATCTCTGTGAAATGTGCTGGCACCTACTATGGTTAGCATTTTTCTCTGCCAAGCAGTTTTAGAAAGGAAAATAGAAGACAGTGCTCAGCCCTTTTCTGTGGCAAGTAGAAGCAGTGGAAAGATTTATACATTTTGCATACTATTTACAGCAAGTTATAAATTCCTTTTTTAGTTTATGAACCTTGCCACAACTTTTGCAAGAACAATGAGCTGCCAAATACATCTGCATTGTCACTAAGCTTTCCTTAGCATTTAAAAAATGAAACACATGAAAAAGCTTTTATAGTGCTCCTTCCTCTACTCAGAAAGGTGTGCTTAGACAACCAGACTGCATATCGTATGCTAACTGACAGAAAGGTCTTGCCCGGGAATAGCAACCTGCAATAGCAATAGGAAATGTAAGATGAGCTGTGCAAAGATAATCCACAAAGCACAACATTATAATCCACAAAGCACAACATTATCCCTGGTGCATTCTGGTGTTCCATATCAGGCTTCTTGAAATGTTGTACTCACTTTAACAGTGACACAATCTAGTGAAATTTGCTTTAAATGTTCTGTCTCTGCACAACAGTTGTTACTACCCATTATTAGAAGATTACTCTTGTCTCTACCTGTTTTAATTCCCCAGGGATCAGTGCTGGACCCCATCCTGTTTAATATCTTCACTGATGATCTGAATGAGGGGCTTGGGTCAATCATCATAAAATTTGCAGATGACACCAAGTTGGGAGCAGGTGTTGGTCTGTTAGAGGGTAGGAGAGCTCTGCAGAGGGATCCTGACTGACTGGACAGATGGGCAGAGTCCAAAGGCATGAGAACTAACACATCTAAGTGCTAGGTTCTGCACATTGGCCACAACAACCCCATGCAGTGCTACAGGATGAGGTCAGAGTGGCTGGAGAGCAGCCAGGCAGAAAGAGACATGGGGGTATAGGTGGATAGTAGGCTAAACATGATCCAGCAGTGTGCCCAGGTGGCCAAGAAGGCCAATGGCATCCTGGCCTGCATCAAGAATAGTGTGGCCAGCAGGAGCAGGGAGGTCATTGTGCCCCTGCATTCAGCTCTGGTTAGGCCACACCTTGAGTCCTGTGTCCAGTTCTGGGCCCCTCAATTTAAGAAGGACATTGAGACTCTTGAACGTGTCCAGAGAAGGGCAGCAAGGCTGGGGAGAGGCCTTGAGCACAAGCCCTATGAGGAGAAGCTGAGGGAGCTGGGATTGTTTAGCCTGGAGCAGAGGAGGCTCAGGGGAGACCTTATTGCTGTCTACAACTACCTGAAGGGTGGTTGTAGCCAGGATGGGGTTGGTCTCTTCTCCCAGGCAACCAGCATCAGAATGAGAGGACACAATCTCAAGCTGCACCAGGGGAAGTTTAGGCTCGAAGTAAGGAGAAAGTTCTTCACAGAGAGGGTCATTAGCCATTGGAATGGGCTGCCCAGGGAGGTGGTGGAGTCACCATTCCTGGAAGTGTTTGAGAGGGGATTGGATGTGGCACTTGGTGCCATGGTCTAGTAGTCATGAGGTGTTGGGTGACAGGTTGGATTTGATGATCTTTGAGGTCTTTTCCAACCTTATTGATTCTATGATTCTATAATCACTCAGGTAACAAAATTCTGGGAACTACAATATAAAGTGAAGAAAATACATATAGGATATCTAAATACTCATTTAGACAGCGGTGGGACCAATGTCTGTTATAGCAAAGTAAAAGGGCTGTAGCATTATTGTCCAGTGAATATTTGAACTTTAAGGAAGTAGAAAAACTGTGGTAATTACAGAATCACAGAATCAAGGAATTTCAGGGGCTGGAAGGGACCTTGAAAGATTATCTAGTCCAACCCTCCTGCCAGAGCAGGATCATCTACAGCAGATTACACAGGAACGCATCCAGGCAAGTTTTGAGTATCTTCAGAGAGGGAGACTCCACAACACCCTGGAAAATATCTTATAATAATAATATCCCCTCCCATGAAAAATATCTTATAACTCAGTGGCTAAGGTAGTTTGCTGTTAAAAATGGGCTGCTCTCAGAAGAAGGAATTTGCACTTGAATTTAGCCATAGGCTAAGTGACTTTTCTAATTGGTAGACTGTTGCTTTCTCATCCTGTCCTTTGAAAGGAATAGGCATTCTTGAAGAAGAGCCTTTGGTGTGGATTAGGCAGAGGATTTCTGACTTTCTGAGTACCAAGGAAGGAACAAAGTTGTTAAAAAAGGACGGCAGGTGCTTGGCACAGCTGGTAGTCATCCTTTGCAAAGTGCCCAGGACATTGCTTCTCTGCCTTTAAAACCTGCGTCTTAGTCTGGGCTAGGATTCCCACAGAGAAAGAGAGTTTTCATCTCACATCAAATTAGTAGATTGGTTTATTTTGAAAAGTCTGCCTGGGAGCAGGAGGACCAGAATCTTCAGGGGAAGGCTACAGATATCCCATAGGAGACTAATGATAGAATAATCTGCTCATTAAAAAAATAATAAAAATCATGCTCTTTATTTCTCCCTCACCAATGCTGACTGACAAATTTACACAGCCATCTTGAATCTGGGTTCTGAGTCATACATTCCTCTTGGTAAGGGTGTACCCATAGGCAATGTATTCACTTGGTTAATTATTTTGACCAGGAATAAAAAGTGCCTTGGTACACGGAGGTAGCAGAAGTCCCAAGCATCTAATTTTACATAGGTCTAGACTGGAAGTTAAGGGAGGAACACTCCTCTGTGAGTCATCTTCAAGAAGAAGGTGTCACTCTATGTATGAGCATCCTCCCTTTTTCTATGTTAAGTATTTGCTGCATGAAATTTTCCTAAATGACTCTTCTCCTTTTAGAACTACTGGCTACATATATAGGTCAACTTAGACCAAGCTTAATCAGGAAAAATGTACTGGTGGCACAGATGGACAACACACCTCCCAAATAAATGTAACATTATCTAGCTGTGTCTGCCAGCTAAATGCTGCCAGCCAGCTGGCCATCATCCACTGCCAGCCCATATCTGTGTTTTAGAGTGCTTAGTTTTAGTTGTCTTTTGACATGACTTACATCATGACTTACATGTGAGGTCTGTTGGAACAGGTTGGACTTGATGATCCTTGGGGTCTCTTCCAACCTTAGTTACTGTGATACTGTGTGATACTGTGATCAAACACAATTAAGTTTGGAAAAATCAAGTCCAATGAGTAGTACCATACTAGTGAACTAAGGAGGGCTAGGACCTGAGCTTGAGCAATCTCCTGTGTTCATCCATGCCATTACTAAGCACACTTCCTGACACAGTTTTGCTCTTGGCAATCAGTAGTTATCTCTGAAAAAAACACTTGAGCATGGGTGTCTATAGTACAAGCCCAGGACTGTTTCCAACAAAGGCCACACAGTCCTTTTTTGGAGGCAAATTCAGTGATACAGATACAAACCATGCTGCGACACTTGTCATCAGGCCAGAGACTGGGCTTTGACATGTCAAATTTAATAGGACAAATGCAGCTTTTTTGTCTGTATCTTGAAACTAGAAAAATTGAATGGCACTTGCTACAATATCTTTACAGAATCACAGAATTAACCAGCTTGGAAAAGACCTTCAAGATCATGAAGTCCAACCCATCCCCCAACACCATCTAATCAACTAAACCATGGCCCTAAGTGCCTCATCCAGTTTTATTTGAAACACTTCCAGGGACAGTGACTCCACCACCTCCCTGGGCAGCCTATTCCAATGGCCAATCTCTCTTTCTGTGAAGAATTTCTTCCTAACATCCAGCATAAACTGCAAAATTGTTTTAGAATCATAGAATTGTTGAGGTTGGAGGGAACCTCAAGGATCATCCAGTTTCAACCCCCCTGCCATGGCCAGGGACACCTCACACTAGACCAGGATGCCCAGAGCCACATCCAACCCAGCCCTAAAAACTCCAGGGACGAGGCCCCCCCCCTACCTCCCTGGGCAACCCGTTCCAGTGTCTCACCACCCTCATGGGGAAGAATTTCTTCCTAACATCCAATCTGAATCTACGCATTTCTATTTTTTTTCCATTTCCCCCTAGTCCTATCATTAGCTGACACCCTAACTGTCCCTCACCTGCCCCATTTGCCTTCTTTTCCTCCTCAAATCCCAGAGTCTCCTCCCACCCCAGGTGTGGCCACTTGGCCCTCCCCACCCACTCCCCCTTTTAATCCCCCCCAGGAGAGACAGAAGCCCCAAGCTGAGCCCATCTGGGCTGTGGGATCCTCCTCTCATCACCGGTGAGTGCCCATGGTGCACACTGGGTGTTGGTGGAGGTGACAACAAAGGCCGGGGGGCCTGGTGGCCCCCCGGTTAGGTAGGCAGAGCATTGATGACTACTCCAGTATCATCCATGGGTGCTGGCTGGGCCTCCTTACTACTTACAGCTACTGTCGTGGCTGGTTTGAATCTTTTGGACACACCAGTTATAAAATCAGCCTCTTATAATCCAGAACACAAGAATTTACCAATTCTACCTGGAAAGTCTGAAGCTTTAAAAGGCCTTTCCTTTGAAGGACTGCATGCATGAACACAACCTACTCAATAATGTATTTTTCTCTTCATGGGAGGTGTCACTGAATGGTATTTGTCAAAAAGGTTACCTGCTGAGTCATTGCTCATGACCATCTCTCTCATGTGAATCTACATAAAAGCTTAACAGTGCTAGACTATATTGTGCTGTTTTTATGTGATGGCCTGTAAACCTGAATTAGGATGTGGAGGTGGAACAGTATTTTGTAGGATGGTTTATATCTAAAAATGAAAACTCAACAAAAATTGACAAGAAAATCATGGAAAGAAAATGCACCTTGCTAGCAATCAAGGGACATAGACTTTGTAGAAAAGTATAAGCTAAAGCAAGCACACAGAACACAACCATTATGTTCACAGAAAGGTGAAAATTGGAAAGTACAATAGTGTATTACCACTGTACACTTTGCTACATGCATTTGATTTTAATAACCCTGAATAAGTCATTCAAACCTAAATGACAGCATTTCTGAACTAGTATGTTCACTTTTTTTGCTATTGCTGCTCTATTTTAAAAGTCAGTATCCCCTGCTGGGAGGTTTTTAGGAGGCATTTTAAGAATTCTTTTGATGCATTCCATTGTTGATGACTTATTTTAAATGAGTTTGCTAGAAATGGCCTCTGAAGTATGATAACAGTCTAAGCAGGAAGGGATAGTGACCTCTGATTACTAAACAGCCTTGTGTCTGTATTGCTTGTTATTAATAATTTTTTTTTTTATAGGAGTAGGGAAGGATTCTAAGGCATTTCTTGTTTTCTCTTATAAATCATGTCAGACCACGCATTCTGCTAATGTAAATCAAGCTCTCAGAATGATTTTGGTGGAATTATATACCATTAAAACAGTTGAGGGGTCATTTATATTTGTATGTATTTTTCAGAGAAGTTTCTCTTTTCTTCTTTCCCTTGCAAGAATGGCAAGCAAAAGCAGGGCATTTTCCTAACTCCCAACAAGCAGATTACAGAGACATTATGGTGATAGATATGAAATTAGTTACCAATATCTCCAAAGCAACTCTGATGAATCGGTAGCAAAGCATGGCCCCATGTGGTGAATTAGTATGTTAGGTTATTTACATCCTTTGATTAGAAGTTATTGGTGGACAATCACAGAATCACCAAGGTTGGAAGAGACCTCAAAGATCATCAAGTCCAAGCTGTCACCACAGACCTCATGACTAAGCCATGGCACTAAGTGCCACGTTCAATCCCCTCTTGAACACCCCCAGGGATGGTGACTCCACCACCTCCCTGGGCAGCCCATTCCAATGGCTAACAACTCTTTCAGTGAAGAACTTTCTCTTCACCTCCAGCCTAAACTTCCCCTGGCACAGCTTGAGACTGTGTCTTCTTGTTCTGATGCTGGTTGTCTGGGAGAAGAGACCAACCCCTTCCTGGCTACAGCCACCCTTCAGGTGGACAATAGAGAGGCATAAACACACTTACAGTTTTTGGGTTGCTCTCTTCTGCTGTTGCTGGAAAAGCTGTGTCCAGAATGCTGTTTGTGCTACAACTGAGGAATTTTATTGCAAGTGAGAAAGGGAATAAGGGACACATAACTAAAGTTGTAATATAGTCTGAGCAATTAAATGTCACTCTACCTATATTTCTGTCCCTCCTTCTATTAAATAATGGATTTAACCTAAAGAATAAAACCAAAACTGCTATCTAAACCTTATTGCAGAACAGTTCACACAATCTAGGAATGGCTGGATTTGTGATACTTCTTATTTGACTGAGATCCAGAGGCAAAGTTTGAGTTCCGTTGAATTTCCAAAAGCTAAGTTTCTTCAGTGTGGGAAATCTGTTCATGGAAAATCATAATAGGTCCCTTTCATTGTATGCTTATGCCAAAGATGTTAAATTCCTGACAAATGATGCTGCATCACATATTCTTTACTCTCTAGGAACAATACTTGTATGTGATTACCATATAGAAAATGAGACAAGATGATTAGCAGTTAGATGTCCTATAATCAGAAAAAAAAAATCAATGTTTGTTTGGGACTTTTCCCCATCTTTGGAATATTACATAATCACCACAGCTAATATATAAAGTCATCATCCATTGAATCTATTGATTGTTGCAGATCAGTCAATAAAGGATAGATGGCCTGCTTTATTCTTCAGGTTAGGTCAGTACTGTTTCCTGGAATTTCCTATAAGTATGTATTTTCCTGTAGAGGGTTTATTCCAGCATGCCAGATGCTAAACACTTAGCAAGGATAAGCACAGGGCTTACTTTGGGTAGCAGAATTGACTTACTGTGCCACATAGTTTCTTGTCTCTGTTTAATGGTTATAAATACAGGAAAATATTGATTTAAGTTCTCCAGACTGTATTGCTTGCATCTCTACTTGTGCTTCTCAAACATTCTGGTTAAAGAAGACAATGCTGTGAGACAGGTTAAGCTTATCTCTGATTTGCAAGCTGAACTGTTCTGCTTGAATTCAAAATGATGACAAATGAGTATCATTTAGCACCTGGATTGTGAAAGAAAAATGCTCCAAACCAAAAAGATATTCCTAGTCTCAGATGTTGCTATTATAAATCAAAGCTATTAGCTCATATCAGCTCAAAGTATATGTAGATTTTTTTTCAAAGGTAGTTCCTATTGCGCATTGCTTAGAAGCAAAGACATCTGTTTCATTTGGGAGGCATGTGTGTTAAAACTGTAAAATCACAGTATGTCTGAAAAGAAATGCATTCATAAGATTTTCTTGTAGATTGTAAGAAGATAAACATATAGTTAGGTGTAGCTGAACATGCCAGGACTGCCATAAATGTTTTTTTTTTGCTTTCAGATACCCAGAATATGACGTGTACAAGGTTCACAAAGGTTTGCTTGTTTTTATTAATCAATCTTGAAACTTGTGGTAGTTAGTAGTTTATACTTGGTGTTTTCGTGTTTGCTGCTATACTTTGTAAGCTGTATTTAATCAGATAGTTATTGTTTAGACAATAACTTCATGCTACTAATTACTGAGCACATGAAGAGGCAATCATCAGCAAAAATAAGGAATGGAAATATGGCTAAGGAGACATTTACTAAGTTGATTTTTGTCAGGGTTTTTCGGTGCTGAAAGAAAATCTTACTTTTCACAGAAGACAATAAGACTGAAGGTTAGTCAGAAGTTTGTAAAGGTGGTGAAAAAAGTTGAAGAGAGCCTCTCTTTCCTGTTTATTACTGGCTGTACTGAAGGAGAAGGCAAATAGGGGCAGAGGGACTTGCAACAAGATCTCATGTGGGAGGGTTTTCCCCCATGGATTTTTTGCCTCTGCCCACATACTCAAACAGTGCATACTTTCTGCATATCAGATTGCAGCGTGTGTTCCCCAAGACATGCAGCTACAGAATTTTCCTACAATGCAATACAGCATTTCTTCACTTTCATCGGCATAAATACCTGGAACGCTCTAGCTGAGATGCAGCCGTATACGTCTGCAATATATATCTCTGTGGAAAATTCAAGTGACTCTAGTATATGTTTCCAAAGAGTAATGACTTCATTTTCTGTTTCAAGGTCTGTGAAAGCACCTCCTTTTGCGAAACCCAGCCCTACCACACTTGAAAAGTACAGCAAGCACAGAATACCAACTCACCAGAGCTTCTAATTGATCTGGTATTTCTACAAGGTGCCACCCTTTTCCACACCTCCTACCTTCTCCTTAAGTGACTCAGCCTCTGAAGGAGAAGACTCTTGACTTTTCAAACAGCTGAATGGGGAAGGACAGTTAAGCTCTCTGTCTGCTTTGACTGTACCTCACTTCCAGGTTGATTTACCACAGAGAGCCCCACTAGGACACTAATTTCTACCGTATCTAGGTAAGGACATTTACTTTTCTGTTTCTATATACCATATTTTGAAAACCCTACATTTTCAGTACTGTAATATGGTCTGTGATTTCTTAGTGTCCAACTAAGGATGCACTTTCAAAGGACCTAATTTTCAAGCAATGTGGAGAAGGTGGTTATGAAAACTCAGCTCCTAGTGTCTCAGTTTAGGTGTTCAAATTCCCTGGACCTTTCTGAAATGTTCTCTTGGCCATACTATTTTAATTACTTCATTGCATACATTATATTGCTAAGTGTAATTTATTTTAGTGCTCTTTCTCTCATGACAAACTCATCTTTCAGTCCACTTGTTCTGAATGGCTCTATTAATGTATTTCTTGCTCTTCAGTTTGCTTTACTGTTTCTTAGAATTTTAATCTAGAATTAAAGAGTACTAAAATATAATTTATTTGCTTCAAGCATATTTTTTTTGGGGAAAAAATATAGCAACAGTTTGGTTTTTAAGAACAAATTACTTGTGAGGTATCCAGAAATAATTTCTATCTTTGCTAAAATTATGACTAAAGTTTTGATACAGTAACTTATCTGTACCATGAATGGAACCCATGGATAAACAGGAAGTGTTCTTCATTAAAAGTATAGGAAAGTGAAAGGAACAAGTTGAATTAAAAAAAAATAAATTCAAAGATCATGACCCCCTTTCTGCACTCAATGAAAAAACAAGCACCATTTGACATGGATCATATAGTTCTAATTTGGAAACACATATACATTTGGGTTCTGAGTTAGCAGCTGATTTTTCATTAGTGACAGTTCCAAAGCTTAATTTCTTTCAAAACAGAGCCTTCTCCGCCCACATCCTGAAAAACCAGTTCTGAGAGCTCTTTCTGCTACAAATAGATGAATGATTCCTGTCATACATTCATGTGTTCTCTACTCCTACCTTGCCCATTTCCTCTTTTACACACATACACCTTATTCCTATCGTCTGAGATTTGTTATCAATTCTGTGGCCTAAACTATATGGCAAAATACTAATTTAAACACAGGTTCCCTGAAGCTTACAAATGGATTTTGTGGCTATTGCTCTGATATGTAACTCTTGGGAGGTGGGGGGAAAAAAAATCTCTAGGAAACTGTGGGGCTTTTTGTTATTCTCTGATGCCTGCAAAATAAAAGTTGTTGTTTTTACATGTAGTTTTAAGTGAAAGGACAAAAAGACTAACCGATTGCCAAGTAAAGTTAAACACGCTACTAAATGATACTCAAGTGTTCATTTGTTAAGCTCTGTATACACACTTGGTATTGTGTTGAGTCAGCAACAGCATCATTCCTTCACTTTGTGTCCTGACCCACAGTCTTGAGCCTCAGCAGAGGGTAGTGGTGACTGTTTTAGAGGGAAGAAAGTGCAGCAGCATACATATCTGAACATGACAGGATGGGCCTTTAAGACTATTGGGGAGATCAAATGCTTGACTAAAATACCAAATTTGGAAAGGTGAAGAATATTAAAGGCTTGGGTGACTTGAAAAACATCCTTTACCTGCAATCACAAAGTGAATTTGTGTTAAGAAATACAAATTCTTACTAGAGCTAAGTATAGGTAGACAAATCTGACAGCCCAGTCACAGCACTTTTGATATTTGAGGGGAGGAACAATGGGTGTAGAGAACAGCAAAAATGGTTTTGACTTCCAAAGTAGAAAGATTTCACCTAACACAACTACGGATGTCTACCCAGAAGCTTGCTCACACTTCTAGGTCTTACTTTATTCAAGAGAAATAATGGAGAAAACAAAAGCTTTGCTGACCTGACATAAAAGTTAGTAACTCAAGGCAAGGAGATACTGTGATGTGCTTTGAAATGGTGATTAAGTAGGATCAGATGTGCTTTTGTTTAAAATGTCATATTATCCACATTCAACTCATATAAATGAAAGATAAACCATGTGCTATGGAATTAACTATTCCAATGGGAAATACCAAAACAAACAAAACCCGGAGGAAACAAAAAGTAAAGTTGGAGTAAGCCTTCATTTTATTCTTCCATCAATTGTTACCTGTCCAAAATTTCTCCTGGACTGCCATCAAAGTCATCAAATGGGTTAAAACAAAAAGGATGTGCAAAAACCTTTTACTAGATTTCCAGTGGAACAACTCTAAAATTTTGAGTTCTGAGCACTCACAAGGTACTGAATTTTCAGCTTACTTCAGAGCACAATAGTTCTTCAAGAAGATGCAATTTTGCTGTAAAGTTTCATATTTGGAATAAAGACAGAAGAAAGTATAAGATATTAGTTGTCTCTGAAAAGCTGGAATTTTAAGGATGTGTAGCAAACAGCATTCATCAAGCTGTGGCTGTGTCGAGCCTGTGTAGATACCGTCTAGTTCCAGCTGGCATTTTATGTTGACATGCCAAACTCAGTAGCTTTTCTACTACAATCCAGGATGCTTCAGCAATGCACAAGAAATTGAAAGAGGATTATTCCAATTTTTTGTTTTAAATTAGGGTTTTTTTGTGGTTTTTTTGGTTTTGTTTTAAATTAGTGGTTCCTTTACTCCTTTTTGTATTACACACTTCACTAGTAACAGTAGGAAGTTTGATGTTTTAGGCATTCATGTCTGACAATGCTTTATAGGGAAAACATCACTATAAAAACAAATGTTTTTGACTTTTATGGGAAGAAGGTGTAGTACTTTCCTTAACACTCCCTTGACATCTACTATGCTGAATTACTTATCATATGGTGTGATAATAATAGAATAGAATTAAGCAGCTTGGAAAAGAACTTTGAGATCGAGTCCAACCAATCACCCAACACCATCTCATCAGCTAAACCATGGCACCAAGCACCCCATCCAGTCTCTTCCTAAACACCTCCAGTGATGGTTACTCCACCACCTCCCTGGGCAGCCCATTCCAATGGCCAATCACTCTTTCTATGATGAACTTCTTCCTAACATCCAGCCTAAACCTCCCTTGGTGCAGCTTGAGACTGTGTCCTCTTGTTCTGGTGCTGGTTGCCTGGGAGAAGAGACCAACCCCCACCTGTCTACAACCTCCCTTCATGTAGTTGTAGATGGCAATAAGGCCTCCTATGAGACTCCTCTTCTCCAGGCTAAGCAACCCCAGCTCTCTCAGCCTCTCCTCAGAGGGTTTGTGCTCCAAACCCTTCATCAGCTTTGTTGCCATTCTCTGGACGTGTTCCAGCAACTCAACATCTTTCCTAATATTTCCTTTTCTGATATGTGGTACCTCTAAGCTGTGGAAAGGAACAATGTTTATTTAGAGCAAAAAACATATAAACTGGATATTTATGAATGAGATTTTAATCACTGCCAAAGAACAAAGACTTTCTTGGTTGTAACTTGTTCAGTCTGATGTGGAAAATATGATCTTTACAGGAAATGTTTGTATTATTCTTACATATTCTTTTAAAATACAGCAATGTATACATGTGAAGCCTAATTATGTAGAAAGCTACAGGCAAGAACAGGAGAAGTAAGGCAAAAGGACTCTGTATTGGAAGAATGGGTGTGTTCAGATCAGCTGAAAACTAGAAGGTCTGGCTTTGAGAATTTAAGGCAGGCCTGAGGTCTTTTGCTGATCAGTCACTGCAGGAGGTGGAAAGAAATGTGAAAGCATGAATATGTCTATTTATAGTAACAAAAAAAGGAAAAATAATTGAAGGTCTGTGCTGCTTTCTGAATAACTTCCTATAAGCTTGGAGGGGCATTTGACTTTCCCAGAAGACATGTCTGAATGTGGATCTCTTTGGGATTGTATTTGGATCTACCGAAAAATGGGGAAGGATCTGAATCGAGGACTGACGCATCTTAAAGCTTTCTGGAAAGCATTCATTGGACAGGCTGGGGCAGCTTTAAATTTCTTTTAAAGTTTCCTGACGCTGTTTTTACATTCAAATTACACTGGAGCTGCATTCCTGTTTGTTTTTGTTTTGCATTCCAGCTGAGTTGTTTTGCTTCAGTGGTTGAGATCTTATTAAGAGCATCTGAACATAATTTACTACTATACTACACTATACTACACTACAGAAGCCCTGTAACTTCTCTGTCTCACAAATAATTTACAAATTTAAAACTTTTTTTTTTTTTTTAACCTCTCTTGAACTATGGGCTTAAGATAAGCAGTTCAGTGACTTGTGTGAATAATGTGAAGGGTCCAGATCTTTTGAGCTGGTTTCTAAAGTAATGTGATCCTTATAGTTTTCTGTCTACTCCCCTTTCTACACAGAGTGATTGCCCATTGGAATGGGCTGCCTGGGGAGGTGGTGGAGTCACCATCATTGGAGGTGTTCAGGAGGAGACTTGATAGGGTGCTTGGTTGCATGGTTTAGTTGATTAGGTGGTGTTGGATGATAGGTTGGACACGATGATCTTGAAGGTCTCTTCCAACCTGGTTTATTCTGTTCTATTCCATATGTGCAGATTTACACACATTTAGCTCAGGCCAATAAAAAAATGGTTAGATGAGTTATATTCTGCCTCTTCATGCAAGATTATTTTAATTGCTACCACCTTGAAAGTTATATACATAGAATAGAATACATACATAGAATAAACCAGGTTGGAAGAGACCTTCCAGATCATCGCGTCCAACCCATCAACCAATCCAACACCACCTAATCAACTAAACCACGGCACCAAGTACCCCATCAAGTCTCCTCCTGAACACCTTCAATGATGGTGACTCCACCACCTCCCTAGGCAGCCCATTCCAATGGCCAATCACTCTCTCTGTGTAGAACTTCTTCCTAACATCCAACCTAAATCTCCTCTGGTGCAGCCTGAGACTGTGTCCTCTTGTTCTGGTACTGGCTGCCTGGGAGAAGAGACCAACATCCGCCTGTCTACAACCTCCCTTCAGGTAGTTGTAGAGAGTAATAATATCTCACACTGATGATTCTTGACTTTCTGTGATAGAGATTAGACTTACCACCCCCACCCCCCCCCCATTTTTTCATTTTAAATTATAACATTAATCTTTGCTGCACAGCTTGAAAGGTTGGAAGTAAGAAATAAACCTTGAGGACAATATGGCAATATTCTGTATATATTTCAGACCAAATGTTTGAGGCTTTCTTGTTTATTTTTAACAGAGGTTTATAATACTTCCTTGCCCATTCTGTGAGAAATAGTTTTCCATCATGAATCTACAGAAAGGAAGGCTGTAGTGTAACCTGAAACATACATAGTAATCTGTCAGTTTTAATGAGAAATATTTAAATTGTGTATTTTTAACAAGATACTCTAAGCTCTAGATCACATTAATTAATTTGCACAAAAGAAGGCTTCATTTTCAAAGTTCTATGATATACTTCCCTTAGGAAATGACTTTAAAAGCCTTCATTAGAGAATAAATCCAAGTTCCTCATATATAAACTACTGCTGCTTCTCTAAATGAAGCAGTTACAGCACTCACTGCTTGTGAAATACACTGAAATGTCAAGCTTCCTGTTATCCTGGGACTGACTGAAATAAAGAACAGTACCACATGTCCAGCTGTTGCTAAGATGAAAACATAACTAAGAGTCCTCTCTCATCTTGTGACAGCTCAGGAAAGTTTATAGCAAGATTGACTATTATCTAAAACTCATTGACAACCTTCCTGAACACTAGGAAATTCAGCATATCTCTGCTTAAAACCCTTATTTCAGCAATTTTGAAGATATTTTATAATGGATTATAAAATAAATTAGACTCACCATAACCTTAAGCATATTTTTATGGGGTGAGAATCAAACCCAGCAGTCATGTTTCCTACACGCTGTGCCAATGCATGCTTGACGCCAACTAAAGTTAAAGGAAACAAGTGTGGATCTGAGCCTTCCAATCAACGTGCCAGCATTTTAAACTCATAAAAATCTGGAATTTCACAGCTGGGTGAGAGACATGTTGACTTTTGGATTTCAATATTATTTTTGTACTTGCATCTTTATAAACATATCTGTATTTGTATGCATCCATATTTTGGTTTCCTGCTTTTCTTTGTAATTTTTTAGCAATTATCTGGCAGGAAAAACATGGAATAGGAAAATCTGCTCAAAGTTCAGCTCATTATGGCACCTGCTAACTTTATATATTTTATTGTCAGTATTACTTGTAGGGTTTTTGCTAAACTTCTGCCAAAATTCAGCATTTTCTTCACCTTCCATCAGTAAAGAAACAGTCACAGGCTCTATCTCAATCCATTCTTAGGTGAGTAATATACTCACCCTACCTGAAAAAAAACAAAACCAGGACAACTGTGTCGTCCAGCAGACTTGGAATGTTTCTGATTTTACTGAGGGCTTCTCTCACAAAAAACTGTTTCCTCGTGCTTCTAGAGCTTTGGCATCCTGACCACTGAAGCTAGTTGGGGGCCTTTCAATCTTAACAATATTTTCTTGGAAAATGTTGGTTTTCAAATAGGAATCCATTGGCTAAATATAGGAATAGGAATCCATAAAAATAGGAATATAGGAATCCATTGTCCACACGCAAGTTAATATTAGGGCTGTTCTTTTCTAAAACTTTTTCACTTAAGGTGGAGTATTCTGTTGTTGACATGTCATGGTATTCTGACTGATACCTTTCCTGGGAAAGCTAGTATTCCAAATCCAGTTACAAAACATAACATGAAACCTTTTGAGTGTCTCAATTCCTAAATAATAGTGATTTTTTCTAAAATCAGCAGTCATGGAGGTTGAGATTTTAACCTAACTTGAGATAAGGGAAGAAGTCAGTGACTGGAAAATTGCTGCAGGGCAGAAGAACCGCCTTTGTGCTGGCCCCTTGTGTTAGGTGCAGGCCACTGAAGCAGTGAGACCTGTCAGTGTAGCTGGGTGAGCCTATGTGTGCTCGAGGTGCTGCTTTGAGCCACAGACTGTTATCATTTTCCCATTAAGCTAATCACCTCACCCCATTCTTCATTACTCTGTCTTGCCCTCCAAAGCTTTAACCATCCTGCGCTTTCTCAGGGAAGGATCTCCCAACAAGGAAAAGGAGAAAGAGACAGGGTGACAGAGACCCAGGGAAACAATGCATGTAGTCATTGGCATGGAGGTAAAAGTCACCGTCATGCCTGAGTATCAGTTTGAAGAGGGCTGCAGCTAGTGCTGAGTTATTCTGCTTTAACAGAATAAACTTCTGCCAGGAGTTGACCATATTGGCAAATGAGCTTAAACTGTCCTTGGGACTGATGCCTAATTTCATCACCAACTCTTCCTTGTTTTTCATGTTTTCATTTAGATTCCCATAGAAGAACACCGCACCGAACAAAATGTCAACATTCAGCATACGAAAACAGTCACCAAATCAAAGTGGTAATACTGAGTCTCCTTAATTTTCTGACCCCAGGGAACTTTTGAGTTTGAGGATAGCCTCCCTCTTTTCTAATTATCACCATGCCTGTTCTACCATTCCCCCCACAGGGCCTGCCCCCACTCAGCAGCGACAGGCTGCTTATTGGTTTCACAGTAGGATCCATGCCAGCAGCACAGACAACAGTGTTGTGCCAAAGCTTTTGCTGGCAGAGGTTGAAGCCTAAACACCACACTGGGCAGCGTATTGTGGTGGAATTGAAGGAGCCAGGCAGTATGGTGCAAGAAGGTGGTTCCCTCTGCTGAGGCTTAGGGTTGCTGTTGAAACCCCACAGGAGCATGGCAGCTGGGAGGGCAGTGGGCAGTGATCCATTAATCTTGACACCACCTCCTTGACTTGCTATGGAGAAATGAGGAGAAACTGATGAAAATTATCATGGGGGAGGCAGGAGACTAAAGCTAATTATTGTCAGATGGGATTGTTTGTTCCTGTGGAGGGACAAACCTTGAGGAGAGGTAGAGTTTGCTTCTCTGAAGAGAAATCCCCAGATGCAAATTTGAAACAGTATGAATATGTCATTTCCCCAAAACATACAAAAAATACTTCTAAAAAGTGAAAGTGCATGAGGAGCTAGTTTGAGTGGGACATGCCCTTCCTAAGTAAACCAAAATGGGTGCAGGCATGGGTGCAGAACAGCTTGGCTCTACTGTGTTAGGAACAGTAAGAAAGGGATGAGCTCCATCTGCTTGTACTCATGTGACCTAAACTGTTATATCAGATCTATATTTAATATTTTAATTTGAACTTGAGAGACAACTCATTGGACCAGAAATGAGTAGTCGTCAGCAAACTCAAAGCTTCATGCATTAGCAAATTGCTTGTGATGTTTCTTGAAAATAAATATAGGCGATTTCTCAAAGCCTTGTTTAAACTAAGCAATTAAGAGAGCCATAATTTCTGTGAAATCCAAGTAATATTTTTTGGGCAGGTGATGACAGTTTTCCTAAAATATTGTTGGGAAGGCGTGCCAATATTATACATGCAAGGCCAATTTTAATTTTCTGATATGCACTGATTACTTCTGGAATGTGTTAGAAACATTTATGCTTTATCTGTGTCATTTAAGTGTTTTTCTTCAAGATTCAGAGGAGGTTGTGCCTGACAGTACAGAGCAGATTAAAATGTATTGCAGACAGCTGAAAGCATTTTTGGCTGAAACTATTAGCAAGATAGGAATGCTGGAATCGTTTCCACCCCTTAAGCTGCCATCAGTTATCCTTGTTGTAGAGAAGTTTTATCTCTAGAATTCATATTCTTGAAATCACATTTTTCCTGCTTTCAAAAATTATATATATTTTTTTTCCTTCTTTTAAATTTTAATGTGTTTTTTTACCCCTTTCTTATCAACACAAATGATTGTACCAGGTCACAAGTATCTGAACAATTATGAGCATGGGAAGGTGCAAGTTTTGCTATGGCATTTCCATTCTAATCCTTTATTGAATATTGCAAAAGGGTTGTTTTTTTCTATGTATGTTCATCAAAGTCCCTATTACATCCTAATCATTGCAACTATTATCAGAATATTCAAACCAGTAAATATTTTGAGCAAATGCACTTAGTATAGTCTTGTTCTGTGTTTACAACTATCTCCATTCTTGTTTCATAAAAATGCTATTTTTTTAAGGAGATGGAAGTCTTTCCTCCCCAGTTTGCAAGAAGTGGTTACTTTAATAGATATTTTAATGAACCACTGGAGCTATGCAGGCAAGGCTGGAGTGTCTTCATTTTTTGAATGCTTTAAATTAAGATTTTAATAAATATGATTTAATAAATATATTTATATTTAATAAGAATGTATTAAGTATTAAATTTATTCAGCTGGCAGTGTAAAGGATGATGCAGAAATTAGCAGTGATGACAGACAGCTTTTTGTTCTTATTCTATTGTGATTGCCAGGACATTCTTACAATTGTCATACATAGAATACCTAGAATAAACCAGGTTGGAAGAGACCTTCAAGATCATTGCTTCCAACCCATCAACCAATCCAACACCACCTAAACAACTAATCCATGGCACCAAGCACCCCATCAGGTCTCCTCCTGAACACCTTCAATGATGGCGACTCCACCACCTCCCCGGGCAGCCCATTCCAATGGGCAATCACTCTCTCTGTATAGAACTTCTTCCTAACATCCAACCTAAACCTCCCCTGGTGCAGCCTGAGACTGTGTCCTCTTGTTCTGGTACTGGCTGCCTGGGAGAAGAGACCAACATCCGTCTGTCTACAACCTCCCTTCAGGTAGTTGTAGAGAGTAATAAGGTCACCCCTGAGTCTCCTCTTCTCCAGGCTAAGCAACCCCAGCTCCCTCAGCCTCTCCTCATAGGGCTTGTGTTCCAAACCCCTCACCAACTTTGTTGCTCTTCTCTGGACTTTTTCCAGCAAGTCAACATCCTTCCTAAACTGAGGGGCCCAGAACTGGACACAGTACTCAAGCTGCAGCCTAACCAGTGCAGTGTACAGGGGCAGAATGACCTCCCTGCTCCTGCTGGCCACACTGTTCTTGATGCAGGCCAGGGTGCCATTGGCCTTCTTGGCTGCCTGGGCACACTGCAGGCAGCTGTGAAGTGGCAGAGAGAATGGGCCTGATAATTTTTTAATGGTCTCAAAGGGCTGCATCTATATTGATTTAAAAAAAAAAAAATAAACCAATGAAACAAACCAGAAAAGAATCTAGATCTTAGCACTAGAGATAAGACATAGCAACAGAAATCTGTGCTATCATATCTATATTTGTTACATGTATTTTTGCTTCTCTAGCAGCCCAGTCCCAAGGAGCATTTGCAGTCCTTTAATTCCTCCACTGATCTTCCTTTATTTGGTAGTATGGATATACCTACAGTGAATTGCAACAGATAAGAACAGCTACAATTTGGGTTAGAGTCAGATGCACATTTTTAGACTGATTTTTTTGTTTGTTTGTTTTTGTACTGCTGTGTTTTTCTTTTACAAGAAAAGTGTATTTTAAAAATCAACCCTGCCCATTGTCAGCTAAAATAAATGTTTGGGGGCTTTACTATGACTTGGACTTTCACTCGCTGTATCTGTCATTTTCTCATGTTAGGACTACAGCTGAAGTTCTTGTTTAAAAAGCAAGAGCTACATTTTCTAATAAATCCCAGCAGATTGCCAAAACACAGCTCTGATAAATGACATAATCCTGACTGTGTGAAATTTTTTGTAAAGTATGATGTTTCTGCACAAAATATTTATAGTCGAATATCCTTACTGAACATCAGATAGCCATGTCTCCTGAAATCTGGTGGTGTTAAACTCCTTTTCATGGATGCTCAGACTCAGGAATTCACGGAGAAAATAATTTAGAATAGAATAGAATTAACCAGGTTGGGAAAGACCTTTGAGATCATCAAGTCCAACCTATCACCCAACACCACCTAATCAAATAAACCATAGCACCAAGCACCCCATCCAGTCTCTTCCTGAACACCTCCAGTGATGGTGACTCCACCACCTCCCTGGGCAGCCCATTCCAATGGGCAATCACTCTTTCTATGAAGAACTTCTTCCTAACATCCAGTCTAAACCTCCCCTGGAACAGCTTGAGACTGTGTCCTCTTGTTCTGGTGCTGGTTGCCTGGGAGAAGAGACCAACCCCCACCTGGCTACAACCTTCCCTTCAGGTAGTCGAAGACAGCAATAAGGTCTTCCCTGAGCCTCTTCTCCAGGCTGTGCTACCCCAGCTCCCTCTGCTTCTCCTCACAGGGCTTGTACTCCAAACCCCTCACCAGCTTTATTGCCCTTCTCTGGACAAATTCGAGTGTCTCAATATCCTTCTTAAACTGAGGGGCCCAGAACTGGACACAGGGCTCAAGGTGTGGCCTAACCTGTGCTGAGTACAGGGGCACAATGGCTTCCCTGCTCCTGCTGGCCACACTGTTCCTGATATAGGCAAGGATGGCACTGGCCTTCTTCACCACCTGGGCACACTGCTGGCTCATATTCAGCCTACTATCAGTCAGTACCCCCAGGTCCCTCTCTGCCTGGTCACCTCCCAGCCACTCTGACCCCAGCCTTGTAGCACTGCATGGGGTTGTTGTGGCCAATGTGCAGAACCTGGCACTTGGATGTGTTAAATCTCATGCCCTTGGACTCTGCCCATCTGTCCGGCCTGTCAAGGTCCCTCTGCAGTGCTCTCCCACCCTCTAACAGATCAACAGCTGCCCCCAGCTTGGTGTCATCTGCAAATTTACTAATGATGGACTCAACACCCTCATCTAGATCATCAATAAAGATATTGAACAGGATGTCTAAAAGAAAACATATAAGACCCAGTATTTGCCATAAATCAGTTTGATATTTGATTAATTACATGCTGTTGACAAAGGTTTTGCACAGTTAATTTTTCATCTCTTGTCTGGGAAAGGTTAGGGCAAGTATCATGGTCAAAATATGCAGTTTCTACTTAGGCCATTTTAAAGAGGAACATTAAAAATGCACAGTAGTATTTCCACTCACCTCAAACCTGCTGCTGACATGAAACCTAGGTGGGAAGAAAAAGAACTGATAATATTGGAGGGTAGTCATTGAATATTTTTACTTGCTTCTGGGCCAAAGTTCTCATAAAGAGAAACCAAGTGAGATAAACAGCAGCTTTTTAATACAGTGAGGAATATATAGTCTCAAAGGTCAACTGAACATTATGTTCTTAGTTCCTCTTTATAGAAAATATCAGCAATGTCAGACAAAGATGGTTTATGTTGTTTTCATAGGTAAAGCTCCCACATTCATACAGTATGTGAGTGTGCATGTCTGTCTGTCCCTCCCAATAACCTTTGAAATCATACACCAGTTTTAGCTAAATGTGACATAGTGATATAGATCTTAAAGGTATTGCTTCCATTAAAAGTTCCGCAAAACTTGATAGCTGATTAGAAAGAAGAATCTCTACTTCCAGCCACTGAGGGGAAAAAGCTTCAGAGAGTGTCTAGCCCTTTTGAGTAACCTGAAAATCCACACATGTTGGGCTGGATGTAGGTAGAAGACCATGTGATCATCTCAACATTAGCTTTCGTTTGAAATTTACATCCTCTCACACATCTGTAAATACAAAACCCACAAACATCCCAGGAAAACAGGATTCATTAGTTGCCTTTCCTGGAACTACTCTTGTATGTATATTTCATCATTCCTTTATCAGATCTGTGAAATTTGTTTACATAAAAAATATACAAAGCTGTTTCCTATAAGGGATGAAACTGAATTTAATTTGGTAAATTAGGCTTCTGCAAGTCCCTTGAAGACTGATGGGATTAAGCCACGAACTTTTTAAGGGAATAGGGTGCACTAAACTGGAATGATATCTGAAGAGTCAGTCTGTGCTTTTGTTTGTTTGTTTGTTTTAAATTTCAGCCTTTCTAATAGGCTTCCAAAGTTATCCAGTATGTTAATTTCCAAGCCTTGTTTCTTTCCATTTGCAGATAAAAAGAGCCCCTCTGTTGCAATTAAAAGCAGACAACAGGCTACTCATGATGTTAATAAACGACGGACCCTTTTGCAAGATAACAGCTGGATAAAGAAGAGGCCTGAAGAGGAAAGGTGAGAAAGATATGAAATACATGTCTTCTACACTTACTTCAGTATGCCATGCACATTTTCTTGAAGTGCCTACTTTTTCATGAGTGGTATGAGCCAGAATTACATGACCTTAACCAAGTAACTACTCTTTGCTTACCTTAATGAGGTATTGATTAACTTTTGGAAGTATAAATTAGCTGGACTTCACAGACTATGCCTTTCATTGGGACTTTTGAGTGCTGAAAAGTCAGACTTCTACCCTACATGAAAAATTCTGCATTTCATATATTTAGGAAATTGCAGGAGTAAGTCTTGGTGAGTCCCTTTAAAGGAGGGACTCAGTTGAAATTTACTGTAGCTAGGACTTGAATTACAGTATAAACTCCACCTTGAGGAGTTATAATAAGGAGGTCCCTATTATCTGGTTCATGAACATCACACAGAAAGAGAGAATTCTTACTCTGAGATGTCTGGAGTCATCCAATGCAGAGATCTGTAGCTGGTGTAGTTGCAGTAGCAGTGGAGGGAAATCTTTTGCCAGGAAATAATCTTCTATTTTTAAAATGAAAATTTTAACTAACCCCTGTCTTTCTTTTGCTTGAAGTGCTGATGAAAACTATGGAAGGGCTGTGCTTAATCAATACAAATCTCAAGATAGCCTACACAGGTATGGTACAGTATCTTAACACCTTTTACATTATATTTTCAAAGAAAACTCTATCCTTTTACTATATTATTTTCATAGCAAGTGCTTGACTTGTTTAATTTTAGTCTATACATAATTCCACTGTAAATCTGACTACAGTGTTGATAATTGAGTTGATCATTGCAATGGATGCTGAATTTGAGCTGGTGATATCTCAGGGGTTTACAATCCTGTATATTGCATTTTTTTTTTTGAGACTTATATAGTATTTTACTGGTGATGAGTTGTTTAACAAAATCAGTGACCAAAGTGGCATGTCTGAACTATTTTATAGCACTGGCACAAATGAAAAGGAAGATCAGAAAGCTGTACTTGGACGATACAGGTCTGACACTACCTTGGACAGGTAGGGCTTTTTTTGGTATGTATTGTATTTTGTGATTCTCATACCTGTGAGAAGTCTTAAAAATTCAAGCATGAATGAAATTGATTTGATTTGATGATCACAGAATAATAGAATGATCTGGGTTGGAAGAGACCACTGAAGGTCATTTCAACCAATCCCCTCTGCAGCAAGCAGGGGCATCCTCAACTAGATCAGGCTGCCCAGAACCCTGTCAAGCCTCACTGAGTATCTCCAGGGATGGAGCCCAAACCACCTCCCCAGGCAATCTGTTCCAGTGTTCCACCACCTTCGTAGTAAAGAACCTCTTCCTAACATCCAATCTAAATCTGCTCTTTTCTAGTTGGAAGCCACTGCTCCTTGTCCTATCACTACAGGCCCTTGTAAACAGCCTCCATCCATAGTGTAGGCCCCCTTCTGGTACTGGAAGGCTGCTATTAGGTCTCCCCAGAGCCTCCTCTTCTCCAGGCTGAACAACCCCAGCTCCCTCAGCCTGTCTTTGTAGCAGAGGTGCTCCAATCCCCTCATCACTTTCGTGGCTCTGCTGTGGACCCACTCTATCAGGTCCATGTCCTTCCTATATTGAGGGCTCCAGACCTGGACACAGAGCTCCAGGTGTGGTCTTCTCAGAGCAGAGAAAAGTGGCAGAATCACCTCTCTGGAACTGCTGGCCACACTTCAGTCCAGGATGTGATTTGCCTTCTGGGCTGTAAGTGCACACTGTCTGCTGAAATTGTAAAGGTCTGATTTTAAAGGTCTCTTCCAACCCAACCACTTCTATCATTCTGTGATTTATTTTCTTATTTATTGTCTAAGTAGAAGACATTGAATGATTTTTGTGTGAATTTTTAATGGGACAAAGTTATGCAGATGATAACCACTCCTCAATTTCCTGTTTTTCAAACTACAAATTAAACTCCTATCTCCAATAATTAAACACAACATGCTAAACTTCTAGTTCTTTGCAAGTCCTTGCTGTCACTTCATACGTATTCAAATATCAGAATCATATGCTTATCATACAGATGCTTAACTTGAATGTCCTCTTCAGACTTGGATTCTGTTAAGACATGACCATGCTTGTGTTTGCAGATTCTTTCTGCATTGCATCTTCAAATTTCACCCTCCATTAACTTCTTGTGTCTGCAACATGCTGAAGCTATGAGCATCAGCACTTTCACACTATGCACACTATGGAAAAAGTGCACTTTTTGGATCTTAGCAGTGTGTTATTTTGTTTGATGATCCTTACTTCTGTTGTAAGAAACAACAAAATATTGTTATGGAAGATTTACCTTCTCCACAGAATTCTTGAACAGAATAAGCTACAGACCTATGTGATATCACCCCTTCATTGATTCTTCTACAGCCAGTGAATTCTGCTGTATTTGTTCACTCATCACGAGGAAGTCATTCTATAACTTCAATTCACTTATTCCTTCTCTCTGTAACTTTTCTATTTCCACATTAGTATTTTTGATTTGGGGATTCAAATCTCCATGCAGGTATTTAGAATGGGGGCACACTGTTATACATAGAGGAGTATAACAGGAGATTATAGTTCATTTGCTGTTCCTTCCCTTGTACTTCCATAATATTGAATTTGCTGTTTTGAATACTGCTACACAATTTCAAGACCTCTTTCCTGAGTGATAGTAGTTGGTTCAGATATCAATTGTTTTTCTTGGCAGGCATTACTTTGTATCTAAGAAAAGTGAATTTCATCTGCCATTTTAAAAATCTGACACATTAGGAGATGACTTCTGAAAGCCTTGCCAGTCAGCATTTGTTTAGACTACCATGGGTTAGTATCATTGGCAAGCAACGTCATCTCCATCCTTCTTTTCAAGATAATTTATGAACATATGGAAAAACACAAATCTTGCACCAATCTTTTCTTGCACCCTGAATAATTGTTATTTATTCCAATCCTTTGTCTCCTACTTTTCAAGCAGGTATTTGCACATGTAAGTACCTTCTCTGTTACCACATTGGACATCAGTTTATTCAAGAGCCCTTTAAGCAAATTTCTATGAGGCTCTTTGGAAAATTGAGTAAAATGTATCAGCTATGTCACTCCTATCCACATACTCATTGGCTTCCAAATTATTTTTAAGGCTTGATTTTCCTGCACAGAAACCTTGTTTATTAATTTAGTAGTCATAGGACATTTCCAGTTTTCACAGTGTTGCTGAAGAGCATTGTTCTATCCTACTTTACCTATGTCTTTTAGCTTTATGCTGAGATATTATGATTGAATTATTTTAGGTTGTAAACTGACTCTTTGTTTTCATGGACACAAGTATCTAGCATAAAGGGTTCTCAATATGCAACGGATGACAGAGAAAGAAAGGCTTATAGGTCTGAGTATAAGCTTGTGATACCCAATTCAGATTATGTCCATACAATGAGTTAATAATAATGGTTCTGCTTTGAAATGATGACAGTATGGAAGATGAAGTCAAGTTGTATATTTCTTCTCACTCATCTCTGGTCTTCTCAACACTGTGGAATATAGCCATTTTGGGCTTAATATGCGCACACCCATTGCCAGCAGCACTTCTGTAAGGGGCAACCACGTGTTCTGCATCTCCTCAAACCTGCAACCTAAGGCATAAAAAGGTGTGGTGATGAATTTTCTCTTAGCACCTCTTTTTTTTTGTAGCCTGCAGTCAAATTAGGTACTTCTGCTTTCTCTCTGAAGGATGTTCTCCACCACTTACAATTCCCTTATTTTCTCATAAATTATTTCTGGCAAACATAACCATAGTAACAGAAGTCTTCAAGCTTAGAAGAGACCAGTTTGCAGAACAACTTTTTTTTTTTTTTTCTCTGTTCAAAACTAAGAGGCAGTGTTGGAAATGGAGCATGTTCCTGGAATGCAGGAACTAAAAGATTGCTTTTAGTAGACAGTTGTGGAGAAAGACCCAAATACCCTAGTATTTGAGATCTCTGAGTTGTTTACAGTATTATTGTAATTCATGTTGTCCACATGGAAAATTTGTCTGGCTAAGATGCTCTAAAATAAAATCATAGAATTCTCAGGGCTGGAAGGGACCTCAAGGATCATGTAGTTCCAACCCCTCTGCCATGGGCAGGGATGCCTCACATTAGATCAGGTTGGGTATTCTTCTATTCTGCAAAAGGCCTTAAGGAATTAGCTGTTTTCAAGCTAGATATTGGAACATATTTCCCCAGTTCTGTTTTGCATCTTTTCTGGACATGACTACAATATTCCAAAAAGACAAGGATTTAAAGACTTTAGATCTGTCTGGATGAATGTCTCTTTGATAGCTAGTTTTCAAAATGAGAAAGTAGTCATTGAGATTCTGATTAAAGAAAAGCAAATCCAAAATCAAGTGTTTGAGGAATGTAGCTGTAATTTTGAGTTCTTTATTGCATTGAGTTCTTCATTACAGGTGTGTAAATGAGTCAATGAAAACATACCTAAAAGCCATATTGCAACTTTTTGCTTCCTGATTACTGCCATACCCATATTCAAATAATATATTATTTGATCAGAATTTTTTCTAACCCAGTATTTACAAAATCTGAACATCAGTTTCAGTATTAAGGAGTTGGGAGAGATGTTGCAAATCACACAATGTTAGGGGCTGAAAGGGACTTTGAAAGATCATCTAGTCAAACCCCCAAGCCAGAGCAGGATCGCCTATACCAGATCACACTGGAAAACCACAACCCTCCTGGGCAGCCTGTTTCACCCTCACAGTGAAAAAAACTTTTCCTCATGTTTCCATGGAACTTCCTATGCCTCACCTTCCACCCATTGCTCCTTGTCCTGTTGTTGGGAATCACTGAGAAAAGCCTGGATCCATCCTCTTAGTACTCACCCTTTACATATTTATAACCATTAATAAGGTCACCCCTCAGTCTCCTCCTCTCCAGACTAGAGAGATCTAGCTCCCTCAGTCTACATGCAAATGCACCATTGGCTGCAATCATAAAAATATACATAACACTCCATAAAATCCATAGCTTGATGGCAGTGGGTGCGAATGTGATGGTATGTTGATCTACATGTGGTAACTCAGACAACAATTACATTATGCACATGACCACAGGCAGCCTTTCCAGATGGGAGGAAAAAATTATGTATCCTGCTGTTTCTCTCTTGTTATTTGCAACTAATTAAATATTAAATATGAAAATATTGAAAATCAGATATTTTCCCAAACACTAAATGCTTCTAAATTCAGAATAGCTTCCAGGAAGAATAAATCCTAACTGCGATTACAACAATTAGATCTAAAAAGGTGGGACTGAAGCAAATGAAACAATTTCATAATCTAATAATAGTCTAATCATTTGGAATGGTAGAAAATGCTAGAAAAGGAACTGAGAGCAAACCAGAAACCACTGTTCGGTCATTGCATCAACCTGTTATGCATATCTTGAACACTGCATCTTGAACACTGCAGAATGCTGCAGTGCATGCAGCATTGAACTTATGTGAAGAAACTACAATAGAACCAGAGAAAAATAACCAGAGTGATCACAGGGATGTAATAGCTTTCATATGTAGAATGTCTCAAGAGATAAAGATCCCTCAGCTTGAGAAAGAGTGATGCAGAGAAAATGAGCAAGGGATGAATATTTTCTGTTTGTTACACTGGAAGATATATGTTTTTGGTAATGATTTCAACAAATAAAAATGGGAAAAGAAAAAAAAAACAGAAGAAAGAAAGGAAAAAAGGAAGAACATTTGTTTTGCCCTCCTCAATGTGCTCAGCACATATATTAATTGTTGGAGCCTCTACCACAGGCTATTGTGGATGACAGAAATTTGAATTAGAATCATATTAATCAGTAAGGCTGGAAAAGGCCTCAAACATCATCAAGTCCAACCTGTCACTCAAGACCTTATGACTGACTACTAAACCATGGCACCAAGTGCCACATCCAATTCCCTCTTGAACACCTCCATGCATGGTGACTCCACCAACTCCCTGGGCAGACCATTACAATGGCTAACAATGCTCTCTGTGAAGAACTTTCTCCTCACCTCGAGCCTAAGCTTCCCCTGGTGCAGCTTGAAAGTGTGTCCTCTTGTTCTGGTGCTGATTGCCTGGGAGAAGAGACCAGCCCCCACCTGGCTACAACCTCCCTTTAGGTAGCTGTGGACAGCAATAAGGTCTCCCCTGAGCCTCCTCTTCTCCAGGCTGTGCAACCCCAGCTCCCTCAGCCTCTCCTCATAGAGCTTGTGCTTGAGGCCTCTCACCAGCCTTGTTGCCCTTCTCCAGGCACGTTCAAGAGTCTCAATGTCAGAAAAACATTAGATGGCTAAGTGGATTATTTATCCACAGATATCTTTTGGAGACAGCATTCTGGATGCAAACAGAGGATATTCTTCAACCATCGCTTATCAGAAGCTGAAAAGTCGTACAAGGAGAAGATAACATTATTCTTACTTTTCTATCACTTTTTCCACAGCTTCTGCTACATTGTGCAGCAGTAGAGTAGGATGCCAGATGGACTATTTAAATCTTCAAAATGAGCAAATAAAGACCATAAAGCACTGTGCTGAAATTTTAAAAACATGAAATGAAACATAAAAGAACTTGGTTCGTTGGACTGCTGTGAATCAGAAGAAATGCTGATATTTGCATTTCAGTAATGCTGCCAAGTTAAGTGGGACCTCTAGTGATCTTTTGAGTAATTGTAACTGCTGGTCACAGTCACAGCCTGTCTGTGACATTAAACAAGTTATTTGCACAATTAAATTTAAGATTTAAAAAAAGGCACAGAGCACATGCTGTTGCAGATTGTGTCCCAGAGCTTCCTCAAAGGCTTTTCCTTAAATACAAAAATATCCTGTGATAGTTGGCTGAAAGCAGGGTACAAAATACCTAGTGCATAATATCAGATTATAGTTCTAGGATTAATTATTTAGTATCTACAGCTTCAATTTATAGATGGGAATAGATAACTACACCTGAGTAATTTCTTTAAGTCATAGTTCCAAATGTGCTTCAGCTGTTTTAACCAAGTATTTAAGGTAACTTCTCATCTTAGTATTTGTAATCTCTTTCAACGTACATCTCATTATATTTGAGCTTTTTGGAGTCCCCCTGGTCTTATCAAAGGATATTCCATATATGGGAAGAAAGTTAAAATAAAATAAGCACTTAAGCTGTTTTGGGTGCAACAGCTACATGGTGCTTTCCATGAAAATTCAGAAGGGTTTTAGGTAATAATTGGAGAATCCATACAGAACTTGGAAAATCATGTGATTGTTTCTCAGTGTAAATGTCATGGCTTAATATAACTAATTCAGGCAGAAATAACCTAACTTCTTTGATAAATACTATTCTTGTAGGGCACTACCATGCTTTAGCAGGTATAACACACCATTTTCAAATCACATTGGTTTCTAAAAGCTGTAAAGGAAATGAGATTGTTGCATATCTCAAGGGATGGTGAGGGAGATGGAAAGGGTATAGTTTATGTACTGCTTGATTGAACATTGCTTGCTTTCTAGTATTCTGATCTAATCCAATGGAGCTGTAATATATTAGCTGTTCACACTTGCTGGAATGAGTCCAGAGAAGGGCAACAAAGTTGGTGAGGAGTTTGGAACATGAGCCCTATGAGGAGAGACTGAGGGTGCTGGGGTTGCTTATCCTGGAGAGGAGGAGACTCAGGGGTGACCTTATTGCTCTCTACAACTACCTGAAGGGAGGTTGTAGACAGGCAGATGTTGGTCTCTTCTCCCAGGCAGCCAGCACCAGGACACAGTCTCAGGCTGCGCCAGGGGAGGTTTAGGCTGGGTGTTAGGAAGAAGTTCTATACAGAGAGAGTGATTGCCCATTGGAATGGGCTGCGTGGGGCGGTGGTGGAGTCGCCATCATTGAAGGTGTTCAGGAGGAGACTTGATGGGGTGCTTGGTGCCATGGTTCAGTTGTTTAGGTGGGTTGGATTGGTTGAGGAGTTGGGCGCGATGATCTTGAAGGTCTCTTCCAACCTGGTTAATTCTATGTATGTATTCAATGAGGGTTGGTATATCAATCAGTGTTTGAATGCAGCCTTTTAAAACTGGTCGTTTCAGTTAGCTAATTAGACTTCAGATATTAATGCACTAAATTTGTATTAATTCAGATTCTGCTCTATACCCATTTTGATACTAGGGCTTTTTTAGTACTGATGTAATCAACCATCTTTTAACTTTATTAGGAAAAAAACCCAAACAAACAGATTTAGAGCGTGTGCATTATAAATAATTTCTGTGTTTCTGACAGAATTCCAGGCAGAAGTGATATTGATGAAATAAACAAGTCCCCAACTCTGAATAATAAGCAAAGCAACAGGTATGAATTTTGGAAACTTTGCCAATTAAATATGGTGTATCATAATTTATCATGTATCATTTATCACACATTATCATCTGAGTAGTATATATTGTCATAGCTTTTGATTACATGTACATACCCAAAATATATAGAGAAATTATTTGCATGGCACATGGCCTAACGGTAGGTTTCATTTCACCACCTGACATCTGGAATGCAGACATCTCCATCTAGGTTATCATAGACTGTTTTTATATCCAGTGAGATTTAAAAAGGGTCTTTTGGAGGGCAATTAATCTGAACAAGAGGAATGTTCCTTAAAGATGCCTATTTCCCCACATAAACAAAAAGAGGGACCATCTTAGATTACAGATTTATGCAGCACAGCAATTACTTAAGAAACACAGTATTTTATATACAAAAAGAAAGAACACTGTTTTGAAAACAGTGCAGTGTGTGCATTTCTACCAAACAGAAGGCATATTTCTGAGGCAAGACTACATGAAAAAATTCTAATTAATGTTTTCAACAGAAAACGCCTTTCAACATCACCAATGGAAAACTTGAATACCAAACCATGAGAATTGCATTTTTAATAAGCTAACTAATTTTTTGCAGTGGGGAGATTTTCTTGTGTAAGAAGATCAGTGTTTGACTTAAAACAGGCTGGAAGAAATGTTTATTTTAAAATAATCTAGCCCTAAATTTTCAACATGTTATTAATAAGGTTGTTAAGAATCAGAGAGAACCACTTTTTGTATGTGCTATGACTATACAACACTGGAAATTTGTTTTCCAAAGAACTTGGTGCTCTGACATAATTGAAATTTTTATTTACCAGATATAAGTCAGAAAACCTTAGCCATCATACTTATAAATGAAAAAGGCTAATATGTGACTTTCTGCCTTCAACAATGTTAGTAGTGTTCTATCAGTAATGACACTGCGTACTGTTGCTAGTGAAGGCTGAGCACAGCAATTAAATACCACCTTTCAAAGTGCTGAGATACTACTTTGAAGAGCAAATGAGTATCTCTGGCATTTAAAGGCCAAATGAGGTCATTCTTTTACTTTATGGTTTTGTAGTCTTGAGTTGTAAATCACGGTGATGATGACACATGAAACATCATATAAATTGGATTTTATGTTATGTAATTGTCTGGAGATGATTTTTTTTTTTAATAGACCTACCATGAATTCTGAAGTGGACTTACCAGTGAGACTTACACTGTATGTACTTCCTCCTGCCAGAGAGCAATAAAATTTTCTATAAAATTCTATTCTTCAGTTATTGCCTTTACATTAAAAATTACAGAGGACAAGACAGTAACTTTTTAACAAACTTCATGAGAAAAAAATCACTGGCTTAAAATTTATATAGTTAAGAGTACACAGGAATACCAGCTTTGTTTACAGACATGTAATAAAATAGAGCAGCATTGATGTACTTGAATGAGAAAAAGCGAATGCAAATTATGAAAAATAAGGACATTCATATTTTAGTGGTTGAAGACACAAGTCTAAGTAGAGATGCCAAAATATTAAGAGGTCAGAGATTACTTAGTATGTTGAGTAAAAACACATCTGCGCCCTAAGCATCAGAATCCCTTAAGGTCTCACAACTCTTGCATCCTTTGAGGTATTTCCAAAATTTCAGCTGGAATATGTAAACATAAATATTATTTACCATCCACAGCTGAATCATTCTGATAGATAATCATTCTGATATTGTTTCTCATAATTGCTCTTTTCATTGAAAATTATGCACTTATTGAAGATTAATGAATTCAGTGTGTTTCCTTAACAGACAATCTTGGACTCCTAATGCAGCAACCACAAACACTACTGCAACTTCTCCAATCAAGAAAAAAAGGTATTCATTACCCTCTTTGCTTGGTTGCCAGAGGTTCTATCACACTCTATTAAACCTCAGTAATGTTCCACAATTACATAAAAAAGACATTACTAACATTCTCCTCTAGCATGCTCTAACTCCTCAGTAACCTTCAAGAACTAATCTTAACATGCCCTCATGTTTTCCATTGAAGTATTGTGCTGCAGTGTTGTCTCTGTCCAGCCAGTTTTGTGACCCTGGTGGACAGAGTACAAGTGACGCTCTTTGCTGCAGCCCCTAACTCAGCTAGTGTAAGCTTTTTCAGTGTCTGAATTAAAAGCATTGTAGTTGTCTGTACCTGCAATCAGCTGAAATCTCTGATACTAAACTTGACTCTGTATTGTTGCACTACACATGGACCACAAGATTTTCAGCTTTAAAATTTCGATTTCAGACAGTATTATCTGGGCAACAATAAAACGCCTGTGTTTTAATCTAAAATGTAGTGCTGGTGAGAGCCACATTTCTATGTATCCTTAGCAGCAAATTCTATCCATCTGTGATTTTCTCTTCTCTGTTTCATGCATAACAATTGTGACGAGTGGAATTATGAAAATAAAAATGAAAATGTCATCATTTTCATATTAACAGTCCTGCTTGTTTGGTGGAAGTTTATGGCTATTCGAAGATATGAAAGAATACTAACATTTGTAGTGCAGTTGTTTTTACCTTACAAACAATTCCTGGATTAATACATTTGGGGGTAGAGGGGAGGAGAAAAAAAATTCCCAACAACCTGAAAATGCTTGTGATGTTTCTGTGACCTCTAAATACCACCCTGAATGTGAGTTTGGGTTGATGCTTGACCCCCTTCCTTTTGTGCACTCTACCCAATTGTCCTTCCCATCCAGGCTGTAGAAGAGACCACCTGTAGTCAGAGATAACATGTTTTACAATACTACTAAAAATTACTATATTATTTTCAATTCCATTCAGTTATCTGGAAGAAAAAAAAAAAATCAATGCTCTAAAAAGTATCTGCAAGCAGTAATTTAAGAAAATTTCCAGCACTCCCGTCCTGACAGTGTAACGTTTGTAGTATGCTGTTCCAGACAATAACATTAAATTAGTACTGAATAATGTATTTGTCAACACTGACAGGCAATCTTGGATGCCTCCCCCTGTTTCAAGTAGTAAGACCAAGACAGAAATAATGGAAACCAAACAGTAAGTATTGATGATTGCTAGTTACTTCCTAATTCTTGTCTAGAGCTGATTTTGTGAGCAAGACAGTTCTCTGAGGGACTGTTTGATGAGTAAAACTGCATTAAATACTTGCAGCCTGATTCCCAGCACTGACCAAGATCTTACTATAAGAAATGCCAGGAACTTGAGGCTACATGAGTGTTCCCCAAATTTTTCTGCAATGCTTGTATACTTTCTTCATGGATTTGCTTTGGACTGTTCCAGTTAGCTCTCCATCAGACAAATCTGCCTTAGAACAGACTAGCCATAAGTGCAGCCTGCTGCCATTTGATCTGATCACAAAAGCTTACCTTGGGTCCTTTTAGTTAATGGTGTGGATGAAACCTCAAGATCTGCTTAATCATCTCTCAGTAAGGTGCCCAAGAAATAGAGCAGAAGAAAAGCTCATGTTAAAGTTACTTGCAAATCTATGTTTAATATTTATTTCTAAAGCTGTAGTTGCTTTCTGCCAGATCACAAAACATTCCTTTAGTCCTCATCTGAAAACAGAATATGGATAGTTTAAAATATTTGTGAATGAACTTTCATGATACTCTTTGCTTAGGTCATCTGTTTGCTGCAGTATGGCCTTGTGCTTCCCTCGTTTTAATCTGGGAAGCTTCCACATGACTCATGCATATCAACGAAAAACATTACATGAAACAGAACTCAAGAGACACCTTGTGTTAGGTATAATTCCTTGGTCGACCATAGTCTAGGGAATTTATAGAATCTATGTCACTGGAAGACTTTAAGATTAATCCTAAAAACCAAGTTTAGCAGTTATTTTTAATCTTATTCTGTATTTACTTCTGTTCATCTGCTTGAACAAGATTCAGTCACACACTACCCAGAGGAAAGATGCTGAAGATGCTAAAGTTTATTTTCTTTTAAGTCAGTACTTGCTAAATACATTTAAATCTATGTCAGCTGTGATGAATTTATTTGGTTTCATTTTAATATTTCACTATGATCAAGGTAATTTCAAAAGCACAGGCTAGGATGAATCCTCTATATGGCATCTGCTCAGATTCCAACAAAAAGATGGAAATCCTATGTCCTTTTTGACACTCACTATCCAGTTACTCCTCTACTCTCAGTTAAGAGTTCAGAGATGATCAAAATATAGGCATATTCTTTCTGAAGCTTTCATGATCTTTCCCGGATCATATAACAATGTCACCAAAGGAAGTTAGTTAAACAGGGATGGGCATTAAATGATTGATGTGTTTATCTTTTAAAGGTGCTTTAAAGATGTGAAAGCTACTTCAAATTGTGAATGTTACTATGACTAATAATAGTCACCAAAAGAAAGTCTTTTACTTGTGAGTTTCAGGAAGTAAGTGCTATGCATAAATGTTAATATCCACTTTTAAAAGGTCACTATGAGCATTAAAGGATGAGTAAAGCAAAGAGCTGTGGCTTTACATCACATATGTCAATGGCTGATTATTCTGCAGTCCTCAGGAAGAGAGTTCAGCAGTCATGGGTTTGTCGTCAGGATTGTTTTAGTCAAGACTTATTATTTACTTATATTTTTCTGATTCCCAGAAATTATTGCAGCCTTTTACAGTGAAACATGACATGTAAACTTCTGGAGTGCTTTGCCTCAGTTCCAAGCTGATTAAACACACTTTACAGAAATTGTGACTGAAGTTAAGAATACAAGCAGCTCACTGTAACCGAGTGTTTTGGTTGTGAATTTTGGGTTGAAAACTAAGCACTGTTGATCAGAGTGGTTGACTGAAGAATGTTAATTGAAGAATGATTTTCTTAGTAACATAGAAATAATATGATTAGAACTTAGTATTACACTAACTTACACTAACTTGTTTGATACATGTGATGTTCCACATGAAGAAACAAAGAAAGATACCATCTTGGAAGGAAGGACAAGTAAATTTAATTGCTGCTGATTGATATAAAGTCTTGCAAAGTGCTTCGATACTAGCATTTTGATACTCGGTTTCTGAAATGTTTACTCTTTTCCTTCTCTAGGACCACTTCAGAAACTTCAGAGACGCCAAAAAAGTATGTTGTGCTTACTTTTTTTCCTCAGTAGATTTAGAAACCCAGCACACACCTGTGCAGAAAACTTGATTACTATTTTACATTTATGTACAATACAAAGACTGCATAATTTACCTGGGAGGGCTCCTCCATAGTCAGCATCATGGCAGCACATGAAGAAGACTTCCTTGCAGAAATGTAATTGTTTTCCCACAGCTTTGAACATTTCATTGAATATTTATTCAGATTGAAAAAACCAACTGTAACTGCCAAAAAGAAAATACAACCACACCTGCTTCACAATTTTAGTCCCACAATTATATATATACTGCTAATGCAAATATTCCTTTATATATAATTGATGCTCTAAAGAAAGAGTGAAAAGGAGAGCACAAGCCAAGAGAAGAAAAAGAGAGTGGCACATTAAAAAGCTGTACACATGTAAAGGCTTGCAATAGAAGCCATTGACACAAGATGAATTGATATAGAGTACTCTAAACCTATTTGAGTGTCTGTAAATGTTGATTTCATAAAACAAATGAATGTCATTATTTCATTAATTAAATGTACATTTCACATGGTCCAAACTACAGAAAGATTGCTTAAACAACCTGTGATTTCATGGCTTATAATTAAGAAAGCTGCAGAACTTGTTATGGCTTAGTTGCTATCCTAATAGAAAGATTCTGTAAAGGATGTAACTTTAATTTCCAAGTGCATCAGCCACCTTCTCCCTTTCTTATAATTTCTTTCAATTTTAGTATTGCTGTACTGAGCAATCTGACTATTCACACAAAAATGAACAGTGAAGTGCAATATTTTACCTGTTTAGTTAGTCAAAAGTTAGCCATTTTCTATGTAAGTAAAATGTTGGTCTTTAGTAAATAAGTAAAATTTAGTATGTAGGTAGTAGAAATGTATTTTAAAGTTCCTTTATTACTAAACTGATTTTGAACAAAAAGTAAAGAGCTCCACTTAATACTAAGGGAGTTAAGGATAACAAAGTTGGTGAGGGGTTTGGAACACAAGCCCTATGAGGAGAGGCTGAGGGAGCTGGGGTTGATTAGCCTGGGGAAGAGGAGACTCAGGGGTGACCTTATTGCTCTCTACAACTACCATAAGGGAGGTTGTAGACAGGCAGAGGTTGGTCTCTTCTCCCAGGCAACCAGCACTAGAACAAGAGGACACAGTCTCAAGCTGTGCCAGGGGAGGTTTAGGCTGGATGTTAGGAAGAAGTTCTACACAGAGAGAGTGATTGCCCATTGGAATGGGCTGCCCAGGGAGGTGGTGGAGTCACCATCATTGGAGGTGTTCAGGAGGAGACTTGATGGGGTGCTTGGTTGCATCGTTTAGTCGATTAGGTGGGTTGGGTGGTAGGTTGGACACGATGATCTTGAAGGTCTCTTCCAACTTGGTCTATTCTATTCTATTCTATTCTATTCTATTCTATTCTATTCTATTCTATATCCATACTTACAAAACTCCTAGTCTTAGAATACACATTTTTTAAAAGACTGAGTGAATGCAGTAATCTATTGAAGTAAACCATTACAAATCTATTTATATTTCTAGAATATATTTAAAGAAAAAAAAACACCAACAACATTTTCTCAAAGAAAATCTAAGCTCATTGTGGTGACAATTTTAAGAAATGTAATATCCACAAGAATAACTCATTTAAATAATATAAGGCATTTCTAAATATCTTCTTGTACCTTAAGTACGTGTTCACTGCTCCTCCTGCAGGGCTACCTTATCATCGGAACAGATGACCCCTCAGAAATCAAAGACTGATGATGGCAATCAAGCTCCCACAAGGTAACATGGGCAGATATAATCAAATAGATACATGTATAAACATTGATAAATGTGATATTAAGTAAATTTGTTTCATTTCCATATTTAATAGCTCAATTTGGACATGGTGTGTGATAAATGCAGCATTTGTCTAGTCCCTAACAATTGGTGTTGAAGTGCAAACTTTGAGTTCCATCTCATTGACTGGCTAAGTTATAGTAGATGTTTTATTTTTTGTTATGCTTTTTGGTTTACCTACCCTGCATCTGAAAGAGCAGCATATAGATAGTTGCTGCAAATGTTTGGGAACAGATGAACTGTAGTAGTATGGATGAACTGTACAGATGAACAGTAGTAGTCTTCATTAAATTGTGGAAGAGGCAACATCTACACACTGCTATGTATGAAAAAGAAATTAACTTGTGCATTGCTGCATTAACATTTTAAATAGTAAAAACCCAACATATACCATCTAGTATGACAGAACTGGTGTGTTTAAACAGAGGGACTTACTCTCATGGTATGAGTTAGATGACAGACACTAATGTACACATTATGGTTTGAGGCTGGATGCCTGTAAGAGCCACAGAGAAGTCTTCCAGAAGGACCAGAGAGGTCCAGGGCTGGACTGGAAAGTGTAAAATTGTTATCCTATCCCATAATTCTGCTATCTCTTTGTAAGCTGGCTGTATGGGCAGCTTTCTTTCTTTTCTCCCTTCTCTCTGCACCTGTGAACATGTGAGCATTAACTTTTAGTATGGGGAAGGATTTGGCACTTGAGCATTTTGGCTGATTTTCTCTATGCAACCCTGGCCTGGTTGTACCTAATGCAAGAAGGGATTAGGGTGGGGGTGGAAAAGCACTTAGGTCTGGGTATTGAGGCACGACTGGTGACAAGCATGTTCTTGGTATGTAGTATGTATTATGGATTTGTGTATTTTATATGCTTTGCCCTGTAATATAGAATAGAATAGAATAGAGTAGAGTAGAATAGAATAGAATAGAATAGAATAGAATAGAATAGACCAGGTTGGAAAAGACCTTTGAGATCATGAAATCCAAATTATCACCCAACACTACCTAATCAACTAAACCATGGCACCAAGTGCCTCATCCAGTCTCCTCATAAACACCTCCAGTGACAGTGACTCCACCCCTCACCAGCTTGGTTGCCCTTCTCTGGACACCTTCCAGCAACTCAACATCTTTCCTAAACTGAAGGGCCCAGAACTGGACACAGGACTCAAGGTGTGGCCTAACCAGTGCTGAGTACAGGGGCACAATGACCTCCCTGCTCCTGCTGGCCACACTGTTCCTGATACAGGCCAGGATGCCACTGGCCCTCTTGGCTGCCTGGGCACACTGCAGGCTCATGTTCAGCCTACTGTCAACCAGTACCCCCAGGTCCCTTTCTGCCTGGCTGCTCTCCAGCCACTCTGACCCCAGCCTGCACGGGGTTGTTGTGGCCAATGTGCAGAACCCAACACTTAGATGTGTTAAATCTCATGCCCTTGGACTCTGCCCATCTCTCCAGCCTGTCAAGGTCCCTCTGCAGAGCTCTCTCCTACCCTCTAACAGATCAACACCTGCCCCCAGCTTGGTGTCATCTGCAAATTTACTGATGATGGACTCAATCCCCTTGTCCAGATCATAAGGAAAGATATTGAACAGGATGGGGCCCAGCACTGATCCCTGGGGGACACCACTGGTGAGTGGCTGCCAGCTGGATGTGGCACCATTCACCACCACTCTCTGGGCTCAGCCCTCCAGCCAGTTCCTAACCCATCGCAGTGTGCTGCTGTCCAAGCCACAGGCTGACAGCTTGGCCAGGAGTTTGCTGTGGGCGACAGTGTCAAAGGCCTTGCTGAATTTCAGGTAGACTACATCCACAGCCTTTCCCACATCCACCAGGCAGGTCACCTGGTCATAGAAGGAGACAGGTTGGTCAGGCAGGACCTGCCCTTCCTAAATCCATGCTGGCTGGGCCTGATCCTTTGGCCATCCTGTAAGTGCTGTGTGATTGCACTCAAGATGACCTGTTCCATAATCTTGCCTGGCACTGTGGTCAGGCTGACAGCTCTGTAATTCCCTGCTTCCTCCTTCCATATGTAGTTCATTTAAACTTTCCATTCTATCCAATCTTGAGTGGAGTAACTACTTTGAGAAGGGTTAAAGAACTCTGTTTCACTCCTTAAACAGAGACAGTACAGAATATGAGAAAATTAGTGGTGGAAAAGACACTTTTTTTTTTTTTAATCTGAAATTCCACTAAATTGTGAGGTTGTCTACTAATGGAGAAGTTATATTTTTTAAAACAATAAGCAATAATAATGCAAGAAATTGGACTCCAATGAGATTAAAATGCCTGAATGTGCAGTTAAGAAGTGTATTAGAAAGAGGTTTGTAGCTATGTACTGACAATTAGAGTAGCTCATTTTTTTGTTTTTACCTGTAAATTCTAGACAATGTAGACACTAAAATTAATGGAAATTAGCTAACTTTATTTAATTTGGTTCATAAAGTTCAGTTTTCTGAGGTCTGAAGCCATAGTCTGTATTATTTGTAATCATACTCTCCTCCCTGATAGCCCACAGTATGCAAAACCAGTACAAAATAATTAAGAAAAACACCCAAAAGATGTCTGACAATGTAATCCCTGGTGAAAAAAAACAGCAATGTTTCAGTGAAACATTTTCCTGTCAACAAATGTGAGAGATCTTAGAGAGTTAAATAGGCCACTGTATTAACTAGGGAAGTCAAAGCCTTTCTTCACTCCTAAAGGCTTGTTAAGGTCTTACTTAATCCCCACCCTCAATCAATTCACATTCATCATCCCCCGCTGTCTCTCATTACCATATCAAGCTTTGTACTCCCTTCCCTCCATTGGTGGAGAGCTGGAGGAATATTTTACTGATCTACAAGTTTCTATGGTAACATAGCTGCTGCTACAGCTATTTGTGTCAGTATATAAACTATAAGTAGCCTGTAGTGTTGGTGGGCAAAATGAAGCCATCTCTCCTGCTATAATTCCTTTACATGTGGCTGGTGCTTCAGATATCCATCTGCTGCTGCTGTGTTAGCTTCACAAAACTAGAGATTTTTGTTAAATTTATATTAACCAAAAATACATTCAGCAGCTGCCAGCAGAAGTGCCTTTTTTTTTCTGTTTGAGATGTCATGTATATACTGCACTTTGGGCAAAAAATGATTGTATCACACAGAGAAAGTAGACAGTTACATGAAAAATATTTCTAGCAACACAGACATTTATTAGAACAATATTTTATCTTACAGCTATTAATTTCCCATATTTTTGCTTAGAATGGGAGGATTTGCAGGTCATGCTTTTTAAGGTCATACTTAATTGATTAATTATCTTTCTCTCAGGATCCTGATAGGGATGATAAAGGAATAATGAATTAATTTCAGTATTAAAATAAGTGGAACATGGCAATTGTCTTTCTATCAAAGTGGTCAGAAACAGAAGGAAAATCTTTTGGAATGGACTACCCAAAAAGGAGGTCAGATACTATCTCTTTTGGCTAAAAGTGTAAGCCTCATCATGTACTGTTATATGCAAGGCCTAACACTGATTCCATTGATGTAAAAAGCATTTTTTGCACAGTTTTTACGTTAGCCATGGCATCCATCTTAAAACACTGTGTGGTGGTTTGAGCCTTAACTGGGATACACACATAGAATACACACATAGAATAAACCAGGTTGGAAGAGACCTTCAAGATCATCGCGTCCAACCCATCAACCAATCCAACACCGCCCAAGCAGCTAACCCATGGCACCAAGCACCCCGTCAAGTCTTCTCCTAAAAACCTCCAGTGATGGCGACTCCACCACCTCCCCAGGCAGCCCATTCCAATGGGCAATCACTCTTTCTGTATAGAACTTTTTTCTAACATCCAGCCTGAACCTCCCCTGGCGCAGCCTGAGAGTGTTTTAAGAGCTCAGATGGGGGGCAAGACTCAGAATCCCTCACCCGCTCTCCCTCTTTTCTGATCAAGAGAAAAAAGGGAAGGGGAAAGGACAGGGAGAGATAAGGGAATGAAAAAAGGGAAAGAAAGGGGGATAAGGGAAAAAAGGGAGGAGGTAAATCTACTGAGAAGTATTTGGAGCCGGTTTGGAAGTGGAGAGGTAAAATTTTCTTTAAACTATATATATAAAACAATAACAGAATGGGTTCACAAGGGTAAGGAACAAGGATGGATAGGGAGATATACAAAACCAACAGTCCTTTGAAGATGCAGCGGGCAGAAAGACCAGGCCCAACCACGTGGCAGAGACCTAGGAAGCCAGCAGCAACTCTCTTAGTCCTTTCATCCTGGCAAGGCAGAAGCAAAAGAGAGCCAAATGCTCATCATACCCTCCCCTTTATAGTTTTGTTGGACAGGGCGGGGGAGTGGAACAGACTAACTCGGTTTCCCGGGGGGAAAACCCCCTTCTGGGGAGAGAAGGGCTTTCACAACCCCTCCCCTCCTGCTTTCAGGATGGGCATAACCCATCACACACTGACTATATCATGAAATATGTAGCATATCCAGATGTATGGACATGTGGACTTCCACCATTTGGATGTGATTAACAGACAGGAATAGACATTCCATGTGGTCCTGGGCCATCTCATTTAAACCACACAATTACCTAGAAATGTTGGACCAGATGATCCTTGGGGTCCCTTCCAACCCAGCATTCTGTAATTCTGTGATCTCATGATTAGTTATGGTATCTATAGGTACTCTGGATAACATAAGTAGGCTGTGATCCAGAAAATCTAAAGATATCACTGTCTAATGATTGTGTATTTTTCAGATAATAGATTGCCCTCAAATCAGGCCTCTTGGTACCTTAAAAATGCAGCAGCATATGAGCACTGCACTGGATACATACAGAGACAGTTTCTGATTCACTCAATGGGTCTTTTATTCATTGCTCATGAAATTCTTTTCATGTTTTATTTCCATTTCAGTGGAGATCCAAGATTCTCACTCTGTGCTTTTCCATTACAGAACTGTAGCAACCATTTTAAGTGCAGCTGCTTAAAAACCTTCATTTTTTAAAGAACCCTGTTCTGTGGGAAATCTTGTTAAACCACTTCAAACATCCCGAGGGTGTTTAACACAGCTTTAGTCAATCTTTCATTAGTTGGGATGTAAAGATGTGTCTTTCTAGAAAATGTTTTCTTGTGGGGCTCACTTGTATTCAACTGTGCTGTTTCCTAGAGCGTGGCCTATACAGAAGGTAACTCTATTTGGCACAGTGGGCTACATTTGCAGTGCAGTAACAAAGGCATTACCACCAAAAGAAGCAGAATAATCAAATAATCGTATTTCCAAGAGTTTCTAAATTGTAGAAATAATAAATGTATCTTTTATTTGTCACAGATATATCAGAATTTGTATTGGACAAACTTGAGGAGATGTTTTTGAGATGATAGTAACACAGGCTATATAAGAACCTAGAGATCTCACTCAGCTCTTAAAGCACCCATAGTGACATTGTCTGCCACCAGTGAATGACTGTTAGTCTGTAGAGGCACAGAGCATATTGTACCAACTTTACCATAAGCGTGTCCTTTTGGTGTGCCAACAAGAACAGAGTTAGGTTGAAGAAAAGGTTTCAGCCATGTGTTTGTGTGTACATAGGTGACAGAGGCAACTTCAAAGCATCACAAACAAGGAACTAGAATATCTTTATGACATCCTTAAACAGATACTATATTCTTGGCTTTTAAGCATTTCAATATCTATAAAGTACACACACAGGAGTTCTGCACAAGATTTTCCTATACTGCATAGGATAATTCACTGTAATTACTCCTATTAGTAGCAAATTTGAAAATGCTGTAAATGTTTGCATTATGCCCCTCTTTAATGATATTCCTATTTGACCTGAGATATCTTACCAGTTTTAAAGTTCATTAATTACCTGTGCCCAAAATGTTTCTTCTAAGTAGGACACATTTTTCTACCTCTATCAACACTGGGCAACTTTGAAGAGTGGAAAAAATAAGATGCAGAGGTTTTTCTCCATTTGTTCTTTTTTTTTAATGTGAGCAAATTGGTATCAACTTGGAATTTTCCAAGCCAAAGGAATTAAAATCAACATGTAAGGTCTCTAAACCAACCATTTACAGATAAAACTTTTATTGTTCTAATGCTGCAAAGAGCATAAAACTGAACGCATGTAGGCGCATTTTGAGGCACTGGTCAATTATGTGGTGACTTTATATGCCCCATGGAGAGAGACAGGCAACTCCCAACAGCAACAAGAAACATCCTAGAGAATTATTTTAGGTTGAAGTGAAGTTTACATGATCAGAATTAAAAGGCATGACTCCCACACTAGGTATTCCTGTGTGAGTTTTCTATTGCGCTGTCTTTATTTGCATTCAATTTTTAGTGAGCCCTTCAGGAGATGTCAAAATGTTCTGAAGGATAACCGTGTCACTCAAAAAATGCTGAAAGCAAGGATACTAAAACAGGACTCAAATAGGCATACTCACAATTTTTTTTTCATTATGGTAAAGTGAACTGGCTTTATACTTTCTAAACTGTTTTTCAATAATACAAATTAATACAGTGATTTTTGATACATTCTTTTCATAACAGCAGAAGGCACCTTGTAGTGACAGGGACCTTCTGCCTCTCCATTCTGACAGGTTCAGCATTCAGTGGAATGCTGGTTTACAGCTTTTCTGCATTTTGATATGTTACGTGCTGTTGCAGAGCTTATGTGAAGAGATCCAAACCCATGATTCTTCACTGGAAGGTTAATACAGTGTTTAGAGGGTCATACATATCCTCCAAACAAAACTGAGTAAGTTGTCCTGTTTTTAGTGCTCTTTCCCAGTTCACCTCCTATAAAACATTCTGATCAAGAGCTTCTTCCTCTGAGTTTAACTCCAAAATTCTCAGGGCTAAGCATTACGCTGGTTTTGGCACAGTATAAATTGGCTTTCACAGTTGACTGCAGACCTCTTCTGTTTCCTCATCCTCAGCTGTTATTGAAAGGTATGAATGAGGGCTCCTGGCACCAAGAAGTGAGCATCACGATGTGGAAGGAAATGCACTCTGCTTTGGAATAAATGTCACTTTTTTTCTCAAAGAACTACTTATTCATTCTCAGTTATGCATAACAAGGTCCAACATAGAGGCAGTAAAACAGCCATGAATGGCAGATAAAAATTCAGCCAGACCTATGAAGCGTTATCCACTGACATACTTGAAATACTTAATATATTCTAGTCACTTTTAGTTCAGATTTGGAAGATACAGCTGGCAATTAGTTGTTTTTGTCTTCCTCTGTGCTGACATGACTAGGTCAGACATACCCTTAAGGTTTTAGTCAGGCTTGGTTAGCATGGTCTGCATATTCTGTCACGTCAGAATAAGAAGCTGTTGATCAGGATGCTTTGTAGGTGTTCATCTGGGAGGGATCACTGAAGAAAGGACAACTTATGCAACTTGTTTGATATCACATTTAGATGTATTACATATCTTATAATACCATCTATTAGGAATAGGGGGTCACTGCAGTAGTTTTTATAATCCTGCTCCGGGCTTTTTATCAGAAAACAGATGGAGAACTATGAAAAATACTGTGTATGACTCCTTTATTAAATCTGCCTCTGGATTGGAAATTATTATGATGATGATGACAGAGTGAGGAGATCTGAAACCTCCCTGAGTATCCTGGGATTTGACATGAAGTGCCTCACTGATTAAAGACCTTATAGCAAGTCTTCTGAAATTTGTGTGGGCCTTCAGTTTTTCTGGTCCATAAAACAACACCTACAATATTGGTGCCTGAGTATCATGTGACTTGATTTTGTATCAGCAAAGAGGGATAATGAAAATCTAGGTAACAGGGCAAGAATGCCTTCTGGAATTAGGGAACATCAGGAACTATAAATGGGCTCAGCAAGACTTTTACAGGCTAAGCAAGCATTCATTGAGTGACCAGGGAGTAGTGATCATTTTCTCTCCTGCCTGAAACCTTAAGTTGAAGAGTTGGGATGTGTTTAAAATTTCATTTCTTACTCTTTCCCACACATGCCAGGATCAACTTCAATTTGGGCACACCCTAAAGACAGTCAGCAAAATGTGATAAAACTTTCTAAAATCTCTTTTTGTTGATTGTTTTTTTTTTTCATTGCCTTCATAATTTGCAAATATAAACATTTGAAGGATTTTCGATGTCCTCATCCAACAATTAATGTTATCACAGAAGATCTTTCTAGTCATGGTTCATGTTTCCTGTTTCTATGCTCTTTGAAACTTTACCTGAATATTTTCAAGACTAAAACAAAACCAAAGCAAAAAACTATTAGCTGTGCTTGAATGCCTGGATGGGATTTGTTTGTTTTCCTTTTTGATGGTGATCTGACTTGTCGCTGGTTAAACCAGAATTACAGAACTATTACCCACTGAATCTCACAGAACAGAAGGACTGAAAAGTCTCAGATCTTAATCTCAGGTGAACTGAGTCAGAAATCAAACACAGGCTGAAAGTCAAAACAAAATGTAAACAATTTCTCTAAGTACTCAACACAGAGCATTAAAGGGAAAAAAACAAGCTTTGTGTTTATATCATATAGTCACATTTATACTTTTAAAGTTTATTTACTGAAGACATTCATTAGTCTTTTGGACATTAAATCATGGAAGACTTTAGATGCCTAGCATTAATAAAGTAGAATAACAGAAAAAAGAATTGTTCTGTGAATGAAGGTTCATTTTTTGATATTGATTCAGGGTCAGAAATATTAAGCTTTTGAAAATTTGCTAATTTCTGGAGAGCTTGTCATACAAGCCCTAAATAGTTTCCCTTTTTTGTTTGTGTCTAAGAGACATAGGAGTCCAAGATATGACAGAAAAGGAGTGTCTTGTTAAACTAAGCCATGAATTTTGCATGCAGTCTGCCTTGAGAGCTTTTTTTTTTCTTTAAACCTACTTTACTTATCTTCTTTGCTAGCCTCTTATTTTGCTAGTCTTTCTTCATTAGCTGTCAAATTTCTAATCCTCTTTTATACAAGCAGCTAAAGGCAAAATAGCAGAGAGCGGCAGAAAAAATCATTGTTAAGAAGTTTATAGCATGAGTCCCACAGTGGCCTGTTTGCACATGTTTTTTCTGTCCTTCAGAGTGGGGCTCTCAGATTCATAGTGCTATTTTAAGCATTTTTCTGCAAAGCAGAACAGACCTGTTTCTGGAGGTGGTCATTTATAAAGGGAAAAGTCAATGAATCAATAGAGCTGTCTTCCATATTTCAGTGATGATAAAAAAGTGCACTCAGGTTCTAATCTAGGTCTTAATATCTTAATCTCATAATATTTTTTTTCAATAATTGGTCTTTTCATACAAAATGTGATACAAAATCCTCTGTTCCAAGTATTTTTTATGCACTTTTAAAAAATGTTTATTTGTTATCTTGAGTTAAGTGCTCCGAAAAAATTCCAGTCTCATCCTGAGACTGTATTAAAATATTTCATCTTCTTGAATTTATGAGCAAACCATACTTTCTTCTCCTGCTGGGCTGTCTGACCTATCTTGTTCCCATCCACTTCAAAATATACTCACCCTAGGCAGAATGTTCAAAGTGATGCAATGGCTGTCTCTGAAAATACTATGCCGAGAGGTGGCATGCTTTGGAATGACCTATGAAAAATGTCAGCATCTATTACAAACCACCTATCATGTTTGAAAGAGATTTCACCAAGTTTGTCTAAACTGCTTTGTGTAGAAGTTCTATGCTGCTGTTTTCCATCACTGTGTATATTTTTAAATATTGCTGACAAATTTGAGAAGTATGAAATCTGTTCAGCTAGCCTTGGACATTGAAAATGGACTTTTTTTTTCAAGTGACAAGTACACTTGCAACTGAAAAGAACTTCCCCAAAACAGCCTTTCACTGCATCTGATATTATGATATTCAAAGAGCTTCTTTAATGTTTGAATATATAGGTTAGACTCTTCCCCACTTTAGAATAGAATAGAATAGAATAGAATAGAATAGAATAGAATAGAATAGACCAGATCAGACCAGACCAGACCAGGTTGGAAGAGACCTTCAAGATCATCGCGTCCAACCTATCATCCAACACACCTAATCAACTAAACCATGCAACCAAGCACCCTATCAAGTCTCCTCCTAAACACCTCCAATGATGGTGACTCCACCACCTCCCCAGGCAGCCCGTTCCAATGGGCAGTCACTCTCTCTGTGTAGAACTTCTTCCTAATCTCCAGCCTAAACCTCCCCTGGCACAGCCTGAGACTGTGTCCTCTTGTTCTGGTGCTGGTTGCCTGGGAGAAGAGACCAGCCTCTGCCTGTCTACAACCTCCCTTCAGGTAGTTGTAGAGAACAATAAGATCACCCCTGAGTCTCCTCCTCTCCAGGCTAAGCAACCCCAGCTCCCTCAGTCTCTCCTCGTAGGGCTTGTGTTCTAAATCCCTCACCAGCTTTGTTGCCCTTCTCTAGACACATTCCAGCAACTCAACATCTTTCCTAAACTGAGGGGCCCAGATCTGAACACAGGACTCAAAGTGTGGCCTAACCAGTGCAGCATACAGGGGGAGAATGACCTCCCTGCTCCTGCTGGCCACACTGTTCCTGATGCAGGCCAGGATGCCATTGGCCCTCTTGGCTGCCTGGGCACACTGCTGGCTCATGTTAATGTTTAATGACATCTCTTTTAGAAATATTATAAAAGGTATAAATAGCATTGCTGATTTTTAGCATACTAAAACTTCTTAAGCAAAACCTAAAGTGAAATTCTGGTTTAGACTTTGTATTGCGCATCCACTCTAGCTTTCAGTGTGGCTCTAAGTTATGTAGTGCTACCAACAGCAGTGACCACTGTGGACTATTGCTAAAGTAAATACAGAGATTAGGAAAATCAGCAAAAGTATACCCTGGACCTAATCAGATACATTTTGACTTACCCACTATTTCCTGAAGCTTGCCCTGCTTTACATTTTATACTGCTATAAATGCCAGCTCTCAAACTTCAACTTTAGTTGTGATGAACTATGTGAACTATGCTTCAGCCAGTAGCTTGAAGTTGTGTCTCCTCTGACCTCCCCGGTGCATTAGCCAGCCACCTCGAGGCAAAGAACTTGCAATACATCAGCCCCAATTACTTGCTTCAGTCACATCAAGCTGGTGTGTCATAAGGATGAAAGTCTGAGGAGTGTTACTGGTATAATAATATCTGAGGGTTATGTTTTACAGAAGTTTTGTTCCATAGGAACCATGAAGCATAGCTGAACAGGTCAGCAGCATGAATTTGTGCTGTAAGCTTCGCCTGCCACTGTTTCTGTTCATTTACTGGGACTCTTCAGTACTGGTGTTATATAAATCAAGCTGCTAGTTGACAAGCAGTGCACAAGCAGTCTAGACTTACTTTTGTTACTATTCCTTTGGAGAGAAAGTAAAATCTTCCTTGTAAGCCAAACACTGCACTGGAATACTCAAAGCACTAAAAATAATGCATGAAGAAGTAAAAAAAAAGCTGTTGGCTGTGAAGTCATGATGATTTAAAGTCTACAGAAGTGAACTAACTCATCTGTTGCTGGAGTTGATAGGATAATATGAGCCAGTAAAAACATTTCTGAAGGAGTAATTCTCAAATTAGTAGAAGTTTGTAAATTTTTTCCCCATGATTTTCAAATAGGCTGTAGGTCAAGGCTAAACTATTTACTATTTAAGATTAACTCCTTCTTTTTTCCTTTTTTTTTTCCTTCTTTTTCTTTTTCTTTCTTTTTCTTTTTGCTTTTGTTTTTGTTTTCTTTTTCTTTATTTTTTTCTTTTTCTTTTTCTTTTTTCCTTTCCCTTTCCTTTTTCTTTTTTTTTCTTTTCTTTTTCTTTTTCTTCCCCTTTCCCCTTTTCCTTTCCCTTTCCTTCTTCCTTTTTCTTTTTCTTTTTTTCTGTTTCTTTTATCTGAAAGCTATGAATAGTGGATAGAGCAATTTAAGGTAGAGAAAATCTGAAGTTACCTGGGAAGACTGGTAAAAGGCATGTGAAAACTTAAAAAGATCATTATTTAAAAGTCAGAATCTTTCCTGCTGATCTTGAGGGAGTTTACTCCGTCCCTATTGACAGGAAATTGTTACTTACAACAAGAACAAGTATACAAGTCATATAACTTCCCAGTGGTCTACAATCAATTCCTATAGCAGTAACCCAATTGCACTGCATTTGATACAAAGCTTACTATGATCTTTTAACATTTATTACAAAGATCAACACAAAAGAAATTCCAGTATTTGGGCCTTGGGGTGGGAACATATTTTATCTATACTGTGTTTGATTATTTTTATAGCTAGGTGTCTTCAATTAATTTATCTGATTCAGAAAGAAACCACCTCAGGAATTATTGCAAAATATTAAATTGAAAATTGCAAAAAAAATGGAAAAAAATATTATACAGGTATACTGTGAGTAATACTTTCAAACATATCTGTTTTACTGAGCTAAGCCTCATAAAAAGCATATTGGAATTTGGTTCTCCAAATGCTTATATTCCTTTGAAAATCAGGCACAAGAGCGTGCTGACCTGCAGGGCATAGCTTTGCTACTGTGACAGCCTTTCTGTTGCTCCACGCTGTGAAAGTCAGCAGAAGTAAGCAGAAAGGCTACAGATTACCCTGCTGAATAAACTGTGTATAATCCCATGATTTCAGCTAGGATGAGCAGGAGTCCCAGATCTGCTTTCTGTGTTTTGGGTGAATATGCAACACTGAGGCTGACACATATGTGAGAGTTGCCTAGCATAGAAAGATCACAGTTGAAGTAGCTGCAATTGCAAAGTTTCAGTAGGCTTTATAAAAGGCTTGAGATGCATATTTTAAATATCTCTAAGAACATAAAGGAATAGAGGATTTAGGAAGCAAGAATAGTAATGTGCATTTTACTCAAGTCAACACATGCACAGCTGGAGATTTTTCTTAATAAAAATTGCAAAAATATAAGTCAGCAAAGTAACTATCTGAGGTCTTATTGGACTTAATCAATCATTTTAGAGTTGCTGCCTCTGAATACTCTGGAAGCAATTTGATATCCATTTCATAAAGGACAGATTATTTTTGTGCAACCTCAAGACTCCATCTTATGGAGGAAAACTCTGAAAAGTGTGAAATCTCTAAAAATATAAAGAGAATTTGCAAAAGTATATTATATGTAGATTTATTCACATCTGGCATGGAATTCTAACTGAATGGCTGTAGACGCTCCTTGCATTTTTAATAGTTAAGTTACATTAATATACATATGTATATATATGTGTGTGTGTATATGCTTAGCGTTAGTTTAATGTTAAAAAAGACTCAAATTGACTAACCAACAAACTCTAATACAAGGAGGAATTTTTTTCCTACATCACATAGGCCACAGCAACCCCATGCAGTGCTACAGGCTGGGGACAGAGTGGCTGGAGAGTGGCCAGGCAGAGAGGGACCTGGGGGTGCTAGTTGATGGTAGGCTGAACATCAGCCTGCAGTGTGCCTAGGCGGCCAAGAGGGCCAGTGGCATCCTGGCCTGCATCAGGAACAGTGTGGCCAGCAGGAGCAGGGAGGTCATTCTGCCCCTGTACACTGCACTGGTTAGGCCACAACTCGAGTACTGTGTCCAGTTCTGGGCCCCTCAGTTCAGGAAGGAGGTTGACTTGCTGGAATGTGTCTAGAGAAGGGCAACAAAGTTGGTGAGGGGCTTGGAACACAAGCCCTATAAGGAGAAGCTGAGGGAGCTGGGGTTGATTAGCCTGGAGAAGAGGAGTCTCAGGGGTGACCTTATTGCTCTCTACAACTACCTGAAGGGAGGTTGTAGACAGGCGGAGGCTGGTCTCTTCTTCCAGGCAACCAGTACCAGAACAAGAGGACACAGCCTCATGCTGCACCAAGGGAGGTTTAGACTGGATGTTAGGAAGAAGTTCTACACAGAGAGAGTGGTTGCCCATTGGAATGTGCTGCCCAGGGAGGTGGTGTAGTCGCCATCATTGGAGGTGTTTAGGAGGAGACTTGATAGGGTGCTTGGTTGCATGGTTTAGTTGATTAGATGGTGTTGGATGATGGGTTGTACGTGATGATCTTGAAGGTCTCTTCCAACCTGGTCTGGTCTATTCTATTCTATTCTAATATTAAATCATATCTCATCTGTTTGATGGTAGTTCAAGAGTAAGTGAATGTAACAAGTTCTCTGCATTCCTCAGTTTATACATGAAATTTCTTGTGAGAAGAGAAAGTTAAACTGCTGGTCTAGATAGCCTACCAAATAGACTGGTGGACTTTTTGACCACTTTAGCCAGAAAGACTTAGTCCACAATTGCTTTTCAGATGAGAACTTGCTCATGCACATATTAGGAATACTTGGCTGATTATATTATATAGCAAAGATTTTTGTTATATCATAGCATGTCAGAGGTCAGACACTTTTTGAAGTTGTCCATGATGTATGTTCAGCAGGAATTATCTTTCTTGACAACACTTTTAGATATAAGTTGTTTTTTTCAAAACATAATTTGGTCCTCTTATTCCAGGAAGAGTGTGTGCTTACATGCATGTGAAGGGCATATGGCTGTGTCTATGCATACCTTTGCATTACTAAAACAATGTATGCCTTGAAATTGTAATAAATTAAATGTTGCCTTTCATAAAGAATGTGTCAATTATAGTTTATTTTTTAGGTGAGTATTTAATTTGACTAATTGACAGCTGGCTATAATAATTGTGATTTGAGCTGTTTTCTGTCTCTAAAGGAAGCAAGATCTTGATAATGTCATCAAAGTGAATCCAAGTTCTTTCGCAAGTGACAAGGAGTAAGTCTTCAAAGCTTCTCAGGCCCTACTTTTCTAAGGTAGTGAGTAGGTTGTAACTATGAGAATGTCAGAAAAGGTAAGGTTGCAAATCTGTAAAATGCTTATAGATTATTAAGTAGCATTCTTTATACAGAATGATGAATATAAACATACAGATTAATCAACTGGCATGTTCATTATCAGCTGAACAAATATCTATGGCAATCTTTCATGCATACTTTATATGCTTCCTCGATAAGACTGCTAAAGAAATTTGTAATATATTTAGTGAACAGGCATTAAACAAAATGGTGTAGAACTCATGGATGGTGACTGTTGCATCAACAGGGTGTAACAAAGTATTTCAGTCAGCAAGGGTAGTGATCCCTAAAGAACAGCTTGAACTTGCATTTTGAACACCCCATCAGTTCAGTGTGTTTCAGGCCAAGCTTCTTGTGGTCTGCAAATAGCCCTTCAGCATGCAGAGATGGAGGAACTGCCAGGATACTGTGATAGTAAGAGCCGTGTAATATTTGTCACACCTAATAGCATCATTCTTCAGTAACAATGTTCTAAACAGTAGCAGCACATATATGTTGTTGTCAAGTGATCACCTGTTTTACAGTAGGCAGAGTATATTTTCTTATTACAGTCAACAGGAGGATAAACTTAACACTTTACTTTTTTCATTTTAAGTATGTGTACAAATATATTTACTTCTTTTACTACCTATTATTTCTTCCCAGATAGGGGGACTATTTTGACAGTTGGATTTGTTTGCTTTTTTTTTCCAGGGGAAAAGACCCTGAGGATTTTACTGAATTAACTACTGCTGGTCAGAAAAATAAGAGGCAAGGCTGTCATAATCTTTTCATTCTATATGTATAAAATTTGGTGGTTGATTGGATATTAGTCTTAATAGGTTCTTTTGTGTAAAGGTATTAGAGAAGTCAAAATCATTTTTTATTTAAACCATAGAATTTTAATAGTTTAAAATTCCTCATTAAACACAGCCTAATAAATATAAATAATTCAGGGTGGAAGAAACACAGGTAGCACTTGACTTTATCTTACTGGAACTCTAAGAAGTCAGTTCATAACCATCAAAGTTCTTTAATGTGAAATGCCCCATCAAACTAAAAATTATCCATTAAATACAAAAACTGGGAAATCATAAGTGTTTTAAATCCTCTTTTTTTTCCTCAGCATCATGATTCATTTTCAAATGAGAATGAGTTGGCCTATTTTAACTCTTAAACAATTATTCAGCTGATGATATTGTAATTTTTAATTACAAGCTATTTAATATACATGTAATGTAAACTTGCAATAAAATATTGTATAGATTATATACGTTAATATATGAAAACTATTATTTGAGATTGGCTTTCTCATAACCAGTGATTTATGAGCAACTAGTATAAATATGGTCATACGGTCTTAGAGAGTGTATACAATCCTGGATAACAACACGTGTTAGATCTGGGCTGGATTATAGATACAAAGCAAACAAAACACTTTGGCAACTCAGCTCATGATGCTGATGCCTGTAGTGAATGAAATTATGTTATCAAGTTAAAATGATACAGACATAATCAGTTTAGAAGATGTAGGCAGACCCTTCACGTGCAGCATGACAACACAATGTGACCTAGCATTCACAAATTGAAATGAGATTCAGACTGGGTAAAAGGAGGAATGTACAGCAGTGGAGCAGGTTGCCTGGAGAGGTTGTCATCCCTGTCCTTGGAGGTTTTCAAGACTCAACTAGAAAAAGTCCTGAGCAATGTGATCAGATCTGTCCCTGCTTTGCATAGGAGGTCAGACTAGAGATCTCTCAAGGTCCTTGAATTCCAAAATGAATTATCCTACAATACCATAATGAACTTATAGTCATTCTTTTGTAGCGTCTCACTAACTAAACACTTAGGACGTGAAATAATTGTGATGCCTTCTTAGCATAGTCAGGAATCCAACTTGTGAAATGCATGTAACTTTTGTCTTCTTCAACGTAAAAAATTAACTCATTTAAGATATTTAAGTTGAATCAAACAATTAGATTAATTCTGAAGTCTTTCTCGCTTTCACAGAGATGATGACCTTGGTGATCACTCTGAAGTAAAGTCTGCTGATGACCAAAGTAAAAAGCAGTAAGACTCAATTACTTGTTCTAAAATGCAGAGTTAATTTATCGTGAGTTGTAGTTGCTTAGTGTGGTATCAGAAAACGTGAATTCCTAATAAAAGCAGGCATAATTTGCCTAACTTGACTAAGAACATATGTGTATTATTTTAAAAATATGCCTGGTTAGCCAAATACAAAAATATAGCTCCATGTATTTTGATAATAAGCTATGACTCAGATTTACAATATCCTGTAGTAAATGAAAATGCCTGGTGACAAGATCATCATGAATATTTTTGTGCTTATCTAGGTGTTTTGTGAACTCAGCTGTCAGCCTCTCAAAAGAACATAAGTACATACGTTCATAGTTTAAAAGTTTTGCTGCTACTAGGTTTCATTGTTTGCAAAAACTAAGATCCATTCTGATCAATTAAATTTAATTTAGCATTATGTTTTCAGGTACCATTCTGATGGTATCTCTTTGTGATGGCATCTCTTGGAGCCTTCCATTTAATTATATATGTAAAATGAAGAGGAAGAATTCAGCTACCTGTATAGATAGGCAGTTTTGCTAATTTTTAAAATACAATACTTTTATCCCAGCAGTTCCACTTGACAGTCTGACCAGAGAAGCATATACTGAATATACGTGGTGAATGAGTTTCTCTTTTGGTTCTGAAAGGGGGCCTGTCACATTAGGAATCAAGCACAATAGAGGGTGCTGCTTCATGCAGCATGCAATGCATATAAAACAGCAATGATCACTGAGCAAGGTTCATTTAGCAGAGCTTCAGACCTTGGCAAGCTCCCTGAAGTAAATCAAACTGCTGCCCAAACATCCAGCGTTAAGGCTTATAGTCATCAAGTTGTTTCAGAATTCAATCTTTGGCAGAACCAAACAGGAGCAGCTTTTTTTCTGAGCTGCTTTGTAGAATCATGAAAAACATTATTAGCACATATTCCTTAAATCCTATAATGTGTCTGACAAGGCTTATTTTTATGTATGGTTGCATGTCATGTTTGTGGCAGGGAAAGCTGCAGGAGGCATGGTTTCTTTTGCTTCAATCATAATCCTGCTTTTTTAAGTAAGAGTCTACATATCTGTTTAGCCATTCATTGTGAAAAACAAACTGTACTATATCCAAAAAAAGGAAATTATGGAATATAGTGAAATCAAGAATAAAACATTTTAGAAAACTGCTAAGAAAATGCAGAATGCTATCAACCACTGAGATTTTACTGCACTGTTGAAAACCTCAGTGGGACCTTTGAGAAAACTAGAGTTCAGTTAAAGTTAGACGAAGTTACTGATATGAAAATACCTGCCAACACAAACTTGAGGCCTTAAAATTATAGGTCAGAGATTCCTTTCTTTTTCACATGCGACAATTTAACAACAGCAAGTAAAAGAAAAAATATCTTACTGTTTTACTTACTGTTTCTAGGCCAAGCTTCTAGATTTATGTCTCTAACTGTAACTGAAAGCTGCATAACTGAAAATGATTTCTTAGAAGTGTTTGTTTTCTTGTGGCATGGTTTCTTTTACTTATTTATTTGTTTGTTTGTTTGTTTTAGGATAACTGAGCAAGCATATGAAAATCCTCCAAGGGCTCCAAATAATATCCCAGAAACAAACTACTCCAGTGGCAGTGACAGAAAGGCCAGGTGCTGTGGACAATAACCGAGAACTATAACTTCTGAAGTGCCATTTTGTGAAAAATAGAAAGGAAAAAAATTAGGAGAAACCATCTTCATGCATGAAATTTCAGGGATGTTTAGAAACCTCACAACAGTCTCTGGAATTATGCCAGTCCCCTTCTGAATTCTGCTTCCGGGATCACACACAGAGAAGCTCACAAAGCCCACATAGCTCTAGTGTGCAGAATGGGGAGCACCAGACATACCCTGTGTAGCTTTAGAGATACAGCTGAGGCATGAAATTTAGGGAAGTGGTTAAGCCAGAATTCATATACAAGCAATGAAAGAGGAAAGGCATTTCCTGTACAGTAGATACACCACACTCTCAGGCAGTTTCTTTCTTGCTGAGGCTGTAAAGAAAACGGTACTCTCTTCACTCAAGATCCTTGTTAGGTTCCTAGAGCTTTATGGGATCTCAACTCACGTGTCATCTCTTATCCAAATAGCTGTGTTTCTGACATTTTGAAGAGGTACAAAGTCTTTGTAAAACTGTTTCTTTCGCAGTACTCTTGCTCTGAATGCATTCTGTCACAATGAAAAATGTAATGCAGGGATATTTAGTAGAACTAATTAAACACCAGGTCAGCCTATCCATCTCCTAGCTTTTGGGGATAGAGAAGGATAACTGATGTCTATATGTCATAAAAACATTCTCATATGGAGAAAACATGCTCAAAATTAAAATCTCCAATGTTTTTCATTTGCTGTGCAGGGTAGGTTTTGCATTTAAAAGCATGGTCTGGGATGTATTCAGATGTAATTTCAGAGAGGAAACCATCTATTTTTCATCAGAGTCATGACAACAAAAATATAATTCTTGAATTAAAGACATTTTAGGATTAGGAAAACCTCTCTTCAGTACCAAGCCACCTATCTATGTGGATTAATGTAGATAGTATTGCTAAAAGACATAGTCCTGTAAGTAAGGTGTCATATTGCTGTATAGCAGTTGTGAACTGCCTGAGTTGAGGTTGATGACTTGAAAAGGGGAAATAGCAATCACAGTCTGGTACTTTATGGGAACTATCATCAGTATCCCAGTCCTTAAACTTTTGCACACCTGAGCCTTGGTGTGGGTAGGATGAGGCAGAGTCTTTGATGTCTCATTTTCATACATGTTCTGTTGGAGGTTGAAGTGTCATTAAAATTCATGTGTTCTGAAACTTCTGCATGGCCCTGAAGGCCAAGCACATAAATTATCTGTGAATAAAAGGAACTCCAAACAGCATAAATTTCAGGTCTCAAAAAGAATATTCAACAGAAAAAAATAATCAATGTTTTGCAGCATTTTGCAGACATACATCTTCAGAGGTGTAATAGTCAGATTGTCTTGGAAAATTAAAATACAGGACAATAATACAAGAATTGAAACACAAAGAATGAGTTTCCATATACAATGTTCTGGGCCCCTCAGTTTAGGAAGGATGTTGACTTGCTGGAACGAGTCCAGAGAAGAGCAACAAAGTTGGTGAGGGGTTTGGAACATAAGCCCTACGAGGAGAGGCTGAGGGAGCTGGGGTTGCTTAGCCTGGAGAAGAGGAGACTCAGGGGTGACCTTATTACTCTCTACAACTACCTGAAGGGAGGTTGTAGACAGACGGATGTTGGTCTCTTCTCCCAGGCAAGCAGTACCAGAACAAGAGGACACAGTCTCAGGCTGCGCCAGGGGAGATTCAGGCTGGATGTTAGAAAAAAGTTCTATACAGAAAGAGTGATTGCCCATTGGAATGGGCTGCCTGGGGAGGTGGTGGAGTCGCCATCACTGGAGGTTTTTAGGAGAAGACTTGACGGGGTACTTGGTGCTGTGGGTTAGTTGCTTGGGCGGTGTTGGATTGGTTGATGGGTTGGACGCGATGATCTTGAGGGTCTCTTCCAACCTGGTTTATTCTATGTATTCTATTCTATGTATTCTATGTACACTTGACAAAATGTGTACCCCCTGCCTGAAGCTCCAATCCCAGTTTAATTCATAAAAGCTTACTAAATCAATGCACTCTCTGCTCCACAGCAAACCATCTTATGGTGCCTATGAAGAAAATGTTACTGGAAATACTATCAAAACTGTTTACTCTACTTCTGATCGGTAAGCACACATTAACAGCATTGCCGAGAATCAAAGGACACAAACATTTTGCATAAGTGATCAAGTGTTCAGACAAGAAAGAGAACAGTGGATGTCACCATTAAGCTCATCACATAACATTTCATAGAGATCTCTTTCACTGGGATCTTGCCATCAAATAATTAACACAGTTCAGCAGCTTAATGCTATGTTAGGCTTGTCAGCTGACATTTAAAAATATCTATAGAAACAACAGACAATGCTTTAAGTGATAGATAGAGTTGATTGTGATTCTGTGGGTTTCTACCTCAGGCAGCTGCCCACCCTTCAGAATTTCCTTCCTTTGAGAGAATGGTTAATGTAATGACCAACTTTAAGTACAGATATGGAAGAAGAGAAGGCTCCAAGGTGACCTAATTGTGGCCTTCCAGTATCTGAAGGGGACCTATAAGAACGCACTTGCGGCCCCGGGTTCCTCCCGGGGCTACGCCTGTCTGAGCTTCTTGGTAGCAGAGGATGGTTGTTGTGGGGAGGGGGTCTGCCTCTAAACCCACCACAGCTGGGGAGGGACTTCTCAGGATATCAGGTAGTGATAGGACTAGGGGGAATGGAATGAAGCTGGAGGTGGGGAGATTCAGGCTGGACATGAGGAGGAAGTTCTTCACCATGAGAGTGGTGAAGCCCTGGAATGGGTTGCCCAGGGAGGTGGTTGAGGCCCCATCCCTGGAGGTGTTTAAGCCCAGGCTGGATGAGGCTCTGGCCAGCCTGATCTAGTGTGAGGTGTCCCTGCCCATGGCAGGGGGTGTGGAACTAGATGATCCTTGTGGTCCCTTCCAACCCTGACAGATTCTATGATTCTGTGATTCTATGATCAGGTAGGCAGTGCTATACATGTGCTCACTATAACTGCCATGAAAATACGGTTTTCTTTTCCAAAGAAATTCAGAAATGTTTTCAGGCACTATAGCAATATAGAGGAGAAATCTGTATCACAGTGATTAAATAATAACAGTTTAAATTCAAGTACCAATTAAATTTTGTGATTAAAACATTAAAACCATTACCTTCCACTTCATCTCCATTTAGTACACATGCTCCCAGACATTCAGCAGCTTAATACAGTCTCATTCCTGTTTGAAATAATTCAGTTCACCAAAGAAGACCAGGCTTTCTATCAAGGTAGTCTTGCTACTTGAGAATTATGCTCAGCAATTTGCCCACCACAGGAGCATGTATATTACACCTGTCAACCAAAATGAAGGGAATATACATACATAACATTTTTCCATTTATGGCCATTTTATTGTATACAAATGTCTTTCCCATGTAACACACTGAGCTTATCAATTTTCTCCTTGAGATTTCAATGGTAGCTCTTTTTCTGACAGCTGATGTTGCATTCTATACACAGGAGTATAATTGGAAAAGATATATGTACATACTGCAGGAAGCCCTTGGGCATAGATGCCAAAATGATCTTAGATGCCTTGCAGATTTGCTGTCATTCAACTTGCTTCAAGGTAAGAAGATTTCACCTGCTACTAAGAAATAGAATTTGAAGGTAATGCTTACATTAAACTATACATATAATAAGAGAATATTTAGACCTCATACTTTCTCCAGATGAGAAAACAGGAATTCTTACACACTAGAGGAGAAGATTAATGTAGGAAATACTAATCTCTTCTATCCCTACACAATTCTTTCCTCCTTCTTTCCATATTTCTCCCTCCTTCTTTCTCTACTCTCCCTCCCCCTCTCTCTCCTCTTTTGCAACCAGGAGGATAAAGGACGCAGTGGAATGTATCCTGAATGTTCCACACATTTAGAAGCCTTCAGTTATACAGACTTCCAGTCTGATATAGTGAATTATATGCCGCTTACATTTTCTTCATATTGTAGTATTTTATTCTATTTGGATTTGTTCGGTTTGGTTTGGTGATTTCATGAAGTTTTGTGCATGTTCTTGATGAGCTCACATCTAAAACCATAGCTTGTGTGGAAACCACACTCAAACACATAAGTAAGAAGTATTTAAGCCACAGAAGTTAAATAATTTTACCAACTAGTGTGAAAGATTTTTAAATGTATATATTATGCATAGTTTCTGCTGTGGGATAAAGCACTGTTGAAAGTTGACATCTTTGCCTCAGTCTTATTAATTAAAAATTATGTAAACCTTTTTTTCCCCTTTTCCTGTTTCCAGTAAGAATGGAAGCACAAGAGAAATTTTTGCTTCTTGTCATTCCAAACTCTCAGACTAAAATTTGCTCTTAAACTTTTCTCAGGGTACACCTACCAGCGCTCAGTCTATTTTCTTTCCACCTCATTTGTCTTAAATCTGCTTGCATCTCCACACAGAGTTTGTTGTTCTAACGAACAATACTTGGCAAAACGACTGCATCAGCCCAGCTCATCCTTCTCCCCAGTCTTGCACAGCTTTTGCTTCTGTTTCTGACAGCAGTTCTTTTACCCAATTACTGCATGGAAAGTATCCCAAAGCAGAATACAGCAGTAAGATTGTACTTGGCATCTATGAAAGTTACATATGTTTTTTGTCTCACATGGACTTTCTGAGCTTTGTGACCATTGGAAATGCCATTTATTTATTTATTTATTTATTTATTTTCATGCAAGACTTCCTCAATACTGTTATTGAAAGTAAATACAATCTCTGGTATGTTTCCATTCTTCTTAGATACACAATCTCACATAAAGAGGAATGGGCTTCTTATGTGTTTAGGATGTTGGTTAACATCCTCTTTAGGCTGGATGTTAGGAAGAAGTTCTCCACAGAAAGAGTGATTGCCCATTGGAATAGGTTGCCCAATGAGGTGGTGGAGTCACCATCACTGGAGGTTTTAGGAAGAGACTGGATGGGGTGCTTGGTGCCATGGTTTAGTTGATTAGATAGTGTTGGATGATAGGTTGGACTCAATGAACTCAAAGATCTTTTCCAACCTGGTCTGGTCTATTCTATTCTATTCTATTCTATTCTATTCTATTCTATTCTATTCTATTCTATTCTATTCTGATTAAATCCAGGATCCAGACAATATGAAATTTCCTTATGATAGATATGCTGCAGCATCACATGTTAGTATTGGTTGAACAATCTGTTAAGTATTTTATGTTATTTTCTAGATTATATTCTTTTTGCTACCTGTTCCCAAGTGGGAAGCTGTCCGGCCAGCAAAATTGAGCTGAAGCTTTGTATAAGCACCCAATTATGAGAGCACTGGCAGAAAATTAAACAACTAGTGTAGGTCTGTGCTTCATGCTTGCAGTTATGTATTTAGCTAAGTAGTGCAATTTCATGTCATTAATATTCATTTAGCTCCTTACAAATGCCCTGTATCCATTAGACATTTGCATGTAGCTGACAGCAGTATAAGGTCCTTATTTCCTTGTAAAGGTACATACAAAAAGTTCAGTGAGTAAATAATCCAAATTGTAGTGTTTGGTATTTTCCCCTGCTGTATAAAAATGCTAGCTACTCTTGGCCACAGCAACCCCATGCTGGAGTGGCTGGAGAGCAGCCAGGCAGAGAGGGACCCAGGGGTGCTGGTTGATGGTAGGCTGAACATGAGCCTGCAGTGTGCCTAGGCGGCCAAGAGGGCCAATGGCATCCTGGCCTGTATCAGGAACAGTGTGGCCAGCAGGAGCAGGGAGGTCATTCTGCCCCTGTACACTGCACTGGTTAGGCCACACCTTGAGTCCTGTGTCCAGTTCTGGGCCCCTCACTTCAGGAAAGATGTTGAGTTGCTGGAACATGTCCAGAGAAGGGCAACAAAGTTGGTGAAGGGTTTGGAATACAAGCCCTATGAGGAGAGGCTGAGGGAGCTGGGGTTGATTAGCGTGGAGAAGAGGAGGCTCAGGGGAGACCTTATTGCTGTCTACAACTACCTGAAGGGAGGTTGTAGCCAGGTGGGGGCTGGTCTCTTCTCCCAGGCAACCAGCACCAGAACAAGAGGACACAGTCTCAAGCTGTGCCAGGGGAGGTTCAGACTGGATGTTAAGAAGAAGTTCTACACAGAGAGAGTGATTGCCCATTGGAATGTGCTGCCCAGGGAGGTGGTGGAGTCACCATCATTGGAGGTGTTTAGGAGGAGACTTGATAGGGTGCTTGGTTGCATGGTTTAGTTCATTAGGTGGTGTTGGATGATGAGTTGGACACAATGATCTTGAAGGTCTCTTCCAACCTGGTTTGTTCTATTCTTTCTATTCTTGCTTATCAAAGCTTTGAAAGGATGCCCATCTTTTTGCTGGTTTATACAAGGAAACATAAAACAAGTGAAGAGAGCAGTCTGTTTTACTAGTAACTTAATACTAACAGCTTATGTAGAAAAGAGAGGAAAAAAAATGCAGTCCTATTTTTTAGATATTTAAAAGTTGTATATTCACTGTTCATCAAAGCTATTCATTGAGAGCTCAGATTTGATAATATTGCAGTACTTATAACCCCTAGTCTGGTATGAGGTTGCTTACTTCTTTAAAGACAGCATGTTGGGTATGTATATTAAAGGAGCACTTAATTTTAATTTTTCTTGTTACTTGTATGAAGTGTGAAGTATGTAAAAGGCCACTGGAGGATCTGAAAGCAGGAGATAGCATTTGGATCTACAGACAAACTGTGCATTGTGAACCTTGCTATTCCAAAGTTAAAGGTAAGATGCAAGATACATTGAACTGAACAATATGCAGAACTTCATTCAAGAACTTTAATATATTACAGCACAGCTATTGCTTTTGTTTATTTCTGTGTTCTTAAACCTTTTCAAAGTATTCCACTCATTAAGACTGGGTGATTAAGGATGACATCTGACCCCAGTCTTTAGATGAAATAATTACTCAGTACCTACGAGTGTAGAATCCTACTTGTGCAGTCAATGAAGACACCTGCAGTAAGGCAAGGACGTCTTGCCTGAAAGGGACACAAATAAATTGCAAGGCCATATGAGAATCATGTTGTTCTACTGAAATTAACAACAAGGGCTCTTGAGGTATTTTCACCTAATCTAGTTACTGTGACCTATAAAGAGAAGGTACAAAATCTATTAAATTAAAATACACTGTGAATGCCATTCTTACTATTGTGAGGAGCACAGTGAGTATCCAAATGTGCAAGGCAGCAAAGAATAAAGGTTTTGTTTCATTAATTTGTGTAGGAGTTGCTATATATTAAATCCTCTCTGTTCATGACAGTTATTAAGGCACAATACTACAAATCAGTACCTTTATACCAAATAAAGACAAATGGAAACAGAGATGGCTCCCATAACATCCTTGTGAGCATGCTCAGGAAGTGTGGGATAGAAGAACAGACAGTGAGATGGATTAAGAACTGGTTACAAAATAGAGTTCAAAGAGTGGTGCTTAATGGCACAAAGTCCAACTGGAGAGCTGTGACTAGTGGAGTCCCCCAGGGATCAATGCTGGGTCTGGTGCTGTTCAATATCTTCATCAATGATATTGATGAGGAGGGAGCAAGTTTGTTGATGATACCCAACTGGGAGGCTTGGCTGATACATCTGAAGGCTGTGCAGTCATTTAGTGAGACCTAGACAGACTGCAGAGCTGGGCAAAGAGGAACATCATGAGATTCAACAGGGATAAGTGCAGAGTCCCGCATCTGGGAAGGAATAATAAACTGCACCAGTATATGTTAAGAGGTGATCTGCTAGAGAGCAGCCCTGCGGAGAAGAACCTGGGAGTCCTGGTGGACAACAAGTTATCCATAGTACAGCAATGTGCCCTTGAGGCCAAGAAGGCCAATGCCATCCTGGGTGCATTAAGAAGAGTGTGTCCAGCAGATCGAGGGAGGTTCTCCTCTCCCTCTTACTCTGCCCTAGTGAGACCTCACCTGGAATATTGCGTCCAGTTTTGGGCTCCCCACTTCAGGAGGGACAGGGATCTACTCGAGAGAGTCCAACAGAGGGCTACAAGGATTATTAAGAGACTGAAACACATGCCTTATGGGGAGAGGCTGAGAGACCTGGGGCTTTTTAGTCTGGAGAAAAGACTGAGAGGGGATTTAATAAAAGTTTATAAATATCTGAGGGCTGGTGTCAAGAGGGAGGGGACAGGCTCTGCTCCATTGCACCCTGTGATAGGACAAGGGGCAATGGATATAAAATACAGCACAGGAGGTTCCACCTCAACGTGAGGAGAAACTTCTTTACTGTAAGTGTCACAAAGCACTGGAATGGGCACTCCAGGTTGTGGAGTCCCCTTCTATGGAGACTTTCAAGACCCATCTGGATGTGTTCCTGTGTGACCTGCATAAGATTCTAAGGTCCTGCTCTGGCAGGGGGATTGGACTACATGATCTCTGGAGGTCCCTTCCAAGCCCTGAACATCCTGTGATCCTGTGATGAAATGTTACAATAAGCTGTTTTTTACCTACGTACTTCTAAGATAAGATCATGTGAACTAAAATTATAGTGATTTGTTTTGTTAAAATGTTTTGTGTGATGTCACTACAAAATTTGGTGGGAGGAGTGATTTTTTGCAATTAAATCAGATTATAAAATTAATAAGGCATTGTGACAGTTATAAAACTGTAGAAGACATACTGAGGGTCTATGTAGTAAGCATGATAAATTGACATACCCTGTTTCAGCAAATGACAAGAGGAGACTGCCAGACTGCAGTAGATTTTCTGGGGCAAAAAAGAATAAAAAGAAATGTATCTAAAGTTTTCTTGTGTGACATGTAGAGAGTACTGACTTTGCATTTCTGATTAATCTTTTCTCTTTCAGAAAAATGGATCTACTAATTCTGACATACAGAAAGCACGATAAAGAAGTTCCACTAGTGTTTAGCTAAGTAAATTGTCCTGTTAATTCAAACCATTATGGAAAATTATTAAGTGTTTTTGCTAGGAACAAATACTTTAAATGAAGGCCTACTGCATGGTTCCCAAAGGTATTAATTTCATGAGAATTTAGATGCCTTGTCATGCACACATTCCAGGAAGCAAACCAAGATATTGTTCAGTATATCAATCAGATCTGTGAAACTGTTAAACTGTGTGGAAATCTACTGCTAATTTATTGACGTCTTCTGAACATCAGGACATACTTGCACACATTCGTGAAGGGGCTGTATTCTCTTTACTGAAAACATATCCCCTTAGATATTAAGAGCTGTTATCTTTATATAGCATGAATGGGACTAATCTCATCACAGATTAGTCATTTAAAAGTCAGCTATTCAGTTTAAACTACTGTTTTCATAGGAAGTGAGGTGAATTCACTCTGTAACTTTGAGGAGAGACATCAATCTCTGGAGGAGGATTCTTCCCAAGTAACTTAAATGACAACTATAAGAGGGAACAAATCATCTTTGGAAAATGCATCCCTATTTCTGTGGAGGGATTCTAGACCAGAGTTAATAGGGAGTTTTAATTAGAAATATCCCACTCTATGTTCATAACTCTGGCAACTATTGCATTATCATTTTCTTAATGAAGTACACACATAATAGTTGCAAAGAAATCATGAAACACAAATTTTGTATGACATTATGTTGTATTTATCTTTCCTAATTTATTAATCTATCTAAACACCTTGGCTGGATTCATCTTGCCTAAATATCTACAGCATAGACATCTACTTCCAAGTTACTTATTCCATTCTGTAACTATATAGAGAAGTAGACACTTTTAGGAAGTGTTTCATTTGGTCAGACTGCAAACATCTCTTTCACCATGACATTAACCATGCATCAAATATACTTTCCAATGCTTTGCAAAGCTACCTGGAGCGAATGGTTCAGATTTCTAGACATCTACATTAGGCCAGAGGAACTCTTTCCTCTGAGACTACAGTGAAAGTAATTTTTAATTTTTTTCCCCCCTTTTGGACTGTGTTTCTGCATTGAAGTATAAGAACAGAAAGAAGAATTCATGCTTTCTCATAATACATTTTGCCTTGTTTGCCTAAAATAATAAATAGTTCCATAGTTTACTGCACAAAGAAGGATGTTGACTACTAGTTTCTTCCATGAGATGATTTAGATCATGGTTATTCAGAAGGGACTTATCTCCCTTACATCTCTTCTTAAAAGGACTTCTTGAATAGGACCAAGTCAGAATTAGAGTGCTTGGAGACTGCTGGTCCTGAGCAAGAACATAGAAAGGTGAAAAGCATCAGTCATAGATTAATATTAGATTGCTGAGTGGCTGTCCCAGCCAAACTTTCTCTTCTTGTCTGTACATTCAAGTAGCGAATAGAGCAGGTATGGATGTCTGTGTACTTGAAGCCATTGAGCCTGCAGTTGAGTAATGATGTAATCTCTCTGTCCTGTCTTAAAACATCTTCAGACTGATACACAAAGGAGCCAAGAAACAGAGATAGTTTTTCTTGATTTTATGAAAATGTCTTATGAATTAATGGCAGTAGCTTTAATAAACCCGTTATTATAGATACTTTTTCTGGTGTGTGTCTCTTGCTGATCACATATTCTAATCAAACTATATTTATTACTGCCCTGGAAATTTTACCAGGAAAGAAAAATGACACTTGCAAAACAGGTGGAGAAAATTAGTGGCAACATTTTAATACTGGGGTCACAAATTTCATCCTGTTCAGAGGCCAAGTTATTGCTCAGGCTCAGCTGCCACAGAAGATGATAGCTATTAATTTAAGCCAGTACATTAGAATCCAGGGCTTCCTAGTGTTTGAGTGGATGAGATATTTAATTTCACTCCACTAGACCCCAGGAGCAAAGTCTGGATCCAAATATCTGCTACTTAAATGCTCACTGACAGAGAAGCAGCAAGAAGAAACAATAAATAATAATTCTGTGCTCATTAATTCATCCTTGCTGAACAGACCTGGTAATTTTTTAGATGTTGCAAGTTTGGTGGAAAGAAACACTGGATTTGTGGTGCTTGATATTTACCATGTAAAAGCAGGCATGGCAGTACTCATTAAAAAAAATCATATTAACATCTCAATGCCAATGTATAAAAACTTAATTGGTTTTTGTCCTCTTTGCATATCATTAGCATGTGGTGTTTTATTTGTCTTTGACTAGTGCTTCCCTGGAACAATCTGAACGAGCAGTTTGCCGGCAGCTGTTTTAATGAACGCGTTATCTTCCATAAAGCATTAAATTGGACTGAAAAGCCGTACTGAGAGATGATGCACCACATTATGTGGGGGGTTTTTGATTCATCAGGCCCATATTTTCAGTGTGTAATGGATACTTTCTTTTACAAAGCTGGGGCATAGCTCTACAGAGGGAATAATCAAGAAATAAGAGGAAAAGTGAAATAACACACATAATACAGATGCAGTTAAATACATGGATGGCTACTGATATTTACAAGGACAAGGAATGCCTCAAGAACAGCTTTTCTGTATTAATACATTCTGTAGGCTCTCACAGTGCACTTAGCCTGAGCAACCTCTCTAGCAGTACTTGGCACAAGGTGACAAACACCTGTAACATTGTCCCCTCATCCTCTTGAAATAAACATCTCTGTGAGTTTGGCAAGACATGCTCTCCTTTACTTGGTGAACCCTCCTTAGCTAGGCTTGTAAACAGCTGGTCAACATCAGAGGGACTTTACTTTTATTCAGGAGGTCAGTTCTGTTCATTACCCCTTGGTATGGAGATGCAGACCATGCTGGGATAATTTCATGTATTTAATTTAGTTACTCAGAATATATACAAAGGTCAGAACTCTCCTTCTCTGCTGCCCTCCCTGGATATTTTAACAGAATCCTGTTGCTTAGAATGAAAAGTATTCCCTTTCCTGTTTGGTTTTGTTTTCTGATCATACTTGCATACTGCTCATTATACCTACTCTGTTACACCAGGAGCTGGTTTTAGCTTCCAGTTCAGTTGAGATCAAACTACAAGGGTGAGATGCAGCCTCTTCTGCTCCCTTCTTTTGCAACAGAACACCTCATTTTTCTTCACAGCAGCATATCAGCACAGACAGTCTTCATTCCATAAAGAAGGACAAAGATACTTAATACTTAGGTGATTTTGATGTGCTGAATCTGAAAATGATGACAAAATTAGCTCTGTTTATCTGCTCAACAGATGCAGAATCACTGAAGTCTTAAAGTCATGAGATATTTCCTTATCTGACTTCAAAGACCAACTATCTGGTTTTGTGCTCTGGCTGGTTTGAGCACCTTGGCTCTAATCTCCTGCATTAGTAAAAGTGAGACTTAGAAACATTCTTTGCATGTCAGGGAGATCTTAGCACACACTGCTAAGATCAGACCTCCTCAAAAATCTCCTCTTAACTACCACCTTTTAAAATTGTGGTAGTGGTGTTCTCTTTCAACAGATTACTGGCCCAGAAAGTGGATCAAGTTCAATTTCTTCCCCAAAGGTAGGTATATTTTAACCAAGTTGCACAACAGAGTGGAACAGGCTAGTGTATGGAATAAACATGTTCAGTACCAGAACAAGAGGACACACTCTCAGGCTGTGCCAGGGGAGGTTTAGGTTGGATGTTAGGAAGAAGTTCTATACAGAGAGAGTGATTGCCCATTGGAATGGGCTGCCTGGGGAGGTGGTGGAGTCGCCATCATTGGAGGTGTTCAGGAGGAGACTTGAAGGGGTGCTTGGTGCCATTGTTTAGGTGGGTTGAATTGGTTGAGGGGTTGGACGCGATGATCTTGAAAGTCTCTTCCAACCTGTTTTTTTATAATAATAATAATAATAATAATAATAATAATAATAATAATAATAATAATAATAATAATAATAATAATAATAATAATAATAATAATAATAATTATTATTATTATTATTATTATTATTATCATCATCATCATCATCAACATTTTTGTTGTGTTCCCAGACCTGTGCAGGGTGGATCCTTGTGGCCCACAAAATAGCTGCACTGCTTGCACATTCACTGTGTATCTATTGTTGCTTCAGGAATGACTGCTGAATACAAAACACACAGACAATCCCGGAAGCAAAGAACAGAACCTGGAATTTATCTCATCTGAGTGATTGAATTCATGATTAAATGTAGCTCGTTTGATTCTCTGTTTATCTAGTTACTGCAATGCTTCTTTCTAGCAACATTAGAGGAGTTGTCTGCAGTCAGATTTGGTTGGAGCAGGATGGTGAGGAAGACCGGGGTTTTTCATCTGAGAGTACTGGAAATACCTTCATGTAATGATCTCTTCTAAGCCTGAGTATCTTCTTTGCCTTTCCAATCTCTGAGCTGTTTTGGAATGGAACTACTGTGTATGCAGTGCCCAGCACAGCAGTGGCCTCTGGGTGGTACTGCTGCACCTGCATAACTGGCTTTTAAAAAAGCAGATTTCATTCCCCTTTCCAAGCAAACTACTTGTAAAGGTACCATTTCTCATAGTTTTTATAACTATGTCAGTTATAAATTGACAGCTAGTCTCATATCCTGTGCCAAGACTTAAAACTGTTTGGTTTTGTCCTCTTAGAGTCAGAATCTGAGAAAAATACTGTCAAAAGCACTGGTCTGAGTCTTGGCATTGCTATGCAGTCATCAGACACCTGTTTAGGAAGCTTATACAGCTATTGTGGTCAAAACAATGGCAATCAACATTTTTAAATGACCTACTCTGGAACAACAACAACAACAAAAGAAATAGAATAATTTCTGGAAAGAAATGGCAAAGTTTTTTTCTGGCATTCAAAGACATTTTTCCTAATAGGAGGGGGAGAAAAACAGCGTTCACATGTCAAAATACCCAAAAGGAGCAGAAATAGAAGAAAAGAAAAAGGTGAACACATTATGCAAAGAAGCCAATTAAGGACAAGTGGAGTTAGTGATTTTGAAAACTGGGGATAGGAATTTAGAAAGTAATAGTGTTGCCATAAATAATGGTGCTGTTAAAATCAGTACTCAAACTTGACTGTAAGATAAATATTCCAGAAAATGTTAGTCCATCGTAACTTCCACCCATAGAACTTTGTTGTGGGTTAAGGAATAGCTGCCCCACCAGAGAGGTCCTCCTGGGGGATTGGACAGTCTGTCTGTCCCAAGGTGGGTGGCACTGGAAATTATGTTATTCCATCCCATAATACTGCATCTTTATCTTCTATATAAATTGAGTGTAGAGTCAGTTCTGCCTTTTCCTTCATCTCTTCTCCTACGTGTGGGCTCTTATCTCTCTTATCCCTTTATGGGGAAGTGGGGCCTGGTGCAGGCAAGATGATTCTCTGCCTGCATCATGCAGCCTAGTGCAGGGGGAAGCCTTGTGGCATTGAGGCTTGGGATTTTGCCTGGTTTGTGGAAAGCTTTGGCCTAATGAGGTTCTGTGGTAAGCCCAGATTGGAGAACTGGGCTGAGGGTGCCTATGGATTTGTGCATTTTGTGTGTTTTTGCACTGTTGTATAGTGTTGTGAATAGTGCTTCCACTTAAATTTCCACTTCAATCCTGCGTGGAGCGTTTTTCTTTCACTCCTCTGGGCAGGGGTAAAGGAGCTTCTGTCTGCTCTAAATGAAGACAAACTTTTAATAATGTTATCCTCACGTGTAGTTCTGTGATAGTTTTAGGCTATGCTTTTAAATTTTGTTCACAGATCTTGAACAGAAAGCAGTTAAATGTAAATAAACCACTATTGGGTGTAAACTCATTGCATTTCATTTTAGACTGTAGTTTTGCTTGTTGATAAAGCTTCATTTGCCTCCAACCTGAGCTGGTCTGGCAAATGTAATGTTTGGGGAGAATTTTCAACTCACCACAAGTTAAAATAGAACAGAACAGAACAGAATAGAATAGAATAGAATAGACCAGACCATGTTGGAAGAGACCTTCAAGATCATCGTGTCCAACCCATCATCCAACTCCATCTAATCAACTAAACCATGGCACCAAGCACCTCATCAAGTCTCCTCCCAATCTTGGAATTAAGAATGAGAATCCAGCTAACTGTGTTTGTGGCCTTATAACCTCAAACATCCAAACACTTAAATTACTAATATTTGGAAAACCTACAGAAGTATATGATTGAAGATGCATTTAAACGTTGTTTTTATCTATCTTTTTATCCAATTGATAGTGCATTTGAACACTGCTGTTATTCCATTTACTGACGTAACAGATAGTAAAGCCTTCTGTAACAAAATATCAGTTTTCTCACAACAAAATTCTCCATGGAAGCAAGCGTATCAGTTTTAACATGAATGACAACTGTGGAAAGCTGGAGGAGGAAAGCAGGGAAGGAGCAGTAATTTTTCTGCCTCTTCCACTCTAGTGCAAGACAGGACACAGTCTCAGGCTGCGCCAGGGGAGGTTTAGGCTGGATGTTAAGAAGTTCTACACAGAGGGAGTGATTGCCCATTGGAATGGGCTGCCTGGGGAGGTGGTGGAGTCACCACCACTGGAGGTGTTCAGGAGGAGACTTGAAGGGGTGCTTGGTTGCATGGTTTAGTTGATTAGGTGGGTTGGATTAGTTGATAGGTTGGACATGATGATCTTGAAGGTCTCTTCCAACCTGGTTTATTCTATTCTATTCTAGTCTAGTCTAGTCTAGTCTATTTCTATCCCAGATATGCAGTCAGAGAATTCATGCTTTGAGAACTCTGTTTCTGGTTTTTACCTTGGAGGTCACCAGAACTGTTTAAAAACTCCCCTGCCTTCTAATTCACAATCAGTATCTCCTCAGTGGGAACATAAATGAAACAGGGGAGTGGAAGTAGCAGAGATTTTGCTTCTCATAATGGACTTGTAACAAACACAAGGAAAAGCCCTCGTTTTGTAAACACTTTTTGTAAGCCCATAATTCACACACTCGTCAGTGATCCAAGGAGTGTACTCAAGAAATGCCTTTGCTCAACCATATTTCTTCTGTTTTCAGGCTGTCCCAGAAAGGGCTGATTATAGAGTAGCTCTCCTTCAGTCTTGGAGGTGTGTTTGACACTGACTGCACACTTCCAGAGGGGCCCAGAGGCCCAAAGATTGATAGATTCATCACTACTTGGATTCAGGAGACCTGGTATGGCAGGAGGAATGGCAAAGGTTTTTATGCTGATCTAATGATTTGATGCAGGAAAGATCTCAAGTACTCTGCTGGTTATATAGCATATGGAACAGAGGGTCTGAAAAACAAGTTTGGATTTAGGTTTTCTAACTGTACCCACATTTCCCTCTAGATCTCTTTGTCATTTATTGGATATTTTGTGATCAGGTGGGATACAGGTTTTTGCACACAAGGCTTTTTTTCAGATCCCATCTAAAGGGAAAATAGAATTCACACAAATAAGTTACATGGGCACTTCCAGCTATTCAGCAAAGATTTTTGCCTGATCGAACTAAACTTGGAGAAATCATAGAATCAACCAGGTTGGAAAAGACCTCAGAGATCATAAAGTCCAACGTATTACCTAACACCTCATGACTAACTAAACCATGGCTTCAAGTGCCATGTCCAATCCTTTTTTGAACACCTCCAGGGACAGTGACTCCACCACAAGAATGTTTGAAACCATTTCCTCTGCAAACTTTCCATGCTGTGGCATCAGTGCCACACTGATGTGCCTTCTCAAAAACCGTATTTACTGTGGGACTGAGGGGGTGTGGGGGTGTGTGTTAATATTTTACTTTTCACATGCTAAGCATAACACTTTAACTTAGCACCCATGCTAAGTATATTGCTCTTTAGTTTTTCAACATGGTAGCTCCTAAATCACTTTACAGTGTCATAAAGCATTCAGTCTGTTGGCCTATACTTAGTAACATTTTGCAAACTGAATTACTCATACCACAGAGTTGCTAACATGGACAGTAAACATTTTATTTCACTTGACTGCAAAGCTCATGAATCACCTGAATCTGCTTCTCCACCTATATGCAGACAAAATTAAACATGATAGAAGGAAAAAAACCCAACCAACCAAACCAACACAAGCCCTCTGAGGAGAGGCTGAGGGAGCTGGGATTGTTTAGCCTGGAGAGGAGGAGGCTTAGGGGTGACCTCATTGCTCTCTACAACTTCCTTAAAGGTGGTTGTAGCCAGGAAGGGGTTGGTCTCTTCCCTCTAGCAACCAGCACCAGAACAAGGGGACACAGTCTCAAGCTGCACCAGGGGAAGTTTAGGCTCGAGGTGAGGAGAAAGTTCTTCACAGAGAGAGTCATTCGCCATTGGAATGGGCTGCCCAGGGAGGTGGTGGAGTCACCATCCCTGGAGGGGTTCAAAAGGGGACTGGACATGGCACTTGGTGCCATGGTCTAGTCATGAGGTCTGTGGTGACAGGTCGGACTCGATGATCTTTGAGGCCTCTTCCAACCTTAGTGATACTGTGATACTGTAACAACCCACCCCCCCCCCCCCCCGACAAAACCACAAAACCAGACCAGAACTGGTTGAAGCCACCAGCATATTAATGTCATCATGAGATAAGGCACTTTTTCCTGTTGATGGCCATTGCTCCTTGAAGACAAATCAAGGTAAAATCTGGATTCCTGGTAAGATGTGTCACAGATTTTTAGCGTCCTGGAGAGAAGCTGTACTTCAGTCATTTTACACTCAAAACCTTTAACGTGATCAGCTCATTTATTAACAACCTTGAACTCCAAATCTCTCCCTCTACCTTCTCCTTCTTATTCATCAGTGGTAATATTCTGTGAACCAAATTATACTCTCCAATACACTTACATACTAGAGACAATGCAAATGTTCAATCTTCTTTCAAAGCATAATTAGTCTTTGTTCTCAATGAAGACTCATTAGCAAGAAACAACCCACCCTGATTTGTAAGGCTAGGAGTGGTGATTCCTGTCTATAGTGAAGGGAAGGGATTGGATTAGTATGGGGAGGATGAAGGCAGACTCTTCTCAGTGGTGTCCAGCGACAGGGCAAGGGGCAATCGACACAAACTGGACACAGGAGGTTCCACATTAACATAAGAAAAGAAAACAATCTTCACTTTGACGGTGGCAGAGCACTGGAACAGGCTGCCCACGGAGGTTATGGACTCTTGCCTCTGGAGACATTCAAAACCTGCCTGTATTTATTCCTGTGTGATTTACTACAGGTGAGCCTGTCCTAGCAGAGGGCTTAGACCAGATGATCTTCAGAGGCCCCTTCCAACCCCTATCATTTTGTGATTCTGTGATTTGAAAGCCTGAGTTATTTGATATGGAATTGCTGAAGCAAAATAAAATAACAATCCATTACCTTAGAGCTGTCATGGGTAGTTCTGTCCAGATGGATCAAACCAGAAGACCCTAAGATTAATGCACAGATAGTATCTTTGGATACCATAACCACTGATTTTCTGGAGCCATTTGGGCTCACAGAAAGTGATGCAGTTTTGGATTTGATCCCATGGAAAATCCATTCTAAATAGTGACTCAATAGTACTTCAATTTAATATTAATTAGTTTTAAAAGGAAAACAAAAAAAAAGAGAAGAAAATCAATTAGCAGGAAATTAGCAACAGCTAGGAAGTCAAAATGTTTGCAAGAGACATTGAAAAGGGAGAATCCATGCTGTAACTTACAGGAGTTTAATTGTCCAAATATTGTAAGGCAAAATTGTAAGTTTAACAATAACAACCTGCTAGGACCAGGTAGTAACTCTGCAAAAGCTCTACAGCAGCCCAAGCATGACATTGTCGAACTTCTCACAGACATTTACCCAATCACTCACAGCAGGCTTGGTGCCAAATGAATTGGATGCATCAGCTGGGACATTATTCTTGAAAAAACATAAAAGCTGCTCTGGGGAGTTCCATTTCAGTTAGTCTGATTTTCTATCAACCCAATTGTACAGATTATAATAAACAACAGAAGACAGAGTCATCTGGATTTCTGCAATATATTGGAGGAGAGTCCACACAGCCTTTTTAAAGCAAAGTATGCTCATGAATATGCGAGTGTTTCTGGAGGAGCCAGTATGCTTTTGGTTAAGATGGTTTCTTTAACTGAGTATGTCTGGATTTACAAGATTATTTTTTCTGTCACAGTCTTTCCCTGAGCTACCATGACATAAGAAAACATTATCAATAAGAAGGAAAGAATGGGTTAGAAAATTCAGTTTTCATTATGGAGGAAGACAGGAAACAATGGGAGGTTCAGCCTGACTTCTCTGGGGGCAAGGCTATATAAATTAGGGCTTGTCAGCTTGGAAGAGAAGTAACTGAGTTTTATGTAGTCATAAATGACAAAGAGAAGCTGAATAGAGAATGATTAATCATTCTGTCTTTCTCAGAAAAACAGAACTAAGGGACACCCAATTAAATTACTAGGCAGCAGATTTAAAGTAGATAATAGCAAGTAGTTTTTCTTACAATACATAATTAAATTGCAGTGCTAATTGCTACAGGGTGTTGTAGAGTCCTAATGTTTAGATGATTTAAAAAGGGGGCTTGGCAAATGTAATATTATTACACATTGGTGGCTATCAAAAATAAATGGTCCAGATGTCTCAGTTTGGTGATTTCTGAAAGCTGGAGAAAATCCCTCAATGTTTTTATTGTTTCTGAGATATTTTCCTTACAAAGCTACTATCAGTCTTTTGTTAAAGACAGAATACTGGATTAGATGGCATAGTAGTGGCTCTATTTTTATAAAACTACTTTCACAGTAATTTTTCAGACTGGAATTGCACTTTAAAATAATCTCACCAGACTTGGGACTTCACTGTCCATGCTCTGACCTTATTGTAACACATCTTTTGTATAGCCCAGACTGGATTACTGCAATTAATTCTTTACTGGCTTGCCTGAAAGGCAGGTCCAGCCTGCAGCTATTGCATCATAAAGCAACAGGCTTATTATCAGAGAAGAGCAGATGGGATTTGTAGACTTCTTGCTTCTTTGTTCTCTTATTGGGAACCTATTAGTAACTATAGGGAATCACAAATTTCTACTATAAAATACCATGTAAGTACCATCCAATAGTAGATCTCTACCGCTTTAGGGTGCTTTACTCAGATCCAGGAACAACAGGTTTCATGGGCATGGGTTGTTTGGGGTTGGCATTAAAACACATTTTATCAATGCCTTAAACAAAACCAAAAAAGGCATGGAACCACCAAGCCTTCATTGTGTTTTGTAAAGAGCTGATGAAGATCTGGGATGATCCAACTCATCAGCTAGTGTTCATAAACACACATCTTATCTGCCAGCACCTCTACATGATTAGTGAAATTACATGTGTATTTAAAACAGAGCAACAAATAGAACAGTGAAATACATTTTTACCCTTACTAGATCCACCTATCCAGGAGATGCCTGGAGAAAAGGCAGGGTCTCACAGTGCCTGTGAGCAGGGAATGTCAAGTGCACATAAGTTTAAAATCTTTTCTACCCACACTGCTGAATGAACATTAGGCTCAAAGCAGTCTTGCTTAAGGAAGAGCCAAAACTCTGGACCATCTTGGAGACTAGATGCAATGAGCTGATCCTGCCTGTGATCAATTAATCTGAACTGCCTGGAAAAGCTCTTGTACCCATCCTAGGGCACTATGCTCAGTCCTAAGCTTTTTCTTCTTAGGAACTGTTCTGAAACAAGTGTCTGCATGCAGCATTTATGCATGTGGCACTAACAGTGCAGTTGAAAATGTTCAACTACTTTTACTCATCATTGATGACAAACATTTCCATGGCGACTTAAAATTCTACGAGATGATGCTACATGCTCTAGGGTGTCTCCAAATATGTCTCCTGATGTATCTCCAAACTGTGTCTACATCAATTATTTTATTTTCTTTTTTAAGGATGCAATATGCTCACCACACTGCCATGTTCCTTGTTCTGGCATTCTGAAAAACAGATACCCATTTCCTGCTTTGCTGTTGGCCCACTAAATAACGCTGTCTTTTTCAAAGAGAAAAAGTCATTCCTCCATTTTGAATCTCTTTTGAGTATTTCCTCTGCCTCATTGCATTTTCCAGCACTGATATTATCAAAAAACCTCTTCTCAGCCTTTTTTTCATTGTTTATTACTGGTGTCTAATAAACTCAGTATTATATATGCTGTGAATGATCCTTTTTATCACTTTACAATCTTACCATATACATTTCTAAGAACTAAGGCTAGTACCATTATTAGGGATAACAACCTGAGAGATACGGCTTTTGCCTGTGGTTATCCATGTAGAAACCCAATCCTTCTTTTACACATGGGAATAAAGATTGTAGTTATCTGTAGCAGTGAAAACAGGATTATGTTACTTACTCTGACAATGCGTGGCAGAATTAGAGCCAGACAGTTTCTACACTCTCAATGTTTTTCCACTTCCTCCAAATGGATGGTGGAGACCAAACAGAAGTTCTGGATTAAGTTCCGCCTGGTCCCAACATAGTACACTGTGGGCTGTACTTGTTTTCCTCACTGGTAAAAGTTACATTATCTGAAATTCAATGCTTCATGCCCTGCTCTATCTTCCTTTCCAGCCATTCTTGTAGTACCAGTTGTTATTTGCACTGCAAAAGTATCTAAAAGGCTGATAAACAATAGTGCCATTGTCCTGTGCATGTGCAGAAGTTTCCACTATAAACGAGAAAACTTACAGGTTGGATGATTTCAAAGTTGACTTGTGGCCTAAGCAGAGAATGCATGCCTGTTCCTCCTCATGTTAGAAACCCGAGAAATGAAGTACCATGAAAGCAGTGGTGGCTGTTATTGCTACTGCTCTGTCTAAAGCTGCTGCTCAAGAATTGGGCAGTGACCAGCTCATAGCTATTAGTGGGTTACCAAGTAACTTACATGCTTCCTGGGGATAGGTCCTTTATTTTCACATCAGAGCTTTAGGAGACTTCAGAGTTTCCTCTGCAGTTGTATTTAGGCAAAACATACAAAACAAGTGTTGTGTGACAGCTAAAACTGCCTTGGCAACACTGAATCTCTGCTCACCTGCTAAGTGGGAGGAAGGGTCATAAGTAATGGTTTCTTTCAAAACCGATCAATGAAGGACAATGTGAAAACACTACCTTGAGTAATGTTATTCTCAGGTCTTAAGCCTTGAATGTTACAAACCCATCTGTGTATCATTAAAGGAAGCAATTTCAGTATGAGGACATCTTTGATCTCAGGGGTTTTCCCAGCATAAACAATGATGTATTTCTGTGCTACACTTCAGCTCTCTTGCTTCACCAGTACCTATCTTCAACAATCCTTCGCTTTCCTTGCTACAAATCAAAACTTCTAGAATCAGCACGTTTCAACTCCACAAACGGCTGCTTTTGGCTAAATTCGTTCCCTTCAAGCCCAACAAAGCATCTATTTGTGATTCTTATTCCCATCACACATTCAATCTGCATAATTACAACCCTGACACCACCAGGCTCTAATTGCACGGCTCACGAAAACAGAGGCGTCCTGGGCCGAGTCCAACCCGCGGCTGGGGTGTGGGGGAAGGCACCTTTGTTTAAAGACCTGCGCTGACGCAGGGCTGCCCCCGGGGCTAGCGCGGAGGTTTCCTCCAAAGTGGTCCTCATTGCCCCCTTCCCCTGTGTGGATGGAAGGGTAGCCGGGCGGCTTTGTTCCCGCCGTGTTGCGTGTGCGCTGTACCCCGGCTACCGGAGTGGGAGGAGATCCCACCCGCGTCCTACTCGCTGCTGACGAGAAGGCGCAAGAGCAACGGCGGAGGAGCGGGGGCGGGTAGCGTAGCGCTGCGCAGGGCCGGGCCGAGCCCCTAACGCGGCAAGCGGTGCTCCCCGGCCCTCCTCCCGCCTTCCCACCACCCTCGGGGGCCGGGCGCTGCCCTCCGGCGGCGCGGCGGAGCAGGTGCCGGTGGCGGCGGGCCGGCAGGATGGAGGCTGCCTTGCTGAAGCCGGCGATGATGGCGGAGGTAAAGGGGAGCGGCGTTGGCTCCGCCGTCAGCGCCGAATTGGAGGTGAAGAAGCTGCAGGAGCTGGTGCGGAAGCTTGAAAAGCAAAACGAACAGCTCCGGAGCCGCGCCGCCGCTGCCGCGGTCACGACCGGCCCGCCCAGCCCTCACCTGCTGCTGGCCCCGCCGCCGGCCACCGGTGGACTGCGCCCCGCCAGCCCCCCCTCCGTGGCGGGCGGTGGGGCCGCGCCGTGCATGCCCAGCCCGGTGCCCACCCTGCTGTGTGCCACCGCGCTGGGCCCGCCGGAGCCCCTCGCCTATTTCAAACCCTCGACCGGCCTGCCCGCGGCTGGCGGCGCGGGGCAGGAAGCTGCCGGTGGCAGCAGCCCGGGGACGGTGGCGGCCACGGTGCTGGACGAGGTTGCGGTGCTGGAGTTAGAGGACGGCTGCTGCGGACAGGACGAGGATACATGGTACATGCGGCTCGGCCCGTCCCTGCCCCGCCCCAGCTATGTCCCCCGCCCCAGCTATGTCCCCCGGACCCGGGCATCTGTAGTCCCCCGGTCCTCGGTCGGGCTGGCGGCATACGCCACCTCCCGCAGCGCGCACCCTGCTGGTGCTCTTCAGGCTGTGCTTAGCATTAGCCCCAAAATCCACTTGATCTCATTCTGCTTAAACTTCAATCTGCCTGTTTTTGTGTTTTTCTTTTTTCTTCCCCCCCCGCCCCCTCACCCTAAAATGTGTCATCACTGCGGTTGGTCCTACGGACGGATGGGGTTCAAGGCGGAGGTGGGGGGGAGGGGGGCTTTGCCCCGCCCTCCCGGCTCGCCTAAGGGGTCGCGCCGTCGGCGGGTCGTTTCTGATCCTTTTCCCCTTTGAGGAAGGTTGTCTTTCTTCAATTTCAGGTGTCAGACAAGTTTTAGCCTCCTGTTTACATAAGGAATTAAAAATAACGGAATTGTGTCGGGGAAAGCCTTTATCTGAGCTGCGCTGCTTCCCCATCCTAAAATCTCTGCTCAATTGTCTTTCATTTTAAGGAATTTCGGAGGCCTTTTGTTTTCTAGGCATTGATCTAAATGGTTGGTTGTGTATCTTGAGCGCCAATGTAGCTCCAAAGGACTCGTCTGAGTACTGGTAAATTGAAGTAAAAGCAGAAATGAATTGCGAATGAATGTAGCGGAAAATAAAATCGACCTAGAGGAATGATAACTCTCACTTAGCTAGAGGGGGAATAACAGACTAGAGATATAAATAAGTAAGCTTGGTGCCTCAAAACTTGTCTCAGCAATATGGACAAACACTGTAGACATGCTGCTAGAATACAGTAGAAATCATTGGCTACATAACCATGTTAAATCTAATTGATGCCCAATTGTTCTAATGTGTCATCAACAAAATACAGATAGTCTGTATTTAAATAACTGTTTTAAATATCTGTCAAATCTTCAGTGTAGCTTTTTATGCAGTCAGTTTTTAAAGTGAGCTGAAGTTTACCTCAGCTGTGAATAAAATACAGTATAATGCAGCTGAGATGCATTTAAACATTCCTGGGTTTGGCTAAACAGAAAGGATTTAAAACAAAAATAATCTAAATATTTCTTGAATGCTGGTTGTGTGTACTTCATGGTGCACATTAATACCATGCTGCAGTTTGGGAAAATTTGCCTTTGGGAATCATCAACAAATTGTATGGACATTTTTGTCACTGTTTCTTCATTATGTGTACCATTAGTCTGTGCAAGGCTGTTTTGGGGTTGTCAGTCCGTGCTTGAATCAAATTTTACAGTAGCCCTAACTCCTAGCATTCCTTCACATGATGGAATATCAGATTTTAATTTTTTCTTAATTTCACCCTGTTAAACAAAATATTTTCCCTGTTTACATTTTTGGGATGGTAGAAAGTTGTCATTAATTTAGGCGGCTTGGTAAACTTTCCCTTTTTGATTTGCCCCCTGGAAACGATCCTAAACATTTTGGGGGTGGGAAGGTGGGGGAAGAATTTACCATTGTGTCACACACTTACCTGTCCAGAGGAAGACTTTAGTGACAGGGACTTGTTAACAAATTGATTCCAGAAAGAGTGAGTTGTTTTAACTGTCGAAGGTTTGAGTTCAAGGCTGAATCTCTGTCATTTTCCGTGAAAGGTCAGCTCTGTAATGCCAACTGCTTGGGGCTTTTTTGGAATGTCAGTCTTTAAAGCAGACTACAGTTGGGAAAGCCAAAGACCTATGTGAATCCCAGTTGCTGATTGGTAATTTTATGCCTTAAATACCTTTTGGTTTTTGTTTTGTTGTTGTTGTTTGTTTGACTGCAGTTACAAAAAACCTTGCCAAAATAGCATCATTACAGGCAGGTCCAACTTCTTTTTACTGTTCAGCTTTTTATACAAACCTCTGATCATCAGTCAGATGTGTGGCCTTTGAAGCACTTCTACAAGTTCACAGGAAAGTGGAAAGCTGCTTTTTTTTTTTTGAATTTTCATTCTTCACAGTATCATTTTTTTAAATGCAGGAAGTTGAGGGAAATGAGTCCTCTCCTCAGAGAAATTCAATAGTTGATCTCTGCTGGGATTACCAAGAAAGATAGAAATCACAGTAAGGGTATTTATTCCTTCTGAGGTGCATAGAGAGGTCTGATGGACTTCAAAGGGAAAAAAAACCCAGCAACAAAACACAACAAAACGCAACAAACAAACAAACAAAAAAACCAACATTGAGCAGACATGGGAGAACAGTTGCCCTTGGGGGAGTTGGCTGGCTGTTAAGCTGAAACCCCGAAGGTGAAAGGCTGCTGCCTCTTAGTGGTCCCCTGAGGAGCTCAGTTTTGGTTTTTTGGGGTTTTGGTTGTTGTTGTTTTGGTGTGTGTTTTTCTCCCCTGGTCTTTTGTTTTGCCTGTGTGCAGGCCACATTCCTCTGCAGCCGGTGTTTTCGCTGGTGCCTGAAAATCTGCCTCTGACTGACTGTCTGCAGCCCCATCGATCAGACATGGTCAGGTCAAAGAGCCACGAGCCGTCTCCAGCAGCCAAGAATAGCTGCCTTCCTGGGAGATTTGTGCTCTCCCAGGTGAACCGGTGTCTGCCTCTGTTCACTAATCTTCAAGGGCAACAGCAGCAACATGGATCCCAGCTTCAAGAATTTCCCTGTGAAATCTGCTTTGATACCTGGCTTCCTAATGTGCTCGATTGTCTAATTAGTTGCTTACTCTTGTTTGAGAATAACACCTATCCACTAGCTTTTTTTTGCCCTTTCTCTTTTTGCTCAAATTGAGTATCTGAATTGGATTTTCAGTGTTTTGAATCTTTAAAAATCTGACTTGTGCAACATCTGGTTCATTTGGGAGAACATACTGTGTATGAAAATTCAATTATTATAATCAGCACTTTGACAAGTTGATTAAATTGTTAGCGATCAACGAGTGAAATAAGTAACATTCAAACTGTGATTTAAATGTAAAATCAAATACTGCAGTCATTGACTCTCCAGTAAAGATAAATATGAAAGGGGAAACTTGTAACACCTTTGGGTGTGTGTACAGCACATGATTTGGGCAGTGATGAAATAGCAACACTGGTAATGATGAGTTGGAAGATTTATATGGGAAATATCCTTTAACTTTGTTTTGATGTAGCAGACCTGTAAGGTTCATGTTTTGCCACCTAGTTTTCTGTGGAGAGAACACAGCTAATGTAAACTCTTCTACTTGGGAGTATCTTTTGTTACCATGTTGCAGAGCTTTGCACTGGTACAGGAAAGTGAGAATACAAAAGTAAACAGTTAAGCATTGCACATCTCACTGATGCTTGTGTGTATTTTGGTTAAGGTTATACGTCCTGCCTACCAAGATTCTCACTCCTCCAGAGAAATCACTGAGTCCTCTGCAGTGGTGCAGGCGTGTTCTGGATCATCCAAGTCCTGAAATAGAGGCTGCAAAACGGTCCCTGTGCTTTAGATTGGAACAAGGTAATCTTAGTCTTTCAGTTTCTTTCCTAGCAAGTTGGCATTTCACTCATGTTTGGTGTTTTTCACAATTTAGCAAGCTTTGCTGATGGCAGATACGCATTTTTTTTCCCTGTGTATGCAAATCTCTCTCTACTATGCAAGTCCTAACAATGTAAATTTGTATTTTATTTGCTGGGCATGTTTTTTTTTCCTAAAGTGTTTTCCTTCTTTGTTTTCCTTGTCTCCATGTCGTTAAAACTTGGCAATTCACTTCAATTTCTTAAAGAAGTGGACCTCTTGGAAAGAAAGAGTTGATGCTGACTTTATTATTAGTAAGAGATTTGAAGATTAATGCTCTAGTGATTAGTACAGATTTGAAAAATAGTGCTTTTGGATTTTTGTAAAGCCCAAATTATCATGGTGCTGCTTATTTTTTAAGGTGTATTTGTCCACATCTCATGTAGAACTGGGACTGCTAAATACAGGACAGCCCAAGAAGAGCTGTAACTTGACTGTTAGCACTGCTTTGTGGGGCTCGTGGTAGTGTCAAGTACTGGGATCAGTCTGATGGTTATTTGCTGATGGGTATATGCTGATGAACTTCTCGAGCTATATCTGGGTCTGCTGAATTTTCTAAATAAATTATCAGCCAGCATTATTTTAAGTTTTTTCCATCTAGGGTCCCTTTAAGATTGCAATAAGTGGTGTTGAAGGAAGGGATAAAGGTGGGATATTATCTTAAGGTTTATAACTCGCTAGGAAAGAAGCAGCAAATGAACGTTACAGGAAAGTGATGGGAGAAGGAAATAAAGCTAATGACAATATGAGGTTGTATAAGCTAGCTACAGTCATCATTAAGAGAGGCTGAGCACGTTCCTGTGTGCTTTGGAGGATATACATACCTGTGGGTGAGTTTTACCCATTGAACCAGATCAGTCTCTGAAGGCATCTGTTTCTTTGTGTTGGCTATAAAAGATCCTACACTGATTATTGTCCTAGCAATATTTAATTGAAATAATATGCCTGAAGTTATCTAGCTTTAGGGTTGAATTTTGCTTGTGATTTGAGCACCTGAGTTCAGGCATCTGTAGTGTGAGCTGAATGTCCATACATGGCAGTCAATGGGAGTTTTGTTCATAGAGTTTGGAAAATACAGGGGGAGCTGTAGGTGTTTGCCTTAGGATGAAGTCAGTAGCTGTCTTGACTCCACTGGTGGTAATGGGCGCTTGGCATTCAACTCCTGTATGGTCATCTCAGTGTACATCTATGTGGTATATGGTGTCTCAGTCTGGAGCTAAATCAGTGTAGAAGCTCCTTCTAGATTGTCCCACCCAGCCATTTAGTGCTGTTTGAGGTAGCCTCAGTTACTCTGACCTCCAGCTTCCAGTCAGGATGAGTACAGACCTTCCATAGGTCCTATGCTTTAGCATGCTGTTCCTTTGATGATAATTTTGGTCTCTCAGATTGACCCAATGCATCTGGCTATGGGCAACTGAGTCAAGACAAGAATTTGTATGTGGAAACAAGCCAGAAGAGCATGCAGCTTACTTATCCCCTAGAAGGTAGTGTTTAAATTTATTAGGTAATAAAGGGACTAGAAGGGCAAATCTGTTGTTTGAAATTTAAATCACTCTGTGGTTATTAGTCTAATCTGTGCAGCAAAGTCAGAGCGACTGATGTACATCACGTAAGGTCATGGTCATAATGAGTGCTTGTGGTGGTGGGTTCAGAGATGCTTAGCCTGAATAGGAGGAGGCTCAGGGGAGACATTGCTCTCTACAACTACCTGAAGGGAGGTTGTAGACAGGCAGAGGTTGGTCTCTTCTCCCAGGCAACCAGCACCAGAACAAGAGGACACAGTCTCAAGCTGTGCCAGGGGAGGTTTAGGCTGGAGGTTAGGAAGAAATTCTTCATAGAGGGAGTGATTGCCTATTGCAGTGGGCTGCCTGGGTAGGTGGTGGAGTCACCATCATTGGAGGTGTTCAGGAGGAGACTTGATGGGGTGCTTGGTTGCATGGTTTAGTTGATTAGGTGGTGTTGGATGATAGGTTGGATGTGATGATCTTGAAGGTCTCTTCCAACCTGGTTTATTCTATTCTATTTCCTGGGCTCTGTGAAAGGTTTCTGAGAAATTATATGCCAGGTATGAAACCCATTATGGGAGCAGTAGGCTCAAGAAGTGCATGGACTTGTATTTCTACTGCAGCAATTCTATGCTAAAATTATTTTAATTATTCAATTAGACTTGATTAACTCTTACATTTCTAAATACTTTCTTTTTATCACCTCTACCTTTAGAAGTAGCACAAAGTGAGCAAATGTCTTATTTCATAACCTATCTTTGTAAAAGTAGGTTTCACATTGTTTATTTGTTCTTTAGTTTTGAACCCAGGTGTGAGATTGTAAGTATCTAGTAATTCTGGTTTGAAGTACACCATTTTCTGTCATGTGACTTTCCTGGGGTTTTATGTTGCAGTGTGCTCTAGTAATTAGTGTATAAATACACGTTGTTCTTTCTGGTACTGAAGTTTCAAGCTTTCTACTTCTAAGTTGAAGGATGGGTTTTTTCCTTTTAGCTGGATGCCTTGAGAGAGCATTTTAGAGGGATTTTTGAAATACCTTTATGCCTTGTAAAAGTATAGATGTTCTGTAGTTGTTTCATAGATGTTGGGTTTGCCTCATGCAATGCTTTCAGGAGCAGATGTAAGCAGGCGAGGATGTTTATTACGTTATACAGCAAAGTTATATTGTCTATCAGAAGGCACATGTGTCACATCTCAATTGGTCATTTTCTACTGGCATATGTGTAATTAAGGCATATAATAGGTCAAAATAACAAAACAATATTTTAACATGTCCAACCAAATTCTGCCAAGCTTCTCTCCTTCAGTTACAAGGTGTTTATATCACCCTCAGAGTCAAAGACAAAACATAGCCCTCTCTAATTCGAGCAAAGGCAAATCTTCATAGCCTTCCAAAGCTATCTGAAAACAGCCCTCTTCCCACATCGCCTTTTTTGCTTGGCACTGAGTCAGCAGTAACAGTGATGTACTTGAATTAGTAAATGTGGAGTCAAAACCTGTTTATAATGCACCATTCTGTGATTTCTGAGGGGCTCAGAGGTTTGAATTTGCTTACTAGTTTTGTCCAAAAATTAGCACAGTTTAGATTGCCCATAGCTCTTTGGAGATGACAGTGTGTGTAGTAATAAGAAGCCATAAAAATTGATTTTTGTTTGCAAAGTCAGCATATCTGACAAAGCACACACAGAAAGATCTGTGAGCCAAAAGAAGTAAAAATTGGCTATTTTTCTGAGTTTTAAGTTCTCATGATTTTTAAATCTATACTCTTTTGTTCCTTCTTGTGTAATTTTTCCGTACTACAGTATATCCTGATTTCCATAAAGGTATTCATTTGTTGTCTAAAATATCCCAGCTCATAACAAGGCTGAAGGTCTTGTGAAAGAATTCTGCCAAAGCTGCCCAAGTTGATGAAATAACACAGTGACTACTTGGACTTTCAGACTGGACACTCACTTGGCTGATGCTAGTTAACTTTTCATGTTGTTGTGCTCACCGGCCTCTGTGGTTTTTGATGAAAATGCCTGGTTTAAGCATGTCAGGTTGGAAGTAAGATTCCATCTTGGCATAAGTCTTTAGGGGTATGCACAATGGTGGTGTCCAGCATTTGGTTCTGCTGTGAAAGATTTTGAGAACTTGAACGATTTTCTTGCATTTTCTCCAATCTACCACTAAACTGCTAAAGTTTTGGGTTTTTCATTTTGTGATGGGCTAGGCTTATTACAAGCCCTGTTTCTGTGTATTGAGTATGCTAGCTTTAAGAAAGATGAAGGTTAAATGTAGCCTCTTATGCTGAGATCTTTGCTCAGCCTTACTGTGTTTTCTGTGAGTAGTTCTAATATTGAGGTTGTGTTTGTGGTTATTTTATTTTTCCCTCGGTGGCCTGACCTGGATTACTTCTTTAGTTTTGCTCTTCTTCAGTCATCTTTTGTTTGAAACCCTTGTGGTTTGTTTTGTTTACAGCAGTTCTCTATCTACTGTAGTGTCAGTTCCCTCTCCATTCTGTTATTAGTATTGCTGTCTGGTTTATTTCTTTAATTGAAATCAACAGAACTGTACCACATCCTTAACAGTGCAGTGGAGCTGCTTCTGTATTTTCTTGGTAATACTTGGAAATGTTGGGACATGTCAGCAGCAAGCCCAGTGAGCAGAGAGATGTGATGTGTAAACATCCTAGCAGGTGGAGATGGGTATAACTCCTTTGAAATCGATGAGATGGTGCTGATTGACACCCTGGCTAAGATACCTTGTATAGCTTCAGTTCTGTAAAGTGCTGTGGAGCAGGCGGGTGGATGAACTGAGGAGAGGAGTTAAGAGGCTTAGCAAGGAGTCAGTCTGTAGGAGCTCAGCTTTTATGCAGGGCTTCAAAGCATATCATCCAATTCAGCCTTCCAGACAGAAAGCTCCTCTTTCTTGGAGAATATGAAGTATTGGCTAGATTCAGAGTTTGGCTTAGATGAATTCTTACTTGAGGTGTTTAAAAAGAGTAGGCAACAGAAGTCTGTAGCTTTTGCAATCGGCTGCAGTAATTTATAGTCTTCAGCCTAAACTCTGCTTTGTTTTGTAAAAAGTCACATGCTTCAGAATGAATGCTGCTATGTCACCTGTGGATGATAAGGTATGATATGAAATAGATAAATTGTGGTTTATGTTGAATTGCTTATCATTTCACAAAACCCAAGAATTCCATCAGTGAAATTTTAGACTTGATTTTGCTGGCTTCCAGTGTCATGTGATAATTAAGTTTGATGCCCAAACATATACCCAGAAGAACCACCAGAGGAGAGAAAAAACCCCTCTCAAACCAAGCCAAGCAATTAAATTTGACAGTTACATATATATATGTGTGTGTGTGTGTTCAAAAACCCAACCAATAATAATACAGCTTGTATGGCTATTTGACCTGGTTGTGCAGCTTGTTACTTACATCTGAGAAGTTCTGGTCCATTATCCTAATCCTCTTCCATTTCCCAGTGGTTCATAGTGCATTCATGTTTTTTTGGAGTCCAAGATATAAAATACTTTTTGCCAATTGTTAAGATCTGTTGTCTTGGGGAACTTTTAGTCTGTTAACAGCAGAATCAAACTGAAAAGACTGTAAGTGGTTGAAAGCTTTTATTTTGTATGCTGGATGCAGGGCTGTACCCAGTGCTGGGTGGGATTCTTTTTATTATTTTAAAATAGATTTAAGTTTAAATGCTGTCCACTGGTGTGTCAGAGATGTGTGCTAACACTCGGGACTGGATTAATAAGATTTAATACATCTTTCTCATCTTTCTCTTTCATATGTAATGGAAAATACAGTTTGATGGAAAGCATTTTTGGGGTAGCAAATGATAATGTGCTGAAGGTTGCAGATGATTGGATTGTATTTCAATCATTACATTTGTAAAGTTCTGAAATGAATGGAAATAGTGGCACAGCCACTTTGATTCCTTTTTGTAGTATGCTTCTGATAATAAAAGTTGATGAGCAACTAACAGCATCTGATCTCCTCTGGGGAATGTATGTGCTGTTGTATGCATAGCAGGATTCTGCTGCAGCAAAAGCCTAGTGCTTGGAGCACACATACATGCAGAGGAGTTACTTCCTATTAGGTTTCCTTTATTTGAAGTAACCTGTTCTAACAGCTCTGTAATCTCAAGTAGTTCTTAGAGGTCTTTCAGCTGCTGGTATCACTGAATTTTCTAACACCATTGCTGCTGCTGCTTTGTATATTTGGACAAAACACAGTTTTGATACAAGCCTGTACTTGCATTTGCGGCAGAATATTTCTTTCTGCCACTGGAACATTTCTACTCTGCAAGTACACTTCAAGGTAGAAGTGTTGGTTGAAATCCCTCATGGCAACAAATGGGTGGATCACAGGGTGTTAGGGCTTGGAAGAGACCTCCAAAGATCATCGAGTCCAACCCCGCTGACAGAGCAGGACCATAGAATTAGATGCTTCCCTTGATTCATTTCACAGATGTGCCTATTTAATATAGTTCTTAATTATGACTTGTACTTTTTGATAAATTGTAATGTATACTATTCAAGAATATAGTACCATATTTGAGGACTGATTGTCCTACAGCTTGAAATTAAAAATGTCCTTAGAACTGATTTCTGGTTGTCGTTAGCATTCAGCATCTATAAAGGGTGGTAGAGAGGTGGTGTTGGCTCTTACCTCAGTTGAGAAGATACCCACTCTGTTTAGAGTATAGCTGTTCTAATAATCCATGATAGCTACTGAGCTGGAATTTTCAACTTGTGGTGAGTGTGAGAAGTTATGTCACATTTTATGTGAGGATTTCAGTAGGCTTATTTAAAGTGAGAGCAATTTGTGCTAGAAATACAGGCTCAAAAACTATAACACAGCATATGTCTAAAAGCAATTACACTAAAAATGCAAGCACAACTGTTTCTGTTTCTAAAGTACACAACTACTTCCCTGGATAGAAATTAAACAAAACCCTAGGTTTTATTAATGGACATGGGGAGACCTAAAAGCTTGTCTTCTGAAGAGAGGTTTTTTTGGTGGGCTATTCTGGAAGCTCTCATTTGGTTTTTGCTCCTGATAGTCATTGTTTGCTACTTTCCAAATCGTTGTAGCTTTTATCTTTCCATTCTGACTTCCTCTCACTGCCTGTTTTTGATGTTTTCAGAAGAGAGCTGGGAATAGCATTTCAGAATGTAGATGAGCCTCCCTCATGTGGTCTACAGAGGTAGCACTACTTTACTAAAATGTTACCAATTTTCAGACAGCACTTGGGTTACTGTCTTCAAAGTGCTGTGTCTTTTGGGAAACTTTTGTTCAGATTTATTCCATGACCCCTAAGTATCTTTTCAGACTTTTTTCTTTCAGGATATAGCCCACAGTCTTGTAAGTATGCCTGACAGTCCTTACCAGCTGACCTCACATTTTAATATAATAGAAAGAAGTAGATTATCTGCACTTGCTTTACCAAGTGCTCCACATCCAGCCTATCTGTTTGTATCTTCTGAAAATCAAGCATTTACAGCAGTAATTTACATTTAACTATGGATCATGCAAAAGTTCTTCTAATACTGTAAAACTTTTTGACTCTACCTGGTAATGAGATGTAGTCAGTGGTTGGGGCACTGTCTCTGGAGGTGTTTTAATACCAGGCTGGATGAGGCTCTGGCCAGCCTGATCTACTGTGGGGTGTCCCTGCCCGTGGCAGGGGCGTTGGAGCTATCACAGTATAACTAAGGTTGGAAGAGACCCCAAGGATCATCGAGTCCAACCTGTCTCCACAGACCTCACGACTAGACCATGGCACCAAGTGCTACGTCCAGTCTCCTCTTGAACACCTCCAGTGATGGTGACTCCACCACCTCCCTGGGCAGCCCATTCCAATGACGAATGACTTGCTCAGTGAAGAACTTTCTCCTCACTTTGAGCCTAAACTTCCCTTGGCACAGCTTGAGACTGTGTCCCCTTGTTCTGGTTGCCTGGGAGAAGAGACCAATCCCTTCCTGGCTACAAACACCTTTCAGGTAGTTGTAGAGGGCAATAAGGTCTCCCCTGAGTCTCCTCTTCTCCAGGCTAAACAATCCCAGCTTCCTCAGCCTCTCCTCACAGGGCTTGTGCTCAAGGCCTCTCCCCAGCCTTGTTGCCCTTCTCTGGACACGTTCAAGTGTCTCAATGTCCTTCTTAAACTGAGGGGACCAGAACTGGACACAGGACTCAAGGTGTGGCCTAACCAGTGCAGAGTACAGGGGCACAATGACCTCCCTGCTCCTGCTGGCCACACTATTCCTAATGCAGGCCAGGATGCTGTTGGCCCTCTTGGCCACCTGGGCACACTGCTGGCTCATGTTTAGGCGGCTGTCAATCAGTACCCCCAGGTCCCTCTCTGTTTGGGAGCTCTCCAGCCACTCTGGCCACAGCAACCCCATGCAGAGCTACAGGCTGGGGTCAAAGTGCAGCACCCGGCACTTGGACTTGTTAAATGCCAACCTGTTGGCCTCTGCCCATCTGTCCAGTCAGTCGAGGTCACTCTGCAGAGCCTTTCTACCCTCTAACTGATCAACATCTGCTCCTAGATGGTCCTTGTGGTCCCTTCCGACCCTGACTGATAGTATGATACTTGTGAAGTCTGGGCATTCATAGATTTGCTTTATCTTTTCTGTGTTGCAAAACCAGGGATAAGTTAGTATGAGTGATAGAGACAGGGGTTTATAAAAATCAAATTCCTAAGTCTTTTAATAAATATTCTTTCATGAGCATTCCCTAAAATATGATTTTTTTGGTAATTTTACTTTCAGATGGGATATAATTATAAAGTTTTTAATTACAGAAAATGCCCCCCCTTTTTTTTTTTTGTAGAGTATTCACTTTTGGGAGCTGTACTTGAGCCATTCTTAGTCTTTGAATGTGTCTTGATCACACACAGTAATTGAATACTTAATTAAAAGCTTCACTCTTCTGAGAAGGCTGAGATAGTCCTGCAGGAAGACTTAATGTACTTTTCTAAAAATTGCATCCTTCAGAAAAAAAGCAGCAGCACAAACATAGGTAATTGTTTGGAAAACACTTGCAGCAGTTCAGTGATTACATTTTTAGTAATGTTAAAGAATCATAAAAGAGAAGGGCAACGAGGCTGGTGAGAGGCCTCGAGCACAAGCCCTCTGAGGAGAGGCTGAGGGAGCTGGGATTGTTTAGCCTGGAGAAGAGAAGGCTCGGGGGAGACCTTATTGCTGCCTACAGCTACCTGAAGGGTGGTTGTAGCCAAGAGGGGGTTGGTCTCTTCTTGCAGGCAACCAGCATCAGAACAAGAGGACACAGTCTCAAGCTGTGCCAGGGGAGGTTTAGGCTTGAGATGAGGAGAAAGTTCTTCACCAAAAGAGTTGTTCGCCATTGGAATGTGCTGCCCAGGGAGGTGGTGGAGTCACCATCCCTGGAGGTGTTCAAGAGGGGATTGGATGTGGCACTTGGTGCCATGGCTTAGTCATGAGGTCTGTGGTGACAGGTTGGACTTCATGATCTTTGAGGTCTCTTCCAGCCTTGGTGATTCTGTGAAAATTAAGTCATGAAATAGACCTCATGTTCTTGATTTTTTTTTTTGATTGCAGTATTTGGCTGTGAGATGATGTGGAAAACTGATATAGGGCAACAATTGATTTTAAAGTGACATTAAGCTAACAGCTTAGATTTTATTTTGTCATTTCTATTTATTTATTGAATTGTTTTACTGCAATTAAAATGCCTTGTAAACCAAAACACAGGACATGAATTGGGACCACCACTACCACTTCTGCAATGTAAAGTTGCATCTGACTGGTAGCACTTTGTAATTTTTTTAAAAATTTATTTTAGAATTCTTAGGTGCTTGATGTATTTGTGATTTCTGGCTGCAGGCAATTTTTTTCTTCATAGAATCAGTCAGGGTTGGAAGGGACCACAAAGATCATCTAGTTCCAAGCCCCCTGCCATGGGCAGGGACACCCCACATTAGATCAGGCTGGCCAGAGCCTCATCCAGCCTGGGCTCAAACACCTTCAGGGAGGGGGCCTCAACCATCTCCCTGGACAACCCATTGCAGGGCTTCACCACTCTCATGGTGAAGAACTTCCTCCTCACATCCAGCCTGACTCTCCCCACCTCCAGCTTCATTCCATTCCCCCTAGTCCTATCGCTACCTGATATCCTGAGAAGTCCCTTCCCAGCCTTCTTGTAGGCCCCCTTCAGATACACAAAATGTCTTAAGTCTGTTGTGTGCAGGAAAGGATTTTGTGGCCTGTAGTGTGCGGGTGATAGCAACATCATCATCTGTTGTGATGTTAACTGCAAAGACTGGGCTTAGCATCCTAACTCCTTGAGGTTCTTATTTCCTAAAGGTTTGCCATGTCCCTTGAGTAGCTTTATGAAGCACTAGCAGGCCTGCTTTATGTTCTTGTTTTCCTCCTTCCCAATCTGTACAAAATGCAGGGGTGAGAGTGATTTGTAGGCCAGCATGAAACAGGGCAGGGTGGAATGATAGAGGGAATCATTGCTTCAGCCTGTTCCTCTGTGGCATCACCAGTTTTCTTTTTTGTCATTTCTGCCTCATATTGCAGTTGTATAGCCAACAATAAGAATGTCTCATGGTTGTGTTTTAATGTCTTTGAAACACTGGCTGTGAAATACTTCACTGTGATCACAAATGTACCTTTACAAATAAATAGAATAAGAATTTTGGTATGTAAGTAAGCAGATATGTTCTTGCTTTGTTGGACTTAGTCCCAAAGAGATTTTGGGGTGGGGTGTGTTGGTGTATGTGGGTGCTGATGGGTCTGAAATAATTACTTAGAAGAAACAAAATGTTTTTTGTGGAGAAGCTTGAGGAAACATCTTAAACTTTGTTGCACAAGCCCATTTCTGTTTACTGTGGTCATGACAGATTGCCTTTTGTACTGGAAAGTAAGATGTGGGCAGAAGGATGTTGCAGCAGTATAATAATTGTACTGATGGTGCTTCTGCAAGTTGTGTGCTTTGACTCGTGCCTCTTGTGCCATTCTCATGCTTTCTGTGTTGTGCTGTGTCCTTGCTTGATAATGTCATACTCCTCTCTTCCTCTGTCATGTTATACTTATGCCACTTGTTTGTGGGGAGCAAGTATTGTCTTTTTGTTAAATACTTGTACAATTCTTGCTGCAGTGTGGGTACCTCCTGAGAGATACTTACAAAGTGAAGTTTACTTAAGGAGTCTCTCTCAATGTCTGAAATCACCCCAGAGGAGCTGAAATTTAGGAATGTGCTCTGAGTTAGTGCCAATTTTTCTCTGGAGAGTCTGAAGAGATTAGTATGCTTAGGCTAAAAAATGTCTTTGCAGAAGCTCTAACTTCTGTGACAGTAATTATAATGGTAATGGTATCTATAGCAAACATTTCATTTTACTCATTTTCCTAGAACTAATTATTTGGTTAGTACTGCTTAACATTTGACTCTAGGTTGGTGTTGAACCATAATGCTACTTTACTATATAAACCTCTCTCAGAACTTTTGTTAATCCTAAACTCTCATGATTTTCCCCCTCCTGTTTGGTGTTCTAGAAGCATAAAGTAACTATTTTACAGTATCTTTTATTTTTGAAGGGGTTTGTATCTTTTCTCTGCTTTGGGTAATAATACTTTCACATAAGCACTTAACTGTGACACCTGCTATATTTATCTAGAGGCCACAGGGGTCCTGGAGGGTAAGTGCTGCTTTTGACCTCGATTTGAGCCTAGCTTTTATCTTTTCCAGTCTGAGTCAATATAGGCAGCAGATGTACTTGTGCAGAGAAAAAGGAGTGTGGTGTCTTATAACAGGGTGTCAGAGCCAGTAGCCCTAGACAATGGAGCTCTCTTGCAAAACCCTCCTGCCAGAGTCTGAAGTTCACCTAGTATGAAATTGTTAGCCTGTGCTTTTAGGAGAGACTGGATGTTAGGAAGAAATTCTTCATAGAGAGAGTGATTGCCCATTGGAATGGGCTGCCCAGGAGGTGGTGGAGTTGCCGTCATTGGAGGTGTTTAGGACGAGACTGGATGGGGTGCTTGGTGCCATAGTTTAGTTGATTTGATGATGTTGGATGATGGGTTGGACACGATCTTGAAGGTCTCTTCCAACCTGGTCTATTCTTATTCTATTCTAGTCTATTCTTAATTGTCTTTCTATGAGTTTTACAGAATGGATCCCTTACCCTTTGTGTTTACCTCCCTTGCAGATGGTAATATACAAAAAAAATACTAATTATGTATGCTACTAGAAATCTGGGATTTTGTAGGAAATGTAATTAGCTCTGTTTTTCCTCCAGCCACCTGTTCTCCTCAGCAGAAAATTACATTTTTGCTTTGAATTGTTGCTAACATATCTGCTTAGCAGTATAGTATGTATCCACTTAGGGGAACTGTCGTGCATCCTGTGTGGCATGAGGTAATGAAGTTCTCTTTTATTAACTGGAGCAAAACCCTAGCTACCTCTTCTGAAGTAGTGCACTAACCACTATTTATTAGTCTTTTTTTCCTTTTACCTCTAGTCCAATGAAAAAAAATAAAGAACAGAACATCTTCATAGGAAGAGCATGAGAGTACCTGGTGTAATAGCTGAGCTCTGATCTGCAAGGGGAGTTGAACCTGTTCTTTAAATCAAGCAGAGAAGGGATAAGTAAGCTTATTCCTCATCCTAGAGGAATTTGCTAAGTGTGTACTTACAGAGTGAAAAGGTGAAGGCACCCTTCTTCCTACATTTTGTGAATGACAGCTGAGCCCTTCTTGAAATCTAATTTAAAAATCTGATTTGTTCTCTAAAATAGTTCTTGCAGCATTTAAAAATATTAAATTTATTTGCCCTGTTGTTGAATGTTTGTGCTAATTGTCACATACTTGTGAAGGGTTTTAGTTGATGTGATAATTTTAAATTATTTTGTTTCTGGAATTGCACTTTTACTGCTGTCTCCTCTCATCTTTTATTCAGCCTGTCCAGCCGAGTTCTGTGGGACTGCTGTGATAGCAGTGACTCAACTCCTGTACTGAATGCATAGGAAGATAAATACAATGGCACTGACAATCTTAGAACTACCAGTGCAAAGACACAAAGGCTCAAGAGGTCACAAAGCAGCTGTTGTTCTCTAAGGGATGAAAGCAGCATTTCCAGGAGAGTTGATACGCTGCTGTCCTTGGAGTTTTAAAACTGCTTTTTGACAGATTAGCCTGGGGAAGTCTAATGTACAGTTGCAAGAGATTGATTAGACAAATAGCACTTCTGAACAAAAAAGCACTGTTTGGTTAAGTGGTTTTGGAAACAGACCTCTTTCTTAGACTGAAGTAAGAAAATACATAAGACCTGTGCTTTTTTATTATGTATAAAGCAGCTTGCTGTCAAGATTAAAGGTTCTTATGTTCTTAGCCTTGAAGGGCGTGCTTGTGTACAGAGCATATATAGTCATGCAGAAGACGTCACCCCTCCTTCTTGTGTTACCAAAACATAAATAGATCCTAAAAGTTGATTCTGTCAGTGCATACAACCTGTCTACACTCTGCACAGACATGCCAAACAGCCTTGCTCCAGTACACCCCCATGCTGCAGTGCAGTGCCATATGGATGATACACACTCCTATAATTGCCACTTGGATCTGACTGTAATAAATGCCATGATACTCTTTGTATTACAACTTTCATGTTACATCTTCACAGAATCACAAAGGTTGGAGGAGACCTCAAAGATCATGAAGTCCAACCTGTCACCACAGACCTCATGACTAAACCATGGCACCAAGTGCCACATCCAATCTCCTCTTGAACACCTCCAGGGATGGTGACTCCACCACCTCCCTGGGCAGCACATTCCAATGGCAAATGACTCTCTCAGTGAAGAACTTTCTCCTCACCTCGAGCCTAAACTTCCCCTGGCACAGCTTGAGACTGTGTCCCCTTGTTTTGGTGCTGGTTGCCTGGGAGAAGAGACCAACCCCCTCCTGGCTACAGCCTCCCTTCAGGTAGTTGCAGACAGCAATAAGGTCTCCCCTGAGCCTCCTTCTCCAGGCTAAACAATCCCAGCTCCCTCAGCCTCTCCTCATAGGGCTTGTGCTCAAGGCCTCTCCCCAGCCTCGTTGCCCTTCTCTGGAACGTTCAAGTGTCTCTCTGCTCCTGGTGGCCACACTATTCTTGATGCGTGCCAGGATGCCATTGGCCTTCTTGGCCACCTGGGCACACTGCTGGCTCATGTTCAGCCAGGTCTCAATCAGCACCCCCAGGTCCCTTTCTGTTTGGCAGCTCTCCAGCCACTCTTAAACTTAGAACCAGAGAATGCATTGGGTTGGAAGGGCCCCTCGAGGGTCATCTTGTCCAGTATTCCTATGCTGAATAAAATCATGCTGTTGGTTTACAACAGGAATGGGGAATGTGCTAGATCAGTCACCAAGTTCTGATTGTTTTAACAAAACCACACTCTTTGTGAAGTTTAATGGGCACACGTGTAAATAGAAAATTATTTGGAGGTATTTGGTCAGGCCTTTGCCCCGTCCCAGAGTATAATTTGGCTGCAGATGAACTACCAGTTTTCAAAACTACTTTAATTCTGAAGTTTAGCAGATGCTGTCTAGTGTTTTCAAGGATAATTTAACATGTTTTTGGATGTTTAAGGTTTAGAATAGAATAGAATAAACCAGGTTGGAAGAGACCTTCAAGATCATCGTGTCTAACCTATCATCCAACACCACCTAATCAACTAAACCATGCAACCAAGCACCCTATCAAGTCTCTTCTTGAACACCTTCAGTGATCGAGTACTGTGTCCAGTTCTGGGCCCCTCAGTTTGGGAAGGATGTTGACTTGCTGGAACGAGTCCAGAGAAGAGCAACAAAGTTGGTGAGGGGTTTGGAACATAAGCCCTACGAGGAGAGGCTGAGGGAGCTGGGGTTGCTTAGCCTGGAGAAGAGGAGACTCAGGGGTGACCTTATTACTCTCTACAACTACCTGAAGGGAGGTTGTAGACAGACGGATGTTGGTCTCTTCTCCCAGGCAAGCAGTACCAGAACAAGAGGACACAGTCTCAGGCTGTGCCAGGGGAGATTCAGGCTGGATGTTAGAAAAAAGTTCTATACAGAAAGAGTGATTGCACATTGGAATGGGCTGCCTGGGGAGGTGGTGGAGTCGCCATCACTGGAGGTTTTTAGGAGAAGACTTGACAGGGTACTTGGTGCTGTGGGTTAGTTGCTTGGGCGGTGTTGGATTGGTTGATGGGTTGGACGCGATGATCTTGAAGGTCTCTTCCAACCTGGTTTATTCTATGTATTCTATGTATTCTATGGTGACTCCACCACCTCCCCGGGCAGCCCATTCCAATGGGCAATCACTCTCTCTCTGTAGAATTTCTTCCTAACCTCCAGCCTAAACCTCCCCTGGTGCAGCTTGAGACTGTGTCCTCTTGTTCTGGTGCTGGTTGCCCGGGAGAAGAGACCAACCTCTGCCTGTCTACAACCAATGGTCCAGTGTAGTAACGGATTTCTGAAAGTATTCTGCTAAGAATTACTACCATCAGATCTGCCTGTAAAACAGAAATTTTGTTTTCTTCCTAGGGCAGTGATGGTCTTGCTCCCTCTACTCTCAGGTTCCTCTACCACGACATAAGAGGTGTGAGTTCAACTAGTATCAGCCTCCAGGCCATTAAACCTCCTCCTCCTGCAGCGAGCAGGGCATCTTTAACTACATTAAGTTGTGCAGAGTCCCATCAGGTTTGACCTTGCATGTTGTGGTCCCTTTCTTAAAGGCACAGCCTCAAATGGTCACACATGTCTCCAGGGATGGGGCCTCCACCGTCTCTCTGGACAATCTGTTCCAGAATTTCACTACCCTCATTGTAAAGAATTTCTTCCTAGGTCAGATATCCCCTTCCTATGCAAGTCATAGCTTCATCCCCAGCTGGCAACTAATCACCACACAGCAGTGGAAATTCACCTTTACCTGCTTTTGCTGCTACTGAAGAGAATGCTCACTGCATCCACATGACTTGTACAGGAGTGGATGAAGAGCTTCTGTGAATAGGGAACATGAAACTGGTGCTCTTTCCCCTTGGATGCTGAGGCAAACTTGCGCACATACAGCTGGTCTCATGGGGCAGAGCTGTGTGACTTGGGAGCAGGAGGACTTGTAACAAGAGAGTCACATACCCGATATGTGTACCAGATGGATTAGTAGCTTGAAAGCTTGCTCCTGCATAATAGATAAGTGTGTCCAAAGAAGTGGCAGACCAGATTTCTCGAAGTCAGCTGCACCACCAGATTCTTTTTAGGATGATGAAGTGCTTATTTAAGTGCACAGAGTTATGATCAGAAGCCCATATTACAAGCAAACCCCCCAACCCAACATGCATTATTAAGCTTTTATATGATACTAGGTTTCTCTCTTCATTTTTCCAGAATCTCAGCTAGCATGAGTGATGAGTTAGAGGGCTCAGCATGCCCATGGGGATGTGCCTGAGAAGAACTGTAGAGCTACAGCTCCCCCAATCCTTTCTGTGAGGTGGTTTGTGAAGTCTCTCAAAATAGCTGCTCTGGTGACTACTTTTCATCTCAAAATGGAACAACTCATCCTTGTGGTTTGGTACTGGGACAGCAAGTGCTGCTTCTGGGGCACAAGGAATTTCTGCCTTCTAGTTAAGGCAATTTAATTAACATTTTTGTTGACTGCCCTGATCAGATTATAGAACTAGCATTAAACTTAAACTTCCATTGTTTCTTCACAGCAGACCTGAAAATTAGTGACATAATGAAGCATTTTATACAGAAATAGGAAATATTAACTGTGTATATTCTGGTTAACACTCTAGATGTGTATAACCTATGCACAGGGACAACTGTGAAATACAAACCCTACAAACCACCCAATTTCAGGTGGAGTTGCCAAGACTGCATCTCCTTCCATCTCCATGAGCATATGTCATTGCTCCCATTAAAATTAAAGGCACATCTCTGAGAGATGGTGACAGTATAGCAGTACTAAGAGAAAACAGATTTATGTTCTTCCAGTTTTTGTAATGCTGTGCTCCATAGAACTCTGCCATTAGTAACCTAGCACTGTAGTTATCAAACTGCTGGTCACCAGTGCTTACTGTGGGAGAGCTGAATCCTGGGCAAGCATCTCTGATGAGGAGGATGCAAGTGTTGATTTATGGAAGCTGTAGAGGTGACTCCTGCAGCTCCATGCTCCTTGCTGTTGCTTATCAACAGATATTCCCTTGACTCTTTCAGACCTAGAGAGAATACACCATGCTGCTCTGTGGAGTAAATGTCCACTGGATTGAAATGGTGCAAGTTAATCAGCAGAAAAACATTGTCGGGGCACTGTAAGCAGGACGTAGTGAAGAATGGTCCTGAGACACACACTATAGATGTGCTGTTTTTCAGACCTGACAGCCAGCATATGAAGAAAAAAAACCCAAAGATGTTTTTCACTTCAAAATTTAGTTGGTTTTGCTATTTTTGGAGTATTGGATCAAATGGAGCATTTAAACCAGTGTTGAGTGACTGCAAAATACACTTTCCCCAGAAGTCTCGGGGATTTTGCTGTATCACACTTCTCTCTGAAATACAGACAAAGCAGTTATTAAAGATAATGAATTCAAGAAGGAAAATAAGTTTAGGATGAGTTTCACAATGCTTATGTAATGAGCATGAGATTTCTGAGTTTGCTTATGGTGATCTTACAGAAATTGATGTCTCTTTCACCAGTTGCATTAGAGTGGAGGTAGACCTGTGAGATATAAAGGAAAATACAAACTATGACACAAATCATGGCAACCAAAATATTTTCTTCTTGGATTGGAAGGCAGTGTTAAGCAGGTAGTAAAATGTGATTGCTATGGGATAGACTACAATAGCAATCTCTGTGTGAAGACACTACTCATAAATTGGTATGCTGTGGAGCTTTCTGCAAGGTTACTTGAAATACTTGAGACCAAATTAGTTATACCCACCAGGTTGTGTGCACCTAGATGCTAGTGGAGATGACACTAGTTTCTTGCCATGGTCCTGCCTTTCTCTGGGTAGGTGCACCAGCCCCTTGAGAGCTTTTTTTAGGGCTCTTGGATACTCTGCCATATGGTATAAACAAACCTGCAAATCCCACATGGATCCACTACATTTGGAATAAGATGATCTTGGGTAGCTGTGGTTGAACCTTCCTCTCATCCCTTTGTGCAGGGATGTAACCTACTTTTTCTTTGGCAAGGATATATGTCCTGTTTAATCTTCATTTATGCCTACAGGAATTGCTGTCCATTCAGATCTACTGGCTGAGACAATTACATGATAGCTTCCTTGCCCATCACAGTTGGTACATGCCAGGTGAGCTTAACCAAAGCCCTGATAATTTACAGCCAGAACAGACTGGGCAGGAGGTCTGTCCAGCTGGCATGCCTTAGGCTGCACACCATGGTGATAGATCCTTGAGTGACATTTTAAGGTGGTTACCATTTTGTTCCCTTTTTTGTTGTTAATTGTTAAAATACGATGAAAGTGCTATTGTTCTGTGCTGTATATGTAAGCAAACAATCGGTGTCAGACATGGAGTTCATATCATCTACCTTTATACACATTGTGGAGGCTGTTCTCTGATAAGTGTTTCCTTGGGAGGTAGCATGGGCTTCAGCAGTCCCATCTTTCTTCTGCTGCTTTCCACTTCTCTATCTCTCCCTTAAACGCTCCTGATACAACTGGTCTCCATCTTCCTTGTAAAGGTGATGGAGGAACTCTTCCTTGTTTAGAAAAATAGTTAGCAAAAAGGTCTTTTAAATGCAGGTAAGTGATCTGATTTAGCATGAAGTCTTGCAACGACATCTGTACTCGCTGCTACAGTTTAATAAAACAGCTGAGAAGATGTCATGGGGAGGATTAGGGTAAATCATTAGCCTGTAGGAGCATAGCAGAGGTTCTCCTTTCAACTGGAACTGCTGTCAGGAAAGATGTTCAGCAACTTAATTGGATATCCACAGCTGTTTCGGAGGGAGGGATGTGAGCATTGTGATGCTCAGTGCTACGAAAGGTATTTTTTTCAATTGCTTAGAATTCAGGAAAACTGAATACAGTCTCTGAAATCTCTTCTTTTAAAGCTCTGTTTATTGTTCCCTGTAATTGATGCTGTCAGAGTGAGTTTGAATAGAGGCAGAGGTCTGTATTGGAGCCAGTCACACTGGACTGCCTTTGTAGGCAACAGAAAAACAGGCTATGTCCTTTATAAATGCTGGTGAGGTGAATTGTGCCCCATGCTTTCTCTTTGGGGTATATTGTATCCTGTGATGACTAGGCTTGCCATTAATGCCTATACATAAGAGCATCATTATTTTGTCTGTGGGACATATGGTCCTGCATTCAACAGTGCCATAACTGCACGCTGGAAGACAGTGAGAATACAGGGAAATGGCATACTTGCCTGCCCCAACACCCTCCCAGCTGTATTTCCTGTTCAGAGACTAACTGAATCAGATACCAGCTCTGATTCAGACATGATTTATTAACCTGTGGTAGATTTCTTTTCTGTGAATTTGTGTAGCCTCCCCATGTAAATTTCTGCATTCACAATGGCCTTTGGTAAGAATTCCTTATTTGAAGGATCCTAAGATTCAATGAGGTAAACAATCTTCATAATGAATGAAATGCTAATAGTTTGGCAGAAGAATCTAGGGCTAACATTTAGTTTCAGGTTACCTTATTCAGTAATACATGAGAATGAGTTTTCTGCTCAAAAAGCTGTATCTTATTTCAAACAAGATGAAATGTGAGAGCTTGTATACTCATGAGTTCTGGTTAAGAATCCACCAAATGGAATGAAAATGTATCAGACTGGCAGTTCATATAAAATGGCTCTTGCTGAGTGTGGAAACTGGGGAAGGGACAGACATTTGGGCTCTAGGGCATGCCTAGGGCATAATACTTCAGCATAATATTTGTCCCAATTTCTCAAGAAATGGGATGCTGGGAAGCCAAGTTTGGCTGTTAACTCTGCTCTGAAAGTTTGCCTGTGTGCAGACTCTGCATGTAGGGAGAATTGTGCACACAGAACCAAAATGAACACTGAGACAGTTACATTTTTAACAAAGCCTCTGTGCTTTTCTGCTGGTATAGCTTACTTGGTAAAAAGGTTGTCCTTGAAAAAAACAACTTTCAGTAGCATTCAGTAATAAAAACAATAGAAATCTCAACCCTTCGAAGCACATTCCTAGGGTGTAGTATCATTCATTACAGGAGTTTTGTTGGTGGTAACTCAGATCTCTTCATTCCATTTCATTTCTAGTCTTTTGAGTACTTTGATGTCGTAAAATAATGTTTTGTGACTAAGTTGGGTTGGAGAACAGAAATTAGATTAGCATTTCCAGCACACTGCATTTGGAAAGCAGTATTGTCATTTTTCCAGTATAAAGAGAATTGTCAGGTCAGCCTTTCACTGAATTATGTTGCAATAGACTAGCTGTGCATGTGTCTAGAAAAAAATACATGTTTTCCCTGCTCACACCAATAGGTAATAGTTGTCACAACTGAAATATGTCAAAGTGCTTACTTAGCACTTACAGAATCTTAGATTTATGGTTTTGCCACCAAGTGCAGTATTCCCAACTACTGCTGACTGCAGTGCCTTGCTGTGCTATCTGAAAGTCCTAGAAAAATACAATAGAGTAGAATAGAATAGAATAGAATAGAATAGAATAGTGGATACATACTGTACTGCTAAGCAGATATGTTAGCAATAATTCAAGGCAAAAATGTAAATTTCTGCTGAGGAGAACAGGTGGCTGGAGGAAAAACAGAGCTAATTACATTTCCTACAAAATTCCAAATTTCTAGTAGCATACATAATTCTTTCTTCTGCAAGGGAGGTAAGCACAAAGGGTAAGGGATCCATTCTGTAAAACTCATAGAAAGACAATTTAGAATAGAATAGAATAGAACAGAATAGAATAGACCAGGTTGGAAGAGACCTCCAAGATCATCGAGTCCAACCCATCATCCAACACCATCTAATCAACTAAACCATGGCACCAAGCATGATCTTGAAGGTCTCTTCCAACCTGGTTTATTCTATTCTATTCTGTTCTATTCTATTCTATTCTGTTCACCCTATCAAGTCTCCTTCTAGAAACTACTGCAAATTAGACAGGCTTTCCGATTGTACCCTTAAAGTGTATACTGGGGCAGTTCTTGAAGTGCATGAATAGTTGCAGTTCTACATACCAAACATTTGTTCACCAGTGCATGCCAACTTAACTGATTTCTTACTCTACACAAATATTAGATCCTTTTATATTGCTTTCAAGAATTACTTGTTTTATATGAATTAGTTGCAAACCAAACTTTTTCAGGTACTTCCAGCTCTCTCATACTCTTTAATATTTCTTCTAGGCAACCAGCACCAAAACACAGGACACAGTCTCAAGCTGTGCCAGGGGAGGTTTAGACTGGCTGTTAGGAAGAAGTTCTTCATAGAGAGACTGATTGCCCATTGGAATGGGCTGCCCGGGGAGGTGGTGGAGTCACCATCCCTGGGGAGTTTAGGAGACTTGATGGGGTGCTTGGTGCCATGGTTTAGTTGATTAGGTAGTGTTGGATGATGGGTTGGACACAATGATCTTGAAGGTCTCTTCCAACCTAGTTTATTCTCTTCTATTCTATTCTTAGGCTTAGGGGAAAGTGGCCAGTCTTCATCATCTTTTTTTCTAATCTATCACTATGTTTCCAAACTATAATGGCAGTTAGACATTTTAAGATGAGCCTGATTGCTTTTCATTATTTTAAAGTAGCACAAGACTGTGCTACTGTACATGGTAACTCAGCCTGTTGACTTAAAAACACTGGGAAAACTTAGACTATAGTAGAGAAATTACATTCTTGCAAAAGACATTGCTTTGTAGTTTCTTGCTAGCTGACCTATATTAAGAACTTGAGAAACCATAGGATTTAGTGTACAAAACAAAAACCAAAGAAAAAATGTTGGCATACACTTGTTCAGGTGTTGTAGTCCAGTTATGGAGGTTAAAGTTTCAGGATAAGATGTACACTGAATTGTATTTTGGAGACCCAAATTTACAGATGCTTGAAAGGAGTCCCCTTGTGCAATCTACACTTAAGTGATTTCTGTCTTGTTGCAGCTGGGAAAGAGGGGGTGCTTTGCTGCTTGACCAAGAAATCAAGGGGCAGAAACAGCAAACAAGCCCCAAGAGCATTTTGTGAGTTGGATATGGCAGTGCAGGGGAATGGTTTCAGGCAATGACAGATTCAGTGTGACTGAAAATGTGCTTTAAGCATATGAAGTGTAGGTCTGTGCTGATGGTGAAGTCTCTACCACTAGCTCTGAGGGTGAAGGAGCTGAAGCTGCGGTGAGGAAACTATACATGCTGGAACAAGCTGTTGAGATGATCACAGCTGATGGTTATGGGAGACTGGAACTGGGGGTATGCTACTTGCATAGTTCACTGTACAACAGCATTCAGCAAGATGGGAATATGTACATGCCCCAGACTGACTTCCAGTTTTGCAGGTACAACTCAATGCTCTTGTATTTGTTACAATTGAAAATGGTGTCTTGGGCCCAGAATTTTTAATCTTGTAACTCATAAAAATACAATTATTTCCAAAAGGAGAATTTTTGGTCTCGTAATTTCAAGAGAAAGTTTTGATGAACCAGGTTCAAATTAATCTTGGAAGATGCTGTAGTCCTTCTCTTTTGAGTGCAGAAGCCAAATGCTTCCCCCTGTGAAGGATACCTAAGGGTTTTATGTTTTCCTAAGATCCATGTGTTTTGGAGATTCTGAAGTACTTGAAAGTATCTAGTTAGGTTTTGATTTCACAATTTACCTGAAGATCTTTTCCTGTGTGGGAGCATCACAATATTGTTTGCAGTTGAACATCTAGCACCTCTCTTCTACCTCAAACTACTTCAAGTTCTTACAGGAGCTCTGGGTTTTCCAGGGACCCAATAAATCTCTTCAGACTGGTGAGCAGTAGGAGTCCATGTTTCTTGCTTCTTGGCAAATGCCTTGCAATGGCTCTGTTCAGGGAGCTACCTTGATCTTCTCTTCCTCTGGCTATCTTTTCAGGCACATTAGATACTTGCTTGTTCCCACATGTACATCTGACTGCAGGAGTAGTTTTCAGCCTCTGAACATAGTTTTACAAGGATTGAAAGCAAAGGTTAAATATCTTTATTTGGGAGAAAGATATTAGATATGCTTCACTGAGGTGATAACTCTCACAGCTGGTTTAGACATACTCTTATCTACAGTAAGGAGAGGTTTTTAATTCCCTTGTAGCACTCTTGTGTTTCTCTAGTGATTAACAAAATACTTCTGTTTCCCATGCAGGACTGTGCATTTTAGTCCTGAGAGAGATGCTTTGCTTTTAAGCATGGCTGCTGTGCATCCGTGCGTGTGCAGAGCACACAAGGGAAGTGGTTTGGGTTTCCTGCTCTAAAGAAAGTATGTCAGCAGGAGAGTGCTGAGTGTTCAAAACTTGTGTTTTGAACTTGCTAGATTGGCACTATTGGAGGTATGCCTTCAATGATGTCTCAAAAGAGGAATTTTGTTCAGGCTGTGGTGGAAGCCACATCCCTGGATGTTTTTAGGCCAGGCTGGATATGGCTCTGGGCAACCTGATCTAGTGGAGGGTGTCCCTGCCCATGGCAGAGGGGGTTGGAACTAGATGGTCCTTGGGATTCCTTCCCACCCTGACAATTCTGTTATTCTGTGAAATCCTGATATCCTTAGCCAATGTAATATCCTAAGAATATGTGGTCAGTCAGGTAGAGGACCTGCACTTCATCTGTCCCTGTTTACATCAGTGTAACTGCACCAAATTAAAGCAACAAAATCTGTTGGGTTTTAGCTTGTGTCCAAGCTTATGAATGTTACCACTTTGAAATTGTGTACCTTATGTATCTTAAGAAATTGCTTTTAGAAATGGAATTGCTTTAGATGTGGTACAGTATGCTTTGGTTTTGCAGGGTTCTCTGTTGCTTTTGGGCCACGTAATTCTGTAGATGTTTACTTTATCAGGCTTTCACGTGAAATTTTCCATCAGTTCTTACCAAATGCTGAATATTTGTGTTTATGTAGCTGCTCATAATTCTTTATGTGGGTTACTATGATCATCTATTTTAGCATTTTGGTATCTCCAGGGAGGTTATAAAAATAAGGTCTTAATCAATTTTTAAACATTAGATTGTGTGAATAAATACTTTAAAGTTATGAACGGGCTCACTTGTTGCTGCTTTTGTCATTTAAAGGAAAGTCTTTGATTGCTTGTGTAGTCATTTTGACAAATCCTTTAATTAGAATAAACATTGTGTAACACAGTGTGGTACCGGTGGTGTAGTTACTAAGAATTGATCAAAATGAAGGAAATCATACCCAAAACGTTGGGTGCCTCCAATCCAACTGTAGACTTTGATGACTGGAACAATTTGTGCTCATTGTATTGCAGAATATTAGTTCCAGCAAGTTCATGCTTCAAGAACTCAAATTGTTAATGGGTTTAACTCATTGCCATTGGTAAATCAAATTGATTTTTTGCCATACTTTCTCTTGACGGTTCTTTAGATGTCCCCGCTTTCCTTTCCACAGCTGGTTCTTTTTCTTCCTTCAGCCCCTTTAAAGACAAAGGAAGATTCTAATATTTGCAGCTGAGTACTGCTCTGAGTACCTGTCATGGTCTAGTCATGAGGTCTGTGGTGACAGGTTGGACTCGATGATCTTTGAGGTCTCTTCCAACCTTGGTGATACTGTGATACAGCTTAATACAGAGCAATACTCAGCTGCAAATGTTAGAATCTTCCTTTGTCTTTAAAGGGTAGCTGAGTTTCTTAGTTCATCTGGGGCTTTAAGAAAGAGCTGCAAATTTTGTAAAATTCAGAGCTTTAGAGACGAGCTTTTGAACTTACAGGTCTCACCAGCACTGTCTCGTCTATGAGTTGTGTTTTGCCCTGCTAACCAGGACAGTCTCAGAATCAGTTTGGAGCAAAGTAACTATCCTAAAATGACTGCATTATATTGGGATTTTACAAATTTTGCATTGATTTACCTGTTTGCCTAGATGTCTACAGCACTTGCATCCTACATAGTTATTGAAAAACATTTTTGGCAGTAGCACAAGGTTTCAGCAAGTCTGATTTTAGCGATTTTTGTTGGTATTGTACAATTACTCAATATGCATGTGGACATTTTCATTTGAAACCTAATGAAAGCAGTTTTCTGTGTTTTGTTCTAAGCAATGGAGTCAATTGATTACCTGAAAAGTGTCAGTCATTTGTTGCTGCTTAAACACTATAAAGTTTTATTTTCAATGTGATGATGAAACGTCTAGAATTCAGGGTATTTTACATTGGTATATCAAGAGATTTAGAACATAGAGAGATTAGTGTAAACAGTTTCTTACCTTCTTTGTCCATCTATCCTTGAGAACACATACTGTTTGAAAGAAGAGTCTGAAATCTGTTTTTCCATAAATACTAATTATATTCTGTGTGTGAGTTCTTGCTTTCATAGCTGTGATAACTGTTGCTTTGTGCTCAGTGGGCCAGCTCACAGCGGTTATTGTAGAGGGTAATGAATGATGGGGTTTTGTGCTGTACAGTTGACCACATCTGGGAGTGAGAAAACACTGGAAGCTAATTGGCCTGGCTATTGATCAGGCTGCTACAAAACAGGGTCTTGTGTTAGGCAGAAAAACAAAATCACCAGGAACTCTCCTCCCTTGCTCCTTACTGGTGATTTCCAGTGAAAATGACAAACCTCAGTTGTGGACATGACACTGAGATCTACTCTATCATATGCATTTCTTTCAGTGAATGCCTCAAATAATTTTGCAGTTATTTAATCCTTATGACTTGATCTCAACTCCAGCAGTCTGTGTTAATGAGCAGTTTCTGGAGTTGTATCCATCTGCCTTTGCTCCCCTTTTTGTCCTGGAGCACTTGCATGCTTGACTTTTGAACTGGTCCTGTTAGTGGGTGTTAAGGACAAATAGACGTGCTGGGAAGTTGGTGCCAAGCAATTTCCTAGAGGTGGTGCTGATGCTGTTCTTTGTTATGACTTAGACCCTCAGGTTTCTTTAAGCTTGAAGAATCATGAGAAATAAGCAAATTGCAATACTTCTATTTTGAGGGGACAACAGAAATGACAGTAGTTTAGCTCCCTCCCACAGAGCTTGAGCCTTGAAGGTACTCCCTTTCTCCAGTACGCCGCTTTATGCCAGTGCTGGAACCAGTGCCTACCCTTCAAGCTTAGTAGCGCTACTGGGAAGGGTAGAAAAGGCTGCTCATTTCTTACAAACCTAGTAGCATCTTTGAGTGGGTCAAAGCAAAAGGAATAGAGGGGGTATAGCATCTTTTGGACTGATGATAAATTGCTCCAAAAGATTACAAAGATAAGAGTGACAGCCCATCAAAAAGATAACACTTCCATGCTATTCCTGTGGCCACTCAGTGCTGATGGTAGCAAGAAGGAAAATAAAGTTTATTTGTCCTGCTTTGTCATTCTGACAACAGTGAGGTTTTAAAATAGAGAGGGCTGGTATATTATTTGAGTGTCTTTGAGTGTTTTAATGGAATGAAGTTTCCTAATGACTTACCAGGTATTAACTAGTCCAACCTCACCAACCTGATCTCCTTCTATGACCAGGTGACCTGCCTGGTGGATGTGGGCAAGGCTGTGGATGTAGTCTACATGGACTTTGATACAAGGCCTTTGATACTGTCCCCCACAGCAAACTCCTGACCAAGCTGTCAGCTCATGGCTTGGACAGCAGCGCTCAGTGCAGCAGTGCTGGGTTAGGAACTGGCTGGAGGGCTGAGCCCAGAGAGTGGTGGTGAATGGTGCCACATCCAGCTGGCAGCCACTCACTAGTGGTGTCCCCCAGGGATCAGTGCTGGGCCCCATCCTGTTCAATATCTTTATTGATAATCTGGACAAGGGAATTGAGTCCATCAGCAGTAAATTTGCAGATGACACCAAGGTGGAGGCAGGTGTTGATCTGTTAGAGGGTAGGAGAGAGCTCTGCAGAGGGACCTTGACAGGCTGGAGAGATGGGCAGAGTCCAAGGGCATGAGATTTAATACATCTAAGTGCTGGGTTCTACACATTGGCCACAACCCCATGCAGTGCTACAGGCTGGGGTCAGAGTGGCTGGAGAGCTGCCAGGCAGAAAGGGACCTGGGGGTACTGGTTGATAGTAGGCTGAACATGAGCCAGCAGTGTGCCTAGGTGGCCAAGAAGGCCAATGGCATCCTGGCCTGCATTAGGAATAGTGTGGCCAGCAGGAGCAGGGAAGTCATTGTGCCCCTGTACTCAGCACTGGTTAGGCCACACCTTGAGTCCTGTGTCCAGTTCTGGGCCCCTCAGTTTAGCAAAGATATTGACTTGCTGGAACGTGTCCAGAGAAGGGCAACCAAGCTGGTGAGGGGTTTGGAGCACAGCCCTATGAGGAGAGGCTGAGGGAGCTGGGGTTGCTTAGCCTGGAGAGGAGGAGGCTCAGGGGAGACCTTATTGCTGTCTACAACTACCTGAAGGGAGGTTGTAGCCAGGTGGGGGCTGATCTCTTCTCCCAGGCAACCTGTGACAGAACAAGAGGACACAGTCTCAAGCTGCACCAGGGGAGGTTTAGGCTGGATGTTAGAAGAAATTCTTCATAGAGTGATTGGCCATGGGAATGGGCTACCTGGGGAGGTGGTGGAGTCACCATCACTGGAGGTGTTTAAGAGGAGTCTGGATGGGGCACTTAGTGCCATGGTTTAGTTGATTGGATAGTGCTGGGTGTTAGGTTGGACTCAGTGATCTCAGAGGCCTTTTCCAGCCTGGTTTATTCTATTTAATTCTAGTCATGTGGTGGAGAATTGCTTTTGAGGGTTTGTGAGGCCTTCCAGCTTTGAAAACTGGTTAGTGGCATCTGACACAACAAAGTACATCTGTCAAGCATCAAGGTTATTCCGTCACTTTCTAAGTTAGGCATAGGTATGTTGCTAGCTTCCTCCCTTGTGTCACCACACACAGCATCTATCAGGACAAAGTAGATTCTATCACAAACAAACATGTGCTACTATAATTTGTTTATCTGTACAAACATTGCTTATATGTGAATGGGTTTTCTGAAATTTACATTTAAAAAATTTTCTTCTGCTTAGAACAACTTTAATATTTATTTATTTTCTGAAAAGCCTGTGGATATTGTTTATCTGAACTTTTAAATTCCTGTTAAAAAATAAGTATGTCAAAGGACAGTTGTGTTCATATTTTCCTGAATGAGCTAGGAACATGTAAATCAAATAAGCCTTTAGGGTTTTTTTAACTTGTTCTGAGCTCTGCTACTGACCAGCCAGATTCTTTGCAATCTTTTTACAAGGAATATGGAGAGAAAGAGGTGGCCTAATCTATTATTTTGTTGATTCTCCAAAGCAGTGGGAAAAAAAGAAATAAATCATGCTTATGTAATCAGGAATTTGATGCTGTAAAAAGAGAAGGGAAAATATGGTGGCTTAAAAGCTTGCTATGGGATTACAGTTGTTTTTAGCGCTCGATGGTTAAGCATCTTTTACTGCGCTGCCTCTGAACTCCCATAACTGATAATTTGACTGCTAAATCAATTGTGTGATGATTGTGTGCCATGAGCAATTCCTTGAAGAGCACTGTGAATTTCATTTGTGTTTATTAACTGTAGTGGTTTTTACTTCATCTGTTACTCTGTGTGCTGGCACCCAGTGCTGTATGTGTACCAAAATGCTGTATACACAGAAAACGGCAAACAAAACATGTTTGCTAGAAAACTTTTTGGACTGTGCTTTCAAATGCAGAAGGCAGTGCTGATCCTCTATTTTGCTGCTGAACTTTGACTATTGTTTTGGTTTTGCCATAAGTAAAAAATGTATTATGTCCAGATTAAGATTATTTTTCTAACAGCACTATTCTATTTATAACTACAAATCTTTTTTCTCCCCCCCTCCTCCCTTGCATCTGTAACAGCTAGCCGATGGCGGAACCTCTTCTCTACACCTGTCTCCTTGGCTTTTCCCTATAGTCCTGTTGCAAGACTCACCCCATATACCAATGGCTTTAACAGTTCCAGCTTCTCTAAAACCTCCAGTAAAGCAATACTAACACCTGAACGGACAGGTAATGCTTATCTTTATATTGATTTCAGTACTTACAGAATTGCTTAATGTAATCTTGCCAGCATTTAACAGCAGTACACTCTTCAGGTGTTGTATATAGACTCTCATTGCAGGGGGAGACTTTTTGTTTTAATTACCTACAGTCTATCAATTGGCTAGCAGTATAGGTTATTTTCTGTATTACACAGCATGTTACAGGGAAGTGATGCTAGTAAACAGAGCCTGTTTCTCAATAATGGTTTACCTGAGAGTATTGTTGCAGCTGTGTCAGCTTAAGCAGTCCCCAGCTTTGTCTGCTCTTTACTGCTCATTTGAGCCCCACAGTGTCCCTTCCTTTTGTCCACAGAAATGTTTGTGCAGCTGTGTAATGAAGTTGCAGGGAGAATTTCTCTATAATAAAAATAGCTGGCAGAATCACATCTGCTTTCAAACTTGTTATTGTTGCAAGTGTCCAAGGTGTATTTGATATTTGCCACTGATTTTCAGGGGACACAGGAGTTTTAGGGAAAACAAACTTTCTGTGGGCTGTGAATTGCAGAGTTGCATTTTTCCTTCTTCACTACAGGTATCAGGAGTCTATTTGTATCTGTGACTTTCCTTAAGATGCAGTGGCAGTGGAGAAAATAATGTTCTGGGGAAGAGGCATCAACATTTTATTGCTGGTGGGAGCAGGCATAGTCTAAGGAAGTTAGCATCAATGTCACACTGATCTGTGTGCAGTTTTCTTTACAATGCATGAAATCAGGGCAGAAAGCCCTGTTAGGGATATGGGCATTGAAGGTGAGATACAGCTCCAGACTGAGTGCCTGGCATAGGTGTCTGTGTGGGTCAGATGTCTAAGCTCCCTTATTCGGTGGGATGTAGGTTAGTCCTTAACTGAAGGCATCTAATGCTATTTTAGATACCCTCAGGTATTTTGTCTATCTTCCCACTGCTGCCCCTAAACAGCATGGCTGTTACTACCTCTGCAAAGCCTTCAGGCCTGTTGCAACTTTCAAATTTAAAAAAGCCAAGATGTTTACTCCTTACAATCCTTTCAAAGCAAAGTAATCCCCTGTGTGTTCTTTTCTGTTGGAGATACTATTAAAGAACAGCTAAATTTAGGGTGAACTTTAGCAGCTGTTTTGAGCAGTGCTAAAGGATGCAAACATATCTGTAGATACTAGCATGACTGGTGACCCATAGTCAGAGTGGTTTTTGCCTTACAGGCTGCAGACCTGTGGTGCCCTAGAGGATATTAGAAAACTATTTACTGTTTTATTTGAACAATTTTACTTTAAAGTTGGGCAACAGCTAGCTTATGCAACTAATTGCAGTTTAGTTTATATTTTGGTATCATGTAAGGAAAATTTAGAGTCCAGAGCTCTTTCAAAAGGTAGCTCTGTGAAGGGGATGACAGTGCTTTCTCTGTTTTGGCATGATGTTTTGTCTTAATTGCTGTTTTCATGGATTTATATGAAGATTAGACAGAAGTCAAGAAAAAATAGTAGAATTTAGGTAAATAGCTCTGGTACAGAATCTCAGTACTGAGCAGAAGTTGATGACCCGTACACACTTGTTTTTCGGAAGCGAGTAGGGAGAACCACAGTCCCACAGGGAAGATTCAAATGCAGATGTGTTTAGACTACACTAACTAATAGGAGCCGTATCAGAACTTCCTTGGGTAAATTATTCATTGTCTGAGCTATGTGATGCTAGTTTGGGAACAAGCAGAAGAATTCATGATCCATTGATACACTGACTACTTCTCACGAGTATCAAAGCCCTTTGCTATTTGTTGGTGGACTGCACTACTCTTCTGAAAGTTTTTGTCTGTAATACAGGAAATGTTGTAAGGTACTGTAACATGAAGGGCAGGTAGTTGTGAATTAAAGATGACCAGATGTATTTACAGACTAAAGGTTGTGTTTTCCTACATAGGTTACATTTCTAGAAGTTCTCCTTTGAGCCCACAGTCATCCATAGACAGTGAACTGAGCACCTCAGAGCTGGAGGATGATTCCATCTCCATGGGATACAAGCTGCAGGACCTCACTGATGTTCAAATCATGGCTCGTCTACAGGAGGAGAGTGCGTGGCTTTTTTTCTTTGTTAAAAATAGACCAAGGAAGATTTCCTGTAGCAGTCAAAACTGCTTTAGTCTGGTTTCAGTCAAGTGGATCTTTCTTAAGCCATGTTGCCTCTGGAGTGGCAGGTGGGAAAGCTTTTCATTGGCATGGAGAGGGTGCACGTGTTGTTTGGTTCAGGTTAATGGTACTGGATCTTTCAAAACTTGATGCTTATATTTTACAGAATCCCAACCAGTAGCTCCATATCCATTGAGTACATTTAGATTTAGATGATTATAATGTCTCACCATATTCATTAAATTTAGTGGGTCGTTTTGGTTTTTTTTCTGTGAAGAGAAGATGCTGAAGTATTTGTCTCACACATGTCTCATTTCACAAGGAAGGTTAAAATAAACAGCTCTTGTGAATTTCTTTGCTTCTACTGATTTTCTTAATTGTCAGGTGAATTTTGAAATTAATCCCCCTTTAAATCATGAATTGAGGCATATAAATTTACCATTTTTGTTTAAGACTAGTGATTACACACAAATCTAAGCCCAGAAGCTTGTTTAACATAGATTATAGTTTGGCTTGATAGCAATTTGGGAAAATGTCTTTATTCATAATTAAAGGCCATTTAACTTAGAAGCCTTACTCACGTCCTGTTAGTGCCATGTGAGACATCAAGGAGGAAAATATGAGATGAAAACCAAGAGCAATTCAGAAATGGGGACTGAGGGAAAATGCCAACTAACAAGCAAGTTGATAAAATAAAGATAAAATATAGGGGAAGAAATTAGAGCTAAAATCTGGCTGCAGCAACCAGACTGAGCAGGCTGGAGTGATGCACTTATTAGCAGTTGAGCTTGCTGGAGTTTCTAGTGGCCCTAGTTATGCTCAGCAGAAAAATTAGCTAGTGTGAGACTTTACATGATAGCTGAATTCTCAGCTGGCAAATACATGGGGTCACAGCTTGGAAAATTTCTGATATTATGTGAAAGTTATAAATAAAACTGTGACTATCAAAGGATTGCACTACTTAAGTGGCAGCTGTGCTTATTTCCTTCAGATTGAGATTTAAAAAAACAAAAGACTTCAGATCCTTAGCTCTTTAAGGAATCAGGTCATTGGTAAACTGCAAGGAAAAACACTGTTTTTCTTCTAATCTGCATCAGGTGTAATGGTTGTATCTCATCCTTGTTGTAGCAGCTGGTACAGAACATTAGAGCACGTGACAGTTGTCCACTTAATCCCGTGGAAAATGGTAGTAGGATACGTGCATGCAGGCACACTCTCTTCACAGCCACAAATAGAAACTCCCACTCGAAGGCGGGGGAGAAAGCATATTAAGAAGTTTCTATGATGAAGCAAAGACATCTGTCAAAGCTGAGGGCTTTTGGTAAATCTAAGTTGTTGTTTTCCCCAGCTATTGGTGGAGTTACTCAGGTCCTGGAAATGCAATCTATGTCCCCTTTTTCCTTGACTGCTGTGCAACAGGCAAAGGGTGGGGGGGAAGTACAAGGCATGTGGGTGTTACCCTGTCTTGTACCTGGAGGAAACATGCTCTTCTAGGGCAGTGCTAATAGTGGCATGGTTTTCAAAACCTGACGTTCTGAGAAGGGGTTGATTGGAAGGGAACCTGCCTAAAACACAGCTGTGTCACCACTAAGCCTCGTCCAGGAAACTGACCACCTGCTAGTAGGAACTAAATCTGGTTGGAGAGAGAATTTTTACATGGCTTACAAGCTTAGGAAATATCATTGTCAGCACTTTCATTGCGTGAGTATGAAGTTTAATAGCATTAACTTGGAAGACTAATAGAGCGAGTGTTAATTTAGGAGTGTTTAAAAGTTAATACTCATGTAGTCTTTCCTCTATCAGAAAAATGGTGCCTCCTGAAGGCATTCATCTTGTGTTACGAGAGGCATCTAAGACCTCTCAGGGGTGCTGCATTTTGGAGATGCCTGTATTGTTTTAATATTTTTTACTAAAAAGGGATCTCAAGGGAAATAATTCAGGTTAGATAACTGGAAGGTAGATACTGAAAATTAGATCAGATGAATCCTACTTCAGATCTTCAGCCTAGTGACATTTTAAGTCCATTTCTTGCTGTAAAATTGTCTACTTACCTGCATATTTTTCAAGATTGAAGTGCATGTTAAGAGTTAATCACTGAAGCTGAATCATCCTCTTCTTGGAATTTGCAGGCCTTAGGCAAGATTATGCTTCGACTTCAGCATCCGTATCAAGGCACAGTTCAGGCGTCTCTCTGCACACAGGAAAGAAAGGGACATGCGGTGACCAGGAGTATGATCGCTATAGTCTTGAGGATGAAGAAGAGTTTGACCACCTCCCACCTCCACAGCCACGCCTGACTCGCTGCTCCCCCTTCCAGAGAGGCATTCCTCACTCACAGACTTTCTCCAGTATCCGGGACTGCAGGAGGAGCCCTACCTCCCCGCAATTCCCTTCAAATACTTATCAACAGCCCTACTGCTCTCCTCAAGCCCAGACGCCAGAGCAACAACCCAATAGGATTAATGGAGGTGGGTTGCATGCTTTTCTGAGAAGTGATCTTTTCTCTATGCAAAGTACCAGCGCCATTTTAAAGGTCAAGTTGTGTCAAGAGTGTTTAGTGTATGGCAGCTAGACCAGTCTGTGAATTGTGACAAGCAATTTAAGCCTGTGTTTAAATTGCGGTATGTTATTGTTAAGTAATTTGCTACAAAATGTAATCTGTGACCTGGATGTGAAAGTTGTTGCTTTAGTCTGTTTTAAAGTGCTGCATAGGATGACTTCAGTGAAGGAAAAATAAACACAGGAAAGAGCAGCATCTTTTAGCAGAGTAATAGCTGGTGACAAGAACTGGTTGGGGTTTTGAGTTTGGCTTATGCATGTCCGTCATGGATACAGTAAAATACAAAAGAGATTTTAATCAAAAGAGATTTTTTAATCAAAAGGGATTTTTATTCCCTTTCTTAGTCATGACTTTGCTGTTAATGTAGCTATGCTGTGAATCTGTGATGAGTGCTTATGGCAGGGGTCAATACGCTGCTCCTGCTCCAGGTCTGGTAGGGTAGACTGTTAAAGTAGTAGTTGCTCTCAAACTATCCTGAGCCATTGCTGAGTTTTGCACTGCATTTGAGATATATTCCAGAGTCTCTCTGCAATTTGGTGTTGGTCAAGACTTGAGTTTCCCTCTGTTATTGCTCTTGCCTTCCTTTCATTCCATATTATGATCACAATTTTCTTTCTCCTACTGTGTCTTCCTTTCCTGTTCTCTCAGTCTTTTCTCTGAGCTAATTCAAAACAGTCAGTTTTCAGTCCAGGTCATGTTTGTGACATTACAGGTTATAGAGCTCACCCTCAGGCAAGAAAATAAATGTATTGTTCAAAACAACACAAAGCTGCTATTTATAGAGCACTACAGGTATGGATGTTGCTTTCCTGACAAATACAGTATGACAGCTGGGTGTCAAAAGCACTTGCATTCAAAGACAGACATGGCATGGGAGTATAATTGACAAGTGTCAGTATATAAACAAGGCTGATTTTTAAGAGATGATAGAGGGATGTGGGCATTTGTTGGTATAACATATGTGCCCCATTAATTTAAAAATTGGTTTTGTTGCTGGTGAGGTTCAAGTGTGGGACAGCACTTGATGATGGGCTTGAAGAAAAGTCACAAAGATAAAAAGGAATGTTATAGGGCATTGTTTTATTCAGGAGTAGGGGAAAGTTGTGGTGCTGTGATCATTTTATGTGGTCCCAAAATGCTTTTTGCAGTGATTTATTTTTTATGTTCCGTATCAGTGGAATTTAAGCATTAGAATTCCCATGAGGGCACTAAAGGTATTAGACTTCTAGTTTATTAACTCCAAAGTGCATAAAAAGGTTATTAACTAGAAAGCGTATAAAGGAAAAAGACCAATTTACCACTTAGTTGCCTTTTATTCTCAAGGACT